>NC_050478.2:131311635-131620385 GCF_012460135.2 Molothrus ater
CCTGAAATCTAGAAGAACTTTATTTTAGTTACTTTTCTCTTCGCTGTGTTCAGTTTTTCTCCCCCCCCATACCAATGAGATTCATGTGGCTTTAATACACAAGTAACCATGTGAAAAGAGGCTGTAGTATATATTAAGGTGATAAGAGTTGATCAGCTGTAAAAGCTGAAGTAAATTCTGACATTGGGCATCATGGGAGTATTGAAAATACTTAAACTTATCATTAAACAGAGCACGTTAATATGGAATTATCAAATGCTTCACAGTGTATTTGTGAAACAAATTCCCAAACAAAACAAAAAAGCTGCCTAAACCCACATGCAGAACTATTTGATGTTGTTTAGAAGTTTGAATTCCTTCATTAAAAATAGCTCAGAAATCTGAAATCCAGATGTTTTAATTTGGATTTAAACTTATTTAATAAAAATGCCTCAAAGTTTTAAAACCTCACTGTTGAAGCTAAAAATACCAATTTTTATGCACACAGCAGAATAAAATCCAAAAGGCTAAATTCTATTAATAGGTGGGAAATAAAGATTAAAGAGATCTAAAGAATGAGAATAGTAGCGATTCTGGATTATGACTTTGGAGAAATTCTTATTCGTTCAAATTAAGAATTAGAAAAACAAGAGCTTGAAACACATTGAAAAACTACATTCATTGTCTGCAATAAATCTGAGATTATCTCTTTTGTATTTTTCCTCATGTTTTCTGTTCCATTGGCCTGGAAAGATTGCTTGAAATACTCTATTGAATAGACTGTTCTCGGAGGAGATGCCTAACAAATTTCATGGTGGCTGAAATGTGCTGACTAAGCACTTCCCCCCATTGCCTCCTGTTAAAGTATCCAAAGTCCGATATGCTTACTTGGATTTTTGACTGTATTAAATGCTAATAACAAACTGTAATCGTCAAATAATATTGTAAAAAATAATGTTCACAGTAAAAATGTTAGTAGAAAAAATCTGGGCTCATAATGTTGGAGTTAATTTTTGCAGATTTTCTCCACTAGCCTTATGTGCCAAACCATCGTAACAGAAATTATATTACAGAGTCTGTATATGTCGAATGTCTCAAAGTTTGAGCTTTAAATTCCTTTACTATTTTTAAATGTAGGAATGATTGCTGCCAGAGCAAAACCAGTTTCTTTGAATTGTTGAATTCACAAGCTTCTGCCAAAATAGCTTCCTCGAACCACGATGAAAAATGGACGGAAAACATTTAAAGGGAGTGCTAAAATGGAAGGGGAGAGGGGATCAAAGAACTTTTTGAGGACCGTGACAAAACCTTTGTGGCTTTACGATTAAAAATAAAACAAACCACAAACTTTTCTGGCTGAAATTACCCACTGCGTTACCTACTACCAATTTCTGTGCTCCCCCCCACGTCGGCATTTTGTTTCTTTCAGTTCGCAGTGGTCCCTTCCTGCAGGAAGGCCTGGGCAGATGCAGCGCTCTGTGCCACCCGCTCACCTGGCGGCTGCGATACCTGAGCAGAGATAGCTTTCTGCTCCTTGGCGTCACCCATTGTTGCTTTGCTTTTCGTGCTTTACAAAACGAATTTTTATTTTTCTGTTGTTTCCTCTGTCACTTATTCCTGCCCCCCGGCCAGAGCGCAGGCGCCACCGCCGGGCCGGCCATTGGCGGGCCCGCCCCCCCCGCGCCGTACCCAGGAGGCCGCGCGGCGCCGAGGTCAAGATGGCGGCGAGGGCGCCTGGTGAGGCGACTGGGGCGCTGACGGGGCAGCGGGGGCGCTGAGGGGGCGGCGGGGCCGGGCCTGTCCCTGGCCCCCTCCCGCCTGCAGTGCTGGGCTCACCTCGGCCCGCGCTGGGCAGCGAGGCGGGCCGTAACAGGGAGAGGGGGAGCTGGTGTGCACAGTATGCCCTTGACAGGGACAGTGAGTGCCGGTTCCACAGTCGCCGGGCGAGTCTCCTCAGCGGCCTTCCCGCGGCAGCGGAGGGAGCCTGGCCCCCACAGCTGAGCTTTCTGGGCGCCGAGAGCTCTCGGGAGCACTAGAGGAAGTCTTGGGCTGCTCCTGAGGGGCCTCGGGCATTGCTGTCCTGCGCGGGTACCCCCTCGGCGCGCAGTCGGGCTAAGGTTATTCCTTGTCTGGCCCTGAAGGACGAAGGAGTAGCTAAGCAACCTGCTGAGGTAGTGCTCTAATGAGCTCTTTTGGGATGTTTTGGGGATGAGCTGGTAAGACGGATGACTTAAAAGTCACGTAAAACTGCTCGCCCGCGCTGCGTTGCTCGTGTCGTGCCGTTCGTGGCCTTCTAGACCCCTTTTGAGGTATTTGCTTATGTGTAAAAGCACCTCTGCCGTCCCGAACCACATTTAAAGGAAGGTGAACGTGCTATATGTGGCATGGAGGTCTGGTTTTGTTTTGTTTTGGGGTTTTTTTTGTCCGATTAATTGTTTTTGTTTGGTTGGGGGTTTTTTGAGGTTTTAGTGTGGATTTCATGGTTGACTTTGGCAGCTCCTTGAAAAAGGAATAGCATTCAAATATTTGGAGAGGAGAGCAGAAGTATAATTTATAATTTAACAGTATAATAATAGCTAGGCTTGAAGTCATATAGCGACAGCCAAGGAACCTAGATAAATTATTGGAAAAGCCTGATGGTTTTGCTTTATGCAGACACTATGGGTTTGGCTCACGTAAATGTTACAGAGTCTAAGAGTTTTGTTGTTGTCTTTGATGAGGAATTGGTAGCATTTTTCCAAGTCTTAAAGCAGCCTAATATTCCGATTTAGTGAAATGGGTTAAACTCTTGTATGTAATGAGTTCAGTGTCAGTTATGGGATACTGAGAAGTGGAGGCCAAGTCATGTATGGTCAAATTCAAACTTGATGCAATGTTACATTGCTGCATGTGTTGGAGGCCAGCAAATATTTGTGTACTGCATAGTACTGTGTAAATGTTGAATTTTACCTTGCTGTGCAACTGATGTTCATGTTCATTTGCATGTTCAGTTGCAGGAGGTGGTCGCCTGTTTGACAGGATTTGCAAGTGGTATTATAATGCAGCTGGATTCAACAAATATGGTAAGTGTTTCATTGAGTTTTAAAAATTGCAAATGTAACAGTTCTCAAACTAGTTATGGTTCATAGCTGGCATATGTACATGCAGGTTGGCATAAGTCCTTTTGATCAAAACTAGCTACTACTTCTGTGGTGAAAAAAGTTGGCAATAGCTTCAATTATTTCTGTTATTTCCATTATTTCTGTGTTTGCTCATGTTCCAGTGAATTAACTTTTAACAGCTAAGGCCAAGCTGGGGCAGTTGAAAAAACTTTGACAAAGCAGTCCTGAAAACTCAATTATTTACATTTCCCCACCGAGTCACTTTCACTGGCCAGTGTCTTCTAACCCACAGAATGCCCTTGAAGCTGGAGAGGCTCTCACTGATAGTAGTCAGCCTATCTGCACTACTTACGCAGAGTATCCAAAGCGCAAAAAGGATTATAGTTGTTCTGCCCTTTGTGTCACCATAACTTCAGCTGGCATCACTCTGGCCTGCACAGTGGTGGAATAGGTATCAAAACAGGGCTTCCTTAAGGAGAAGAGGGTCCTGTAATGGTATTGCCTTCAGTTTATTCAGAGTTTTTACCGAGTTTGTTTCAACCATTTAGATGGCAGAACAGTTCTTGTATGACAAGAATCTGAATATTCAGATGCTGCAATTTATTGCTCACCACAATACAAACAAATCTCTTAAAGGAAGTTAACACACCTGGGGAAGTTAGAAAAGAATTACAAGAAAACTGTAAACAAGTAGCTTAGCTCCTTCCTCCAGAGATGCAATGCTTAATTCCTCTTTTATAGTGCCTGTCTGCTGAAATTCTTATTTCTGCTGCTTCTCTGGAAATGCAAGTAAAAAATTAGAGAAGCACCAGATTTAATATAGTGATTAAACTAGCAGCAGTGCTCCCTGTGCCTTTGAAATAAATTACAAAACTGAATTTAAAAATATGTGACTCAAATTTTTCTTTTATTGAGACATTACTGCCAAATCAGTTGCATGAGATGAAAACCTTTAACAACAAGTCAGTAGGTATGTTGTAGTAATCACCTTGGAATGCCAAAGAAGTAATGTTTTGTCCTATTTTCTTAATTCTGAACCTTACAGAAAGGTTGGTTGAGTTTCAAGAATCCTTTGTTGCACAGAAGGCGTGGGAGTGTGATTAGTTTTGAGAAGTCTGGGTGTTTCTCCCTGATTTAACTTCTGTTTTGGAGCTCACACACCAAGATAGAGCTTTGGGTTTCCATAGCTTCATATAGTCAGCAGAGGTCTGGTCATCATGAACAGGGCAGTTTAGAGAAATATTCTTCCGTACTGATGGAGTCTCATCTGTGGCTGACTGACTCTAATGGATTCAGAGCTCTCAAAAACCCTTTACCTGGACAGTCATCTTTAACAGAGATACAAAATTAGATGCACTGAAGTTCTCTCCTTAGATCCAGAGAAGTTTTTGTCTGTCTGTGTATATTCTCATGAAACACATTGAATGAAATACCCATTTTCCTTATTCCTCTTTAAGAAAAGGAGTGAAAAAAGTAAATGGAGTCTGTGTTAGGATTGCATGTTCTCTCTGAGCAATTAGTGGCTCTCCTGGATTAGTTTGACTTTTCTTAATAATTTTGTGCTGGAAGTGTTTTGCTCATGGTACATGGGCAAGTGTCAATCCTAAATCTTACCGAAGAGCATTTATTCAGTGGTACTGTAACTTCTTCTTGGTGCAGGGTTAATGCTGGATGATACATTGCATGAAGACGATGATGTGAAAGAAGCACTGAAGAGACTTCCAGAGCACCTGTACAATGAGAGAGTGTTCCGCATAAAGCGAGCTCTGGACTTAAGCTTGAAACATCAGATCCTTCCCAAAGACCAGTGGGTGAAGTATGAAGAGGTGTGTGCATGGAATGTTTCCAGGGTGCAGCTCTTAAATGGCACTGGTGGTTGGGATTTGCATTCTCTGAGGAGACACGTGTTTACATGTTCTATGTAGTGAATGAATCAATATCTGATGGAATACCTCTGGAAAACACTTTGGATTGCAGTTTAAAAATCTGGTTTTCTGTTGGAATTAATAAATTTTTCTCAGGATGACAGAAGGTTAAACTGCAGCTCAGAATCACAGTGCATTGTTTGCGTTCAGACAAAATATTTCTTCTAAGCTGTCAGATCAAGAAATACAATGTAAATAGCTTTGGAATTCTTAAAGGAGGTCTCCTGCTTTTCTGATTAATTTCTTAATCTTGCAGAAAATCTTGAGCCAAAGCTTTTATTCATGAAGGTGCCAAAGAAGAATAATTTGAAGGGAAATCATGCATTAAAATAAGTGCCACCTTGTACTTTAAAAAAACAAACTGCACTTTCCTTATCAGATGTAACTAAATTTTATTTTTTGGTAATGAATTGGTTGACAGACTTTGCATCACTCCCCACCTCAGCTTTCTCCAGATTACCTGGCAGAGAGGAATTTTATCGTCAAACTTTTGACGATAGGAGAGTATAAAGGTATTAATGCATCTCTGAATAAGCAGAGGCTGTTTCTTTTAGTCTCATATCTCATATTTAGGTAACTGCTGCATTGAATAATTGGTCACATATTTCCCCAAGCAGCAGTTTGGTTTGTAGGCGTTAAATATGGTCAGGGTGTTCTATCAAATACAAGTTTGCAGTGCTGTTTAGAGGTTATGCTCAAAAAGAGATTATCTGGAGTATTATTGTTGAACTTTGAACTAATTAAAGTGGATCTAGTACATTTGAGTATCTGCCAAAAGGAACACTGTTTCTAAAGGCATAACTGGAAACATCACTTTGCCTGCTAACATTGATGAGGCATTAGGAATTAGTGGTTGCTGCAGTAGAGAACTTGTCATCACAGACTTGGCAGACACAAGGTTTGCATTTTCAGGGTAAGAAAGGCTGGATTTTTTTTGTTTGTTTGTTTGTTTTCCTTGATAGGTTGGTGTTTAGTCAAACCTGGGAAGGAATTAGAAAGAAATAGTCTGTAGGAATGACTTGAGATGTTTCTGGACCTTGCTGTAAGTTTAAATATATTTCTATATATCTCTTCTTTTTCAGGATCACCGTTATCTTGAACCATACCTAAAAGAAGTAATCCGTGAAAGACAAGAAAGGGAAGCATGGAACAAGAAGTAACTATTGAACTACTTCATGCAAATATCCAGATATTTCTGTTATTTTAAACATTTGGTTGTAGAAGTCCATAGGGAGGCAGTTGTGGGGCTGAGGAATACTGTTTCAGCTTGTTCATTGAGTCTGATCATCCAACTAAAATAAACATGTCAAACTATAAAAATCTTGGAAGAGTTCTTTTTAAATGTTAACAAGCTAATGTTCAGATCTTTCCTGTGAGCATATACATTACACATTAGCTTAGTGGTATGCAGTCTTCATTCCAGCTTTTGATTCTTGCTCTTTTCATCATACAGCTGTTTTCTGCAGTAGTAGAATTAGGTAAGAAATGTTCAAGGCTGTTGGTGCTAGTTGCTCTCTTAAGTTAAAGAAGATTTGATACTCATTCATCAATTGTTACTGTGGACAGCAATACAGAACCAGTATTGATGTTACAATGGTATTGTGAGACAGCAGAATGTAATATCCTGTGTACCCCAGCAGATACATATTGTAAAAATGGAAAATATAGATGATTCCTTCATCATAAAATAGGAAATGTTTCACTAACGTTTTATACCATATACATTGTTAAGCCTTAAAAACTATTTTCATGTAAACCATATTGACTGTCTCACTTCTGCTTTTTGAGACTTTTTATTCTTTTAAAGAGTAAAAGTGGTATTCTGATGTACTTTAAACAACATAGTACTTAACATATTTAACTTCACACGGGTTTTTTTCATCACCTAAAGCATGCTCTAGTTTTTAGTGATTCGTATCCAGAAAATACTGGCCCTCACTGGCTGAAAACCTGGAGTTTAGTCTTCTGTAGTTCAATGGTAGTGTGAATTTGAGGCAGATACTGGTATAAAGCATAAAATTCAGAGCCTGTTGTGTAACCTTCTGCATAAAATACAGAATCTTGCATGATGGCCTCAAGGTTTGCTTTTTTCCTTTTGTTATGCATGCTTGTCTGCCAAATACAACACTCAGTTTACAAAAAGAAAAAGGAGCAAACCACATCTGCAGTTTTGAATTGGTATAACCAAATAATAAAATATTGAATTAGAAGCTTTTAGCTTTGCTCATCACTCTGTTGCTAACATTTCCTTGCTTGCTTAAGTCCCTTACATCTGTAGGATTGATACAGTGATCCCTCAGAACTTGACAGCCTGATGTGGCAAAACAAAATTCTGCAAAAATACCTTCATTGCCAATATTCCTCTAAAGTCTGCATGGAAAATATATTAAGAATTTGAGGTTTCGTTTTTCTCCTGTAGTAAAATCTAATGATTGAACCATACATAATTTGATGTGTTTTTAGGAACTTTATGATTTTCTTCCAAGAGACAAATAGGGCATGAAGTTTCATACTTCTCCTTATAGAATTATTAGAGTATAGCTTTCTAATGAAATTAGAACTATTTCATTATCTCTTAGAATTATATTGGAAGACTTAATTATATAGTGAAAGTAGTACTTTAAAATCATAGCTGGTAAAATTTCTACTAAAGCTAGAATTCTGTGGAATTACTTTTATCTGCTTATTTGACCACTGGTTTTGATTTAAAAAAAAGCCTCTCAATAATTACTTGCTTTATACAAAAGGGCTTTGTTGGCATAGGGTGCTTAAAAATAGGCTGACCTTTGAGGGAAGTGCAAAGCAGCCACACCACAGTTGGCCTAAACAATCTGAAATCACTGACTCCTTTACTCTCAAATGTAACATCTTAAAGAGTCAGAGGTCAGTAGTAGAAGTTAATAAAAGCATCTTTCCAAGTGTTTTTTTGGGCAGCTCAAGGGAAAGAGGAAAAAGGAACCTATCCTGTTAAGAGCTAAGCTGTTAAGAGCTTTCCTGTTCACTGAAGCTTCATTTAGATGAGTTTTCAGATGCTTCTGATTTGGATTGACAATTTTTAACTTCAAATTTCCATAGTGTCTGAAGTAGTCTTCTGTCAAAGCATTTTGAAAAATTTACTATTGTCTAGTTGTATCTTGGAAGGCTATTAGTAAGGAAAATGTTATTTGCCATTTTTTGGCAGAGATGGGTGTGTATTTGAAACATTTAGGAGTATCTAAAAATGATGAGGAATAGGGAGGAAGGAGGTTGGTGTAAGAGTGGCATCTATTGCCTGGGAACCAGGAGCTATGGCAGCTTTGTGTTAGAGACCAAACTCTTCTTTAGGATATGTGGTGTGAGATCTGTGTGCTTCTGCTACTGGCTAATGAATGAGTAGCTTGGGAGACATTTCATAATTTGCCTTCTGGTGTTCTCCTCTATGCACACTGAGTTGACAAGCATTAATCTTAGCCAGAAGGAATAGGAGTTTTCTTGTATGTAAGATTTGAATCCTGCTGGTGACAAGTTGGAGGGTCAGCCTGATTCCCAATTTTGAATGCTTGCAGTTATGCTTAAAAATGTCTGGGATGGGAAGGAATGCATTTGCAAAAATGGAGTTTCAGAGCTGTAATTTCACTATATTGATTCTACCCCACCTGTCCATCTCTCTGTGGGATCCTGCCCTCTGAATCATCCCTGCCTGTGCAGCCATCAGCTTGCTATCTGCAAAGCTGCTCATTTTAAAGAAAAGCTCAGTAACAGTAAAGGGGGTCAGATAGTGAGGGGGGAAAGGAAAGGAGGGGAAAGGAGGGAAAGGGGAAAGAAAAAAGGAAAAAGAAAAAGGAAAGGGGAAAAAAAAGGAAAGGAAAAAGGAAGAGGAAAGGGGAAAGGAAAGGGAAAAGAAGAGAGAGAAAAGAGTCTGATGCGGAAGGAAAGGACATAGTGCATTGGAGAACTGGGATTTCTTTATTCTGCTATCACAAGGTTCTTCTGTTTTACTAAGCAAGACACTTGGTTCACAGAAGCTCCATGAGAATTTTGCTAAGTGCTTAATATATCTGTGCTTGGAGCTACATCTGCAGAAGTGCAGAGTAATCACATCTATGTCTGGGTTCAGTTCATCAGTTCTGAAAATATTAGGTGTGAGTGTTGGTATTTATCCATACACACAATGGTTACTACAGGTGGTGGTAGCAGGAGCAAATTTCACAGGGATTCTCACTACCCTCATTCCTCTGGTGGTAAGTGCAAAAATACTTGCATAGAAGATGATGTATTTATGGCCTGTACCTGGTACTTTCAGAAAGGAAGGATGAGTCGTGCACTGAAGAGGATTGTAAACAATTTCTGAATGAGAAGAGTGCCTGAAATGTGAACCTGCAATTTAAGTTCGTATCATCATGTACAATGCAACAGCAAATTTTGCATCTCCTTATTCCTGATTTCAAAACCTTCACCTTTGTTAATGTAGTTTTTTGGATATAAATTTTGTAGGGATTCCATAAATTACTGAGGTGTTTTTGCAGTTCACCACATCCAAATTATGTGTGTAAAATTTAAGAGTCTGAGCTGACATTGATGATAGTTTTAGCTTAAATTATTCTTCATCACTTTTGAGCAAACCTGTGCTTCACTTGAAGTTCTCTCTATTAAATACATAATGAAATACAAAAATACATTTTGATTGCTGAAGATCATGTTTGCTATGTCAGACTGATTTCCTTAAATTTTGAATTGGTCAACCCCAAAACAATGGATTTTTTTCAGCACTGTAACAAGAAACATATGCTTGTTTTACATCCAACTTCCATCTGAAAGAGAGCTACAGCAGATACAAATCCCATAAGAATTTTGATGAAACATTGTGCTTGTCATTTTAGTGGAAGAGTTTTAGCATTAGTATGGTAAACACATTCTGACTTGAGGCATTTTCTCTCTTGATAGCAAAGGTCAAAGATGACCATCAGGATTTCTCCAGTGTTAGCACTCGGGTTTCATGGACTGAATCTGTGGCCAGGGCAAGGGCTGTTCCTGGGCAGCAGAACAGGCAGAGGCAACCCCTCCAGGGTGACACCAGAGTAACTTCACTTCTCATAGCCTCTCTTAGCTGATCTAGGGCCCAAGGGGCTAACATCTTGAAAAATTGTAGGCCATGAACTTCATTATAAACAACTTGTGTTAGCATCTAAATACCATGGGGCCTGATCCCAACTGTTTCCTCAAACTGCTCTGCAGGCCATGTGGAGCTGTAAGCTTGCTTCAGTGTCAAGAAGTCCCTGACTCAGCCAGAGCCTCTGCTGGTGTTACTGGGATGAAGTGACAGGCAAGTGTGCTGTCCCAAGGTGCAGAAAGCATCTGCACCTCTGCCTTCCTGGCAAGGTACGTGTTAAGACATGTCTGTAGAAGGAGCCCTCAATGCCTTCTGCTCACTGGTGATTTAATGCTGAGTTATGCTGGCAGCCTGTCAGCTCGATTTTTCTTCACAAAAGGTGTGGATTCACAGTTCCCTTCTTGGTGAATGCTTACATATTTTACATAATATTTACATATTTTCTGGAGCACAAGGGGGATTAATCCTTTTGGCTATCTCTCTTCTGCTATGAAAGATCTGATAAGCTATACCAGGAGACACGAGGACTCAAATTGGTTGCTTAGAGCTTTTCTCTAGGCTGGTTAATGATGTGCTTCAAAATAAGGTCAGTGCCTGACTCCACCTGCCTAGAGGCACTTGCCTGTCTGGGCAATTACTGCCCACCAGCTTCTGCCCTGCTCTCTCCTGTAGTACCTGAGCCCTGGCACTGGATCAGGGAGATAGTCCAAGGGCTTGAGTGAGGAATGCAGGGTGGGATAGGGGTTGAGGTAGACCCAGGATTAGGGAATCATGTGCAGGGATCTGAAGGAAGTATAAGGGATATAAGTTGACCTCAATCCCCTTTGCCTGCTTTAGATGTGCATGCTGAGGATGAGGTGGAGTTGATGCATTTATGTGCAAACACGTGGTTTAATAAATTTTGGGAAATGGGACCACTGAGTATGAGCATGTGGAGAGAAGTATGAGGTAGTTTGACAAAGGCAAAGGTGCTTTTCAGGCCACTGCAGAGAGTGACACCTGTGTGTTCTAAGTTTGGGAATGCCAAGTTCATGGCACTCATTGAGGCTTAAGTTTCCCCTAAAGAATATTCAAAGATCATCCACTGAACCTTACTGTGAGTGGAACCCAAGTTGTCCTTGCCCTGCCTCCAGGATGCCCAGACAGGGCCTCAGTGTCCATCTCCCGTGGCACAACCTCATCTGTTTCTTTCATGAAAACTAGAATATCTTCAAGAAGATGCCCCCACAGTTACATGGTAGGTCTGAGCTTTGGATGCTCACATCTCTGCTGAAAAGAGGAACACTGGATCTTTCTCTTCCAAAGCCTAAGCAAGTGCTGGAATTGTTGTTGCTGCTTTATGAGAGTGTGCTGCTTTGGTTCCTGTGCTGGGAAAGGACCTGGAGCCTGAAATCTGATCAGAAGGAGATAACTCAGCACAGCTGGGCTGTGCTCTCCTCAGCCCTTCCTAAAGTGGTTCCCCACTGGCCTGCATGGATCTGGTTCTTTGTGTCTAAATCTTCTGGATTGCAAAGGGTGGCTGCATAATGAGACATGGAGTTAAGCACTGCTGCGCTCAGTATTCCAACACCTAAGCCCTTTTATGAAGCCTCATACTCCCACTGTGGCCTAGCAGATTGAAATGATCGTTTATAAGCAGCAAAGTTCAGAGTCCAAAGCTCAGATCTCTTCAAGGCACTTCAGAGGGTTTTCTGTCTGCAAGTTGTGTTCCCCAGTGGAGTATTAGTTTAAAAAGATATTATTATGAAATAGTCATAAAAGCAGCTTGAGCTGTTTGGTTTGCTTCAATTCTCCATGTTTCTTCAAGTTCTTCATGTTTCTCAGTGCAGTCTCTAATCCTGAAGAAGGTGGGTGAAAACTCCATCAATGTGCAAGTGAGCCCTCAGCAATGCTCAGCACTCAGCCAGCCTGCTGGAGCTCTCCACACTGTCGTGGCAAGGTAGGGGTGGCTCTGCTAAAAAGCAAGATGCATCCTGCTGCCAGGTGAGGCTCTGCCCTGCTCTGAACACTGCAAAAGCCAAGGTACCAGAGGAGGGGTGAGATCATCATTTCAGAGCTCTATGGAGGCAGTCATCCCTGCCTAGGAGCACCTGGGCACCTAGGACAGGGCAAAGTCAGGACATGGGGCTGCACTGACAGCAACTAGACATGCCTTATTTATATATTTTATATAGCAAAAACACACAAAAAAATTCTAGAGAAAAGTAAAAGTAACAGACCATATTTCCTTTCAGAAGTACAGCTTTGATTTTTATCTAGTCACAGACTCTTGCTCTTCCTCGTGGAAAGGAGGGGTGCAGTCACCTTCACCTTTGGAGCTCTGGGGGATCTCTTCAATGAATTTCCATCCTTAGCTTTTCATAAGTATATCAAACCCAGTGGTGCATCTGAACATGTCTAAAACAGCCATTAAAGCCTTATTCAACAAGCTACTTCAAAAAGAACAAGAGGAAGTGTGCTTTGAAAGGGGACTTCTCCTCCAGCTGCTTCCACCCAGCACTTTAAAAACACATAAGACACAATAAAGCACGTGTTGACATAAGTGAGCCTCAAAAAAACCATTGGATTATTTTGAAGGAGTATAATCTTAAGTGAGGAGAGTTATCATCCTTCACCCAGCAAAACAATTACATCAGTGCAGCTTGGATTGGGATCTGCCTTAAGATCTCCCAGATGTTGCAAATGGTGTAGTTGCCGACCAGTTGCTCTGGGTAATTATAAGCTGTCAGATGGAGGAGGGGAGGTTGGTTCTCAAATGAAACAACATAAAAGCTTTTTGGGGAATTGTAGAGAGGAAGATCCACTGTTCACAGCTGACACCAAGAGCCACAACAGTCTCTGTGCCTGGGTGGACATGTCTCAGAGCCTACCTCAAACCTGAACTATGGCATGCTGCATAGAGATGAGCCCTGCAGCAAGGGGTTTGCTGTGGACTGATCCTAGCAAATCTGCTCAGAAATCATTTTAGCAGAATCTCCTAGCCTAGAATGAGGGACCTGCTGCCCACCTCACTAGCAGAAACCCATCTGATCCTGAGGAAGCAGATACCAGCCCTTACACTCAAATGGAAAGAGGCAACCTGGGTAAAAACTGCCACTTTGCTGGCCCTGGGGGAAATCAGCTTTCCCAGCCACAGGACTGGTCCCCTGCTCAGACCTGGCCTGAGCAGCTGGAGGACAGAGCTCCAGATGAGGTGTTGGTGCTGTGCTACAGCACAACCAGAGTTCAAGACTCTGGGAGCTGCAAGAAGATGGGGAGCAGGTCCCTGATGCTGTAGCTGGGTGGCTCAAACACTTACCAGAGCCTGTCCCCAGCTCCAAGGTTCATTTTTGTGCAGTTTCTCTGAAGCATTTGTTGTTTGTAGCACAAAAAAGCAGTGGGAATGGTGAGCTTATGCCAGAAATAAGCCCGGCTCCTCTCCTCATTGCATGTGACTGCTACTTCCCTTAAACACACCAGCAGGTCACTGGACTCATGGAGCATGCTCAGGTCATCAGTGACCCTCTGCTCAGCCCTTTGAAGGATTTGGGAAGGCACCAGCATCCTGAATGGCCTTTGGAAATCAGCTAGGAAATGCTTCAGCCTTAGAAAGAGAGGGGATTTTGGAAATCCCCCATGCTGGTGTTTCCATGGGTAACATGAATTGGTGAACTGCCTCTCCAAGGTCCCTTCTGAGAGCTCCAGATCACAGTCCCACTGAGCTCCAGCCATGCCATCTGTCCAAGTGGTGAGTGTCTGGGGTGTCCATCCAGCTCCCTGCAGCCCAGGGCATGTGACAGAGCCATGTCTGCCAGCTTGCAGCCGTGCCTCAGGCTGTGAACAAGGGCAGGGGAAAGCATGGGGAGGGTGAGGAAGCTGGGTGGCAGCAACCACCCCCACATGGCCTGCCTGGGGGTAGCAGCAAACAGCAGCAGCAGCTAGCGCTGCCCAGTGCCACGGCAGAGGGAACACAGGCTCCCAGCCCATGGCTCTGGCCACTGTTACCAGCACTTTGCTGCTTCCCCACCACCTTCTCAGTGGGGTTCCTGAACCCCTGTACAGACAGGGATGCAGGAGGGAGGGTGTGCTCAGCCACCACCCTTGCAAGAGCTGCCCAGTGCCAGAGATACAGGTGGCTTCATCAGCACAGAAAGGTGACAGGCTCAGCATTAGGTCAGCTACACAAAAATGAACCCTGGCAATGCCAATGCCCCAGGTGGAGGGCTGGCTCTGTCCTGGACACAATGATAACAGTGGGGAAAAACACATCACCCATCTCCAGCATCACCAATCAAGGCCAGCTCACCCTGACGCAAGGTGGGGCTGTGCTGTAACAGAACAAGCACCACCAGAATGTCCTGGCATTGTCTTCTTTCCTTTTTAAATTTCATTTTTCAGGATGACAACACTTTAGAGGTTTATGACCAACAGGAGAATTTACTACTAAGTCATATACTGATGTAATGAAATCTAATATATGCTGTGTAATGAGTTATGAGATGTTATTTAGTTTCAGGGTTTTATTACTTCAATCAGTTATGACCATATTTCCTTTTATATGATTGCTCACCCTTTAAACATACCAGATGACTGTATAAAGAACACCTAATAAAGTCTGGAGATGTTAAAATATAAATGTTTTAATTTTTGCCATAAATTTGTTTTAATTCTACCAATGGTGGCTTTTGCACTGGAGGCGGTGCAGTCCTTGTTAGCAGTGCAGACCCTGGTAGTGTTGACTTGTTCCTTTGTGGGAAGGAGCTGGACAACTGTGCTTCATTACAAAGCACAGTTAGTCACCAACGCACATCCTTGGTGATTATACACAGAAACGGGAAGTTTTTTAGAATATAGACAAGTGAAAGACAACACTGATCTGTGATAGAAGCCATTATCTTAATTAACCTCTCACATTACCCTTGCAATTGCAACATACACGTGCTGTGGTTTCTACCAGTCTTCAAGAAGGGAGGACCAAGTTTAACGTCTTCAGTATCAAGATCAAAACCAGGGATGTTCTGCCCATGTACCATTTGGGAATCCTCCTAATTTTTCCACATTTATGCATTGTATTCTAAAGTCTTTTGGGATAATGTCATAGCAGTGGAATTATATAGCTGTGAAATAAGATCAGGATCAAGTCTTTAATAAATCAATGTTTTAGCAAGCAAAGGACAATTGCAGGAGTAGAGTCTCAGTTGTGACGTGTTCATGGTGAGTGAGGAGTTCTCAGAAATTATTGTAGAATGTATTTTATGATGTTAACAACTCTGCAGTAGGAGTTTGTGTCCGAGTGGGTACCGACTGGTGTAAGACTGCAGCATACGGCTGCCCTCTGGTGAGCCACCCACTCCTGGGAATGCAGAGGTCTCCAGCTGCCGGCAGGGGTCCTGCAGGGGTGTCACCTCTTGGAGATGACACCTACATATAACAGATCTAATTGTAACATTCTAATTTCCTCCCCACCTCTGCAACAGGCAGCACTGAAGCTGGTGGAAGTCCCCGCTGCGGGGTCCAGGGCAGGGGAAGCCAGGCTGTGCTGTGCTGCTGCACTGCTGCTGAGCTGGCAGGAAAGAGCCTGGTCAACCTGGGCCACTGTACAGGTTCTCTTGGCCAGCTTCAAGGGGGAGAAAACTGCCTTTTAGTTACAGTTTCGTTTAGTGTTTGCAGCAACCAGAAATGTTTTCATCATGTTTGATCTGCTGTGACTGTGGCTGCCACGTATGTCATGGTCCAAGGATGTCTTTGTAGGGATGATCCCTGCTGCTCTATTGCCTGCAGCAGAAAGGTACCAGAGGCCCAATTTGACAGAAGTTCCATGCCCATCTCCATCTCCATGCCAGCCTCCAAGTCCTGTCTGTGACCAGCCAGTGCCTTATTTAGCTGTGGGTAGTATTACTGCCAAATGTATTCCTTTCCTTCCAATTCTGCAAGGCAGGGTGTCAACTCAGAAGAGTCCTTCTGGACAGCTATTTATCAATTCAATGGTTTTTAGTTGTATGTACATCAATATGCTTTACTTCTTCCGGTATTTATTCAATTATTGATAGAGATACTAATGGAAGGGAAAAATTTCTAAATGATTCATCTTACTTCTCCATTCTACTAATCTCTATTACTAATTGCATAAATTTTAGGAGAACTACAGCAAGAAATGAAATAAAGAATTTACTATTCACAGTTCCAGGCTAATAATTCAGCCAAAGAGAATCATACATCAAATAAATGGCCAAGTGTACTTAAAATGTGTCTTTGTACAGTAACAAGGCAGAATTTAATCCCATTAAGAAAGTGTTGGCAGTGGCTCGGTGTTTGGGAGTATGCCACTGAACTGTCCTGCTGTAACCTTGGATGTAGGAAAAGTTGAGACAAAGCAGCATACTCAGTTTGACACATCTTTGCCCTTTAGGTCCTTAATGATGCAGTGATTTACTGAAACATTTAATATTGTTTAGCTGCAGAAATTATGTGGAAGCTAAGCAATAATATACTTGCTGAATGTGCCCTATCTGCTGCTTCATAAGCAAAGTTTCTTTGCAACTCCATAAAATACAGATTTCTGAGCGTTCTCAAAAAAGCAAGTCCACATATTAATTTGTGAGAAACAAAATCCTTGTTCCATATATCTTATTTAAAGAATAAAAAGACAGGTAGGTTAATATCTCACTCACCAAGGATTTAAGAAAAACATTTTTTTCCTCAGGTATTAGTTTTCATCTGGGTTACTCTGCTTTTACTTTGCCCCCATTGTTCTCAGAAGGATCCAGAGTACTTCTCTTCTCCAGGTACTTTGTATGTGGCACTTTGCTGCCAAAACAACTGACTTCTTTCTAATTAAGAAGGATTTAATATTTACCTTAGAAAAAATAGTATGGCTAGATGCATTTCTCATGACCACATATTGTATCCTTGGAGTTTTAGCTGTGGATCTGGGGAAAAATACTCTGTGAATTAAAGAAAGCATTAAATTTTCAAGACAAAATCACAGCTCATTCAGTATAACCTAGCTCTAGCAGCATGCTGGGGGCTCAGCACTGCTGCTCTGGAGTGCCCCCCACACTGCTTCTACTCCTCCCCATGCACACAGCTCTCTTCCCTTCTGCTGGTGTGGCACCTCCCTGATTCTCCAAGCATGGAAGGAAAATGGGTGCTTTGAGTGTTACTAAAATGCACCAACACTGTGAGTTGGAAGCTTCAATATTCAGTGCCTTCCACTGGTCCTCTATTGAAAGTCTTGCCCCCAAAGTATCATCTGTGTGATTTCCCTCCAATGTTACTTGCAATATCAGGTTGTTGTGTGGAATGAATCACTTGACAGAGCTTTGTGTCTCTTTGTACTGCAACAGCTTCTAGAAAGATTCAAACTGGCAGTTTCTGTAATAAGGCATGAGGAAATATATCTGAAGAGTGCATGTGTTTTATAGTCATA
Source organism: Molothrus ater (assembly GCF_012460135.2). NCBI lineage: Eukaryota > Metazoa > Chordata > Aves > Passeriformes > Icteridae > Molothrus > Molothrus ater. The sequence continues at coordinate 131,329,138 of NC_050478.2, forward strand.
AGGTCAGAGAGTATCCATACATCAGGGCTACAGTGGGAAATAAGAGGGTAACTATAGATATATGCCTAACACACAAACATAAGTGATTATTTTTTAGCTCTCATCCTCTGGCATTTGCTGTCAAACCAAAGAGAAAAAAAAATGCTGTCTCCTTTCTGTGTGATTGTAGGAGCCTTCACAGAATACAGTTCAGAAACCACAGGAAGCAAATAGTGTGGCCCATAGAGATGGGGTAGCCCCATTTCTCTGGCACTAGTCACAGTGCTAAGGATCTGGCAGAGATGCTCAAAGAGGCTGTGCTCCTGTGCTGGCAGCCCCATGGTCATGGCCAGGATGGGGTAACCTGTGCTGCTTCCAGCAGATTTGCTCCAAGGAGCAGAGGGGCAGCACAGCAGGGTGGGGTGGTGTACCCTAGCAGGGCTCAGCACCAGCACTGGCTCCTAAGGGGCTCTTTGCTGCTGACAACCTGGTGTTGATGTTTTAAGGGCAGCTTGCGGTCAGTGGAGGTAGTATGACAAAAATTAGGTAGGCAAGAGGGATTAAAACATGTACAATATTGCAGAACTTGTTAGGCTCAACTACACGAGTCAGGAACGAGTGGAGTGTTTGAAGACCTGGAAATAATTCCAATTTGTCATACCAGGAGACTCCTTCCCAGAAACCGGCTGTGTAAGCAGAGGCAAGTCCACCATATGGAGAACAGATGTCTCAAGGGAGCTGAAAAGAAGATACTTTGCTAGTACTAAAAATATTCAGTGTGAGGAGGTGATAACAAGTGCTTCTAAAGAAGAAGCAATTATTTATCATTGAGTAGACAATTTTTACTGTTTCCTAGAACACAAACCTATATGCTTAAATAATCTCAGACTGCCAGAGTGAAGAGGCACTGATTCACAGCTTGGGGTAGAAACTATAATAATAAGCAGATTGCACATCTTGTTTAGCCATCTGATTTTTAAAGCATATTTTATCACAGTCTGTATCACTCTGAAAAAAAAAAGAAAGGAAGTCACAAGACAGTGAGTTGTTGGTATACAGTTGTTTTAATGTACAAAGCAGTGTGGTTGCCTTTGCCATTTTTAGCTTGGATGTTTTCCTTTTTTCCCTTTAATTAGGAACTGTCATGGAGGTTGACTCAGTTTACAACTCAGTTTTGTTAGAACAGGTGTCTGTGAGAGCTGCCTCCAAGATCAAATCTGCTAAAGCATCAGGAATGAGACTTGAGAGAAGCACTTCATCACTGCCTCTGGGTGCCTTAGGAGATGTGCTAAGGGAAGATCCAACTGAGCAAGGAAGCCCAAGGACTGCTTGAATTGGGGCTCTGCAATGACTTGCTCTATGAGCAAAAGCATGCAGCTGTGGCTACTGCCTGTGTGAGTACCAGCCATGGTGCTTTCACACATCCCAGGCAGATGGCTGGGTTTTCCCCCTGACAGAGCAGCAGAACAAGAGCTATTGGCACAGCTCCTTCACCTCCAGCAGCTCCAGCAAATTACTGCAGGGAAAGACAAAGCAGTACCAGCAAGGGCCCTGTGGCTTATTCTCTGGTGCTGAGAAGAACTGTGACAGGCTGTCTGCCACAGCCATTCATCTGATCTGTTCTCAAAAACCTCTAATGACTGCACTCCCCCAGTCGACAAAGGCAGCATGCTCCTGAGATTATATGTGTTTATAGCTGGGTAGTTTGTCCTACTATCTAAGCTAAATCTCCCTCGCATCCTGTTAAATCTATTACTCCTTATGTCCACTCTCAGTGGATATAAAGATAACAGATTTTCATCCTCTTTACAGAAAAAAATTTGAAGGCTGTTATCCCACTCCCTTTGGACCTATCTATCTTCTCTTCACTAGACTAAACAACTCCAAGATCTTTCAATCTCTCCTCACAGGTCAGATTTTACAAACCTTGTAATACCCTTGATGGTCTCTCAGGGCTTTCCTATTTCATTCATGTCTTTTCTAAAAGGTGATGTCCAGTTGCTGGATGCAAAATTTGAGAAGTTCCCAATGCCATGAAGTTACCACTCAGCCCTGAGCTTTCACACCCCACACCTCCCCTTGTGGGTGTCACTGTGGTCAGCTGGGGTGTGTTCACCTCAAGGTCCCTTCTGCTGCCTGGCTGGTCACTCCTTGTTTCAATATGAGGCCTTTTGACCTCCTAGCACTTTGTATGTATCTCTCTTTGGTTCTATTTGTTGATTCTGGAAAAGCTCTCCAATTTTTCATCGCTATTTTGAATTTTAATCCTGGGCCCCAATATGCTCACAATCCTCCTGGCTTAGTGTGATGGGCTGATTTTATAAGCATACTTTATTCCATTATCCGAGTTACTGATGAAAATATCAAACTGAAACAGGCCCCAAACAGACCCTGGGTGACCCTATTAAAAACGAATTTTCAGTTTGATGACAAACCATGATAAGTTCAGCATGTTTTCCAACCACTTGTGCACCCACTGATTAATGATTTCATCTCTCCTTAGCTGTCTGTATGAGAAAGTCATGGGGGGAACATTCATATGCCCCACTCAGTTGGGCAACTGCTATTTTAAAACTGTAAAAAACCATTATTAAATACATTGTCTTTTTCTGCTGGGGTCTGCAGTGATCATGAGTCTGTAATGCACCAAGCACCCAAGGAAACAGCTAAGAAGGGAAGGAGGAGAGCAAGGCAGCATCCTCTGCAGGGAGCAGCCCGTACTGAGGCTCCTTCCCTCTCATCCTGCATCTGCATGTGGATGCTCCAAAGAAAAACCCAACATCTCTGGTAGCCAACAGTGAGAGCAGCAGCACCCACAGCCCCAGAAAGGCCAAGGGATTGTTGCCAATTCAAGGTGAGAAACATTCTCCTTGACTCAGAAAGGATCAGCATTTCTGTGCGGTCCTCACATGCATGGGGAACCCTCCTTCAGCGAAGGGTCTGTCAGAGGGAAAAGGAACATTCTCCTGGGAGAGCACAGGAGAAGACTGTGCTTTTCAGGCTCAAGCTTGAAGAGGATGCTGCAGGAGTGACAGGACTTTATTGCTAGGGAAGAGACAAATAGGTTTTAGTACACGTTTTGGTTGCCCAGGGCTGAGTGTATATTGGGTGTCACAGCAGCTTCTGCAGCCACAGGATTCAGGACAGAGCCTTTTCTGCTGGTAGCTCTGGGCTATGTATATTACACCTTTACATTCAATATGATACTGCCTTTAGCCTGCTGGCCCCCTGCCAGTGCAGCTGCAGAGAAGTTGGGGAAATTTGCCATAATTTGCTTGGGAATTCTTGTGGAAAGTGAGTTTCACCTACTGCAGTGGAAGGGGATAGGTTTAAGGGGTTTGGGTTTCTTTTTGTCCTGAAATGCTCATCCTTACTTAGAAGGATGTGGAGTTTAACATTAAAATATTCCAGCTTGAACATAAAGGATAACTGGAAATCAGTGTTGAAGACGGTTCAGAAAATGCACTGAATTCATTCCCCACATTAAAACAAGGCAAATGTTACTTTAACCAAGATCCTGTGGATGTTGCTAGGGAAGAAGAAGATCATCTCAACCCAGATTTTGGTTGACACCTTTAAAATGCACCTAGATGGGTGTTTTAGTCCCTGCTCAGCCAGGAGCACAAGCTCAGCAGAGTCAGGCTTAAGGCAGCCTTGCCCACATGCTGCTTGGCCAGCAGCCAGTCTTCCCCTGCCTTCAAGGGGTAAAATCCTGGCACTAAAACCTCTGCTGGCACCAAGAGCCCCAGCTGCTACTAGGGGTCTGCCAAGCCTAGAGGAAGAGGACCACAAGGGTATGGACAATTAGAGACACAGTAGACTTTTATCTGTTTCCTATCAGGAAAAGCATAAGTGATGTTTTAGGTTTTCAAGAATACCCTAACTCAGCATTTTGCTGCAGCAGGGTGGTCACTGGGCTTTGGACTGCAGCCCAGCCAAACAGAATGGAGCTTTTCGTCAGTTAAAGTCCAAGAAGGGAATAATGATCTCAGAGTTTTGTATTTATCATTGGACTTGGCCTCCTGACCCTCCTAAAGAAAGGCAATGACTTGAAACAGTTTTCACAAAGCCAAGAAATAAATGGTTGCAGTAAAAATTAATTTTATCCTGATTTTTTTTTTTTTTACCCCCAGATACAGAATTTCTATTATGTTTGGATAAATCTTACCCCCTGGTTCCCTCAGAATGGTCAATGCAGTTCTCCACATTGGAAAGCTGTGCTGGTCCAGAGATGTCACTATCTTGGCAATAGCTCACACAGCCCCAAAGAGGGCTATGTGGAGCTCTGTGGAGTTTTTATGATTCAGCAGCAACAAGTGTGAAAAGGCTGAGACTGTTAGCACTCACCCTTCCTCAACCTTTTCGTATTCCCGGCACTCCCTGCGAGCATTACTGGCTGCAGAAATTTAAAGAGCAAGAAGAGTGAGTACTGAAGTTAGCTTTTTTCCCCCCACTTAGCATCTTAGCATTTTTTCCTTCCTCTTTTTTCATTTAGGCAGATCTTTATGCTTTTATGGACATGACAATCTTCCCCTGGTTTATCAGCAGCAGCACAGATCACCTTGTTCTCCCAGCAAGCACCGTGCAGTGATGAGCAACACTCCTTGTCCCAGCAGCCTTTCTCCTCACAGCAGGCACTTCTCCCTCTCACCCAAGAAAACAAGCAGGGTTTGTGTGGTGGAAGCACAGGGGTTTTTCTGTCACATAGTGGGTTCAGCATGGTGGAGCACAAGCACCGGCTAAATGATGAGGTATCTTATACGTTCCCCTTTACAAGCTGCACTATACCAAGAGGTCTTTGCACTTTTTCCAGAAGGCTGGACATTACTGCTCTTTGAAAATTGAAAAGCCTCCACATAAAAAAACCCCAAAACCACAACATAAAAAAACTCTGAAAAAAGACTCAGGGATTTCTATACTTCCCAGTACACCTATGGAAAATGGAGACAAAATCTTTCTATGCTACACCTACAAAAGCATGCTACAAGATTCCTTTATGCCTGCCACAGATTGAAGCTCCATATTTTGTCCTTCTAGTATAATTCTTCTGGTATGAAACAGTGGCAAGATCTAGGTAACCTAAAACACATCTAAATTGGGACTTTGGACTCAAGAATCCACCTGATCCTAGTCTGTGATTTAGTCTCCAGGGTTGTATTCTCCAAAGATGTACTTAAATTAACTGGGTACTTCCCAAGTCACTGGCACCTAACTTCTGATATCCATGTGTTCCTCGGGCATAATTTTTAATCAGTGTTACATTAATTTGTTGGTGGCTGGAGGTTTTGAGGAGGGGTGTTCAAAACCACTTGACAGGCAGGATTCCTGTCCACCTGCCTTGGCTGCCTTGGCAGAGGTGCCAGTGATTAAACAGACAGAGCCTCATCTCTCAGCCAAAGATGGCTCTCCAGGTGTCCAGTGAACAGCACTGCTCACTGCTGAATGCAGAGCTGAATTCATTTTCAGATGAAAGCAAATTCAATGACAGTCCTGACATTGAAAGAAATCACATGCTTAGAGACCAAACATGGATACTTGGTTTTATTCTTATTTCTCACAAAATACATGATGGCTGGAAATTTTTCTTGTGCACAATCTTTTTCTGTTTATCTGTCCATATTCAAAGCTAACAGCTGGTTTTACCTATGAGAACCAGCTCACAGATGCACTTCAGGATATAAAGCACATTTATGATAAGACACCTGATAAATCCCTTTATGTTCCATACCTTTCCTGTAAAGCTGGGCAGGGGGCGAGGGGAGAAGGAGAAAAGACCTGCTTTAGGATGATGTCATGGCTGTCGGGCACATCTGCCCCAAATTAAATTGCCATCTAAAGGGCTTATTTCTCAAACATATTTCTTTTCAACTTGGAAGGAGACATAAAGCAGTGTATCCCTTCAGTTTGCATTTGAGGAGTCTGAAAATTTGGGATCACCCTCCACAGTATGCCAGCAAGATTTACTAGTGCTGAGCCTCTCAGGTGATGATGCTGTACACATTGCATGAAAAATGAATCTTTCTTGGTTCCTTGATTAAGTTGTGACTCCTAATAAATCTTCCAGAGACATCAAGCCTGTCTTGCTAAAAGCATGAGGGACCTTTGCAAAGCCCTCTAAGAAGGTGTGAGAAAGAGGTCTCATCTGTGAGAAGAAAGCTTTAAAAAGGGAACCTGTTTGAATTTAAAAATATTCATTCTCAATCTTTCACAGTATACTCTATGTGCATGCCAGAATTGGAAGATTAAAATGCAGAATGCATAGAAATAAACAATGTTTAAACACACCAAGAATGAAACATTTGCAAATAGACTGCTTTGTGTGCTGTCCTACCACCCCACCCCTGCCCTGCCCAAAAAAACCAAAAAAAGCAACAGGAAAAAGGAAGAGAAGACACGAAGAGCAACTATTATTTTTATACTTTCTGTGTGATCTTTTCCATGAAGGCACTCAGCCTCTATGGTTTGTGGGTAAGAAAGAGGAGGAAAATGCTGCACCAGACAAAATCCTCATGCTCTTGCTGCCTCTCAGTGCCAACAGCAGGTGTCCCCAAAATACTCACGGTGGCAAAGCCCTGTGAAACAAAGGAAACATTTTTTTCTCCTGAGCAGACCCCCCAGACCCGGTGGCCATGACAGAGCTGTGCATGTGTGTGGCATCTGCTGCACTGGAGGAAAAGATGCAGCACATGCCACACGCATGTGCAGCCTTGTAACTGCCTGGGCAACTGTGCTGCCTCTTTCAAAGCCCCTGCCAAACAGCATCAAAACACAGCAAAACCTGCCAGCCCATCTAGAAACCATAGCCCTGGTTTTCCAGCACTCCAGTTGGAGTTATGCTCATTTACACCAGCTGAGGAACTGTTCCTACATTTCCACCTGGTTCCTGAAGATTTATATACTAATTCCCTGCAAAACATTACAATGGAAAAAGAAAAAAAAGCCTAATTGAGTCCACAAGCCCTATTTCATAAGTGAGTTATCTCAGCTTTGCTGGGTCAGATCTTACTGAGAGGACGATACATCCAGGGCTGTCATGTAAATCATTTCCTTTTGAATACTTATGGCTAATCAACTTCAGACCTTGTTTTGGACACATTGTATGTTTCGTAAGCTGAAGAACTCTCTCTGATGAAATCCTTGCCTCCTGACCCCAAAATACATCTGAACAAAATTGTCCCATCAGGAGTTCAGATAATTGCTTGGCCTTTCCTGTCAGTCATAAACCAGACAGATGCAACTTTTTTGGACACTTCCCCACCCTCGACCATGCGTTTCAAACATATTCCAAACAGTGTAAGAGAATAGGAATGGTTGCTTTTATAAATGTGTGGTAGTTCATATGCTTAAGCAAAGAAAACAGACTCTCTTTTCTGGTGCCATATGTATTATTGTGTGATAAAAATTTACCAGCAAGTAGTTCTGCAATTATTGCTCTTACAGCTCCATTAATCTTAAATTTTATTTATTTCTGTAGACATTTTTCTTTCACTGGAAATCGCAGGCTCTCCCTTTTCTTGCACCAAAGCTTACAAAGCACTGAGTAGTCCAGGCACAATCTGAAGGCCCCTCACTGAGGGCTGAGCTGGGACACTGGCAGGGCCAGCAGGGAAGGCATGGCATGGACTCTGCAAAAGCAGGTGAAAAGTTTTCTGCTGACTTCTGAGGGGACCATGATTTTCTTCTCCTCACCATCCTTGACAGCTTGATGGTGTACACAGGAGAGCTTGGAGAGGTGAGAAAAATTTTCTGGAAGAAGCCTGGAACATATCTGCTGGTGAATGGCAAGTCACCCCATGCACTTGGATGGAGCTAAACCCTGAACAATGAAAACTATTACAAATATTCAGACATCACAGACAAGGGTTTACAGAGATCACAGTCTTGAGTTGAAAGCCTGGGAATTCCTCAAGGAGAAGGTGTGGTCTGGCACAGTGCATATGAGCCAAGAACTTTCCAAGTGCCTCTGCAGCTCCCAAAATCTGATGAGAAAATTAAGTTCATGGGCAAAACACACTGTGAAAATGAAAAGCAGACTGCTACACTCATCAGTAAGTTGAAAGAATGGAATGTATGTGAATGTTAGAAAAGAAAAATCTTTAGAAGTTCATTTTACATCAAGAAGAAAACTTTCTAAGGAGTGGAAAACAAGGGCCTGCAGGGCTTGGGTGGCACAGAAGGACCTCACTTCTGCACCTGAGTCCTGGTTGTGCAGGCAGAGCTGCAGAACCACATGTATCATCTCACAGACCATTTGGGTGCTAAGCCTGTGTGTGGCTCCTGCAGACAGACAGGCTCTGTCAGACATTACTGTGCCTGTCAGCATTGCCAGCCTCTTGGTGGTTTGACAGAAGTCATTGCTATCTAGCAGAGGTGACAAAACTGAACGTAACCCGGCTCCTTCTGCCACAGTTGTGGTCTAGCACTTTACACCTGTAGCAAAGAGTAATCTGGAAACAAAACTGGTGTTTCTGGCACTGCTGAGTGACACATGGGGCAGGGTTTGGCTCCAGGACAACCTCATATATATGCTCAGATCTGCACGAGTTACAGAACCACTCCTGAAGCTCATGCTGACTTTACCATTTTGCAGGGTACCTTTGTGAGCCTGTAGTCTCAGGCAGAGCTCACACAGGGTTTATTTACAAAGCTGTCCTGTGAGGACATGGGAAAAAAGTATGACTCATTGGAAAAATTGTATTCTCTGCAGGAACACCTGCAGCAAAGGCCACAGGAGTCCCCTGGGTAGCTGCTGCACCCATCAGGTTGCCAACACCCACGGACCAGCACATACTGAGCTGCTTCTCTCCAAACTTTTTGCTCTTTCCAGACTTACGCTTAGTGTAGGAAAATAACTTTCAATTTTTCATATTTCTGCATTTCTTCTCTTCACAATGGTGATAAAACCTCTTATCTCATAATCCTGCTGTGTGATTTAGTTGGATGCCCACTGTTTCAGCTTTTACATTCTGGTTTCCTCATCATGGATGCTCTCTGTAGCTGTTCCACGTCTGTGCTGTCATTCCTGCTAGAAACTCGCAGCATGCAAGGCAAGTGTCATATGGGAGAATCGGTCTGTGGGCTCCTGCTTTGGGGATTGGAATGAGCATGTGGAACAAATGAACACAAAAAGGAGGTCGGAAATTTTTGGGAAGTGGAGGCCCTCCAGCAGAACAGCCCCATGGGCAGCGCCGCCCCAGGGAATGGAGACAAAATTAAGGGAACCGTCCTCGAAAAGGCCCGTGTGGCGGTCACAGCGGCGCTCAGGGACACTCCGAGCGGGGAGCGCGCCCGTGCGTCCCAGCTGGAATCCCGGCTGGAATCCCGGCTGGAATCCCGGCTGGAATCCCAACCGGGAGAACCCACCGGAGGCCGTGGGGGAGGGGCTCCCGGGGCCGGCCGCGCCGCTCGCTCCGGCCGCCAGGTGGCGCTGTCGCCCCGGGCACGGCCCGGCCGCCCCTGGGAGCGGAGCGGCACCGGAGCGGCACCGGAGCGGCACCGGGGCGGGACCGGAGCGGGCACCGGAGCGGCACCGGGGCGGGACCGGAGCGGGACCGGAGCGGCACCGGAGCGGCACCGGGCGGCACCGGAGCGGCACCGGAGCGGCACCGGGGCGGGACCGGAGCGGGACCGGAGCGGCACAGGGCGGCACCGGAGCGGCACCGGAGCGGCACCGGGGCGGGGCGGGACCGGAGCGGCACCGGAGCGGGACCGGGGCGGCACCGGGGGGCACTGGAGAGGGACCGGAGCGGGACCGGGGCGGCACCGGGGGGCACTGGAGAGGGACCGGAGCGGGGTCGCTGTCCCGGTAACTGGGGGAAGGGGTCGCCCGTGCCCCCCTCTGGCCGCTGTCCCGGGCGGGGGTCGGAGCGCACCGGGCTCTCCGGGCTGTCCGTCAGCTGGAGGTGCGAGGAGGAGGGCAGGGAACGGGAGCAGAGCCCCTCCGCCGTGCCGTGTGTCCCCGCAGAGCCCGCGCACTCCTCTGATGTTGGCCTTAAGGGGGAAAGTCTGCTCGGAGCCTAAGTGCCGGTCCCACAGAGCGCATTTCGTGTCACCCAGTGGTGACGCCCATCAGGTGCCAGTCCGATGCCTATTGTCACTCAGACATCTCCCTGCGAGGTCGGTCATTCACAGACTGCCCGGGTTTTCACTTGGATGCTGCTAGTTCATTTGGAGTGATGTGTGGAATGACTCGGTGATCCTCCCGAGGACCCCCTGAGCAGCAATTTCTCTTTCTTATTCCCATGCAATGCCTTGTACAAGCCTCTGAAATACATAATGTAGTCCAAGCATGGTGGTTTGGTTGTACTTTTTTACCGGCTCTCCATAGAAAAGCGTATTTCTTGTCTCTTTGCTCTGGTCATTGAACTGCTGCTGGTGGCTCTGAGTTTACACCTCTGCTCAAAGCACACGCAGCATCTTTGCTCACTCCAGTTAGAGACATTTGGGACTGGAGCAAGCCTACCTCTCAGAAGTCCTTCACAGTCCAGACATGGCCCCATCCCAGGTCTTGCAGGCACCCAGCCCAGCCAGCATTTCATTGCCCACCAGTTTTCTCTGCAGCTCACTGATACGGGCACTGCCAGGGGATGTGCTCAGCGCCCTTCCCAGGCACCTCATCAAAGCCCAACCCCTGACATTTTCCAAACACCATCTGCTAGTGTTTATTTTGGCCCTTCTACAGGTGTTTCCAAATTATTTTGTGGAAGAACATGGAAAACATGATTTAGGGCAACTATTGAAGGAACAGTGAGACTGAAGGTGAAAATTCCCCAGGTGACATCTGCTCTTTTTGCATCCTCAGAGCTCCATCCTGCCTTGCTCTGACCCTCAGTATGAATGTGCAGTGCTGAGTCTCACAGGAGAGGCAAAGCCCATCCACAGTCCTCAAAACAAGGGCTCAGGGGTTTATATAAAATTCAACCTCTGCTCTGGAAAACCTGTGACTTTGGAGACAAGTGGGATTTGGTGAGGCTGAAAATGCAACAAGAGAAGATTTTCTTCAGATGTGTGGATGCTGTTGTAGGCTTCATGAGCCATCAGTAAAGGAAAAATGAAGTTATTTTAGTAAACAAAAATACACATGTAAGCATTGAAAGGTGAAGTCAGAAGTTTGGAGTCAGTTTGCATTTTAACAGACAGAGAAACAGCAATGAACTGAGGAAACATGCTTGTTTATAAGTCTGCCTAAGCAAAGCTATGCAAGTCAGACAGAGAGCCATCAAACTCAGTTATGCTGAATAATATCCTATTACTCCCTGGACAAATAAGCCAGTCCTCACTGGACCTATCAAGGAATACCATTCCATAAATTATATACAATTCTGACCTTGTTTTTTAAACATATGCTTTTTGTGGGGGTAGGAAATCCATTACATTATTTTCAGTAATGCCCTCTGTTTCTATAGGTCTGATAAAGCTCAGGCTGTGAAATGTTTCTTCAGCTACCTCAGGCAAGTGCTGACATTACCAGGAAGCAAGCAGTGCTAAAGAAGGAAAGGTACCTGAGTGAAAGCCTGGGCTGAGACTACATGCGATGAAATGGAAGATGCCCAGACATAATTCAAGTGTTTCTGCTGACTTACTGTGGAACTTTGTCCTTTTGCTGAAGAACTACTGTGGGATTTCAGGCAGGGTTGAGTCTTGATGAATTGTGAGGCGAAATTTGATTTTGATTAATTATTTGGTAAGTTCTGAAAATTGCATACACACGGGGGAAGTCTCCCTATAACATGCATTTCTCTGGTTTCCATTCCTTGTCGTGCTGCTGTTGGGGATATTGAACACCTCCAGTTGTGGAATCCCTGCCCCGGGAAAAGGACGATGTCAGCTAAGCACAGGCAGTGCTGAGATTTATAGAGAAGTAAAGACAACTTCTGTTATTAAGCAAAGAAAGCTGAGCTGGATAAAAAGCTTGCTTGAGTAAAATGAAGCTTTTATTTTTCTTTTTTTCTTCTTCCTCTTTTTCTTTCTTAAGCTTAACAAAAAAGAAAAATGGAAAATCCCCACTGATTGCATCCAGCTGTTAAAATTTTATGATACCGAGATTCCCAGTTGTCATGACCACTTCATGTAGTTTAATATGCAGTCGTATTCTTTTCAGTTTCATTTTCTTCCCTAACTTCAGTTAATAAAACACCTTTCAGACAGCCTGTTCTTAGCAGTTACAGAGTGCCTGGTCTTCTTTTATAAAGAGGAGAACTGTGTGCGGCTCTACCCTGGCACAGGAGAAAGTTAAACTGCAACCATAATTCCCATTACTGTCAGTGAGCGCTGCGCTGATGAAAAGGCGCTGTGGGCTGAACGGCAGCAGGTTTCTCCTGATGACCGTAGGCCAGCCCTGCAGTAAAAAGGTCAGCTCTCTGCCCCAGCCCACTCCCCTTGCCTGTGGATGGCTTTGGGCCCACATCCAAAGTCAAATCTGTCCAAACTTCAGACATTCAGAGGCAAACCAGCACTTCCCAAGCTATCGTACATTTATTCTGTTTGATCCGCAGCGAGCACGAGGGTTGTTATCTACACTGTTTGCACAGTTTCAGCTTGTCTTTTATAAAGGACTTTTTTGCTGTTCGATTGGCACAGATAAAATACTCAGAATAAAGGCCATGCCCATAATTTTTCTTGTAAATGCACGAATCTTATTCTGCTATCACTCCCAGTTCCCTCCTGACTCACTGGTGTCTGCTCACACCAGCAGCCATGCACGTATAGGAAGTGTGGAAATGATTCCCCATGCCAAGGCAGCATTGGCAACAGTGGGGAAGAGGAATACTCCAAGAAACACTTCTGCTTTAGAGCTCTTTGTTTGGTACAGCACATTGGCATTGTTCTAGCTTGCTGCCATTGCTCCTGTACATAGAAAAAACCCCACCATACATTAAGAAAGAATAAATGTACACATCAGCAGCTTCAGGATCAGACCAGCTGATTTAATTAATCCCAGAACAAGCATTAAAAATAAGGGAACTCAGGATTATGATTAAGCTGCAAAGGAAACAAAATATGCTACAGGCAAGAGGATTTTGCTGTTCTCTAGCTGTTGAATGCTTCTTTTTGAGCCTTGGCATTCTTTTGAGTAAGTCTTTTGCCTTTGTGGTGTTGAAATGCTTTGAGGAATCTATTTAATGATGCAATTTTATGTAATAGGTAACTACATTACTGCATTAAATATAAAGCAGTCAGAGGAACTGAAAAGGAACTTGTTGATTTCCTAAGAGGCAGCACTGATAAACACTTATCAACCAATACATTTTTGGTCAACCAATACATTTTTGGTCAACCAATACATTTTTTGGACAGTGTTGAAGGAAATATTATCTTCTGACATGCTTAACTTGAGAAAGTTTTATCCTTCCTATGCCAGTATTTATAGTCATAGTTTAATAGGAAGCCTCTAATGATAACATCTTACTGCTTGTTTAATCATCTTTTACTGAACAAAACAGCTGAGTTAATTTGGGACCTATAAGGATGGACACTATGGCTGGCTGGGATAGGAGCATGGAGGCTCCCTGTGGCTGCTGGCATGGGACTGTGTTGTAGCACTGCCCCTTGGAGAAATACTTCAACTGTCTCCCCAGGGCAAGTCATCAGCTTCCATTTGCCATGCCTGCCTCTCTTGTGACAGGGGTAAGAAAAGCGGCTTTTCAAAATTGCAGAGATTTTAAAATGCAAAAAAGAAATGTAAAGGGAAAGGAACACTTGCAATATGCAGGGATGTTTTCTGAGATGGGGTAGAATTCACAGCAAGTCCCTTTATTTAATGGGGAAGATCCAGCTGGCATCTAACCTTCTGATATTAAACCACTATCAGCTTGCCTTCTCCTGTCTTTCCTTGATCCTCTCCTCTTCCCCTCTATGCCTTTCACTTCCTCTTCAGTAAACCAAACAAAAAGGAAGGGGAAAAGAGTGGAATTACGTGATAGCTGTCACCATCACAGAGCTCAGCCTGTGCCTCTCCTTCCCCTGCCACCATCCTCAGGCACAACTTCTCTGGACAAGGGAATATCCCCAGCCTGAGGACTGCTGAAGCCCACTTCTGTCCACTATCAAAGCAATACCAAGGGTCAAAATGAATTTTTTACTTCCCAGGAGTTTGTTTTATTTGCCAGAGCCTATTCCATTGGTACCTCCCTGGTTTGGATCTGTATGCAGTGACTCTCCTGCACTGCTCCTGAAGGGTTTCTCTAGGGCAAATGGCTCCAGGTCATGGTCTGGGAAGGCAGTAAGCAACACCCAGCGGGCTCGGCAGAGCTAGCACTGGTGGATTGCTTTGAACTAATGTAAGGAAAAATTAAATTTTCCCTACCAAGAAAATAATTGACAGTGTCATGGTGGGAAGCAGATCCTGTCCTGAAGAGATTGTAGCTGAAACAATGAATAGGCAGAAACAACAGTAAGGAGACACATGGTGACACTCCTGGGGTAGTGTGAGTAGGGATGAGATTGGTACCCACACCTCTGAGGTGTCACATAAGTGCTCATTTTCTCCCCAGAACGGGTAAGAGAACAGTAACCAAGACATCTTGAAGTCATCTCAGGGTCTGTGAGAAAACCCAGCTGCCATGATCCACGTGGCCATGCAGTGCTGAAGTGACAAGAGGGACCTGAAGGAAAAAGAGATGGATGAGAAAGGAATTGTAAAATAAAAGGATGCAAATAAATTTCTTTGTGCTGTTAGGCCAGACTGCAGTGATGCAACAGTTGAATAGACTCCTTCATCTTCTTTTTAAAGGAATTTCCTCTATGTCCCTGTCCCTGTCCAGTCAGAATGCGTGGTTCTGATCATTCATAACAGCAAGCATCATTTAATAGCACCAGCTTGAGTGACGCCAAAGATAGAAGTCTTTCCCCCCAAAAAGATGGAAGTATTCCCCCCCAAAAAACCCAAATACACAGTTAAATCTAACTTATCAAAACTGTACGTATTCTTACATAGAAGGAAAAAGTGCAAAAAAATTCTGCAAATTATTTTGCCTTTTTTCTAAAATGTGAAGTTACTGTGCATATATGAGCTCCCACACTTCCTGAAGCAAAGAACAGCCCTAGGCATATGGCCACTCAGTATAAAAGACAAAAAATAATGTAATTCAGCCCACAAATTGAGGGCTGAATTCTGCTGGATTTGAGTTCCTTTTGTGTCCTATAAAATTAGGAATTGTGGATATCAAAGAAAAAATGCTGAGTATCCTCCAGGGCTGGTTCATAGCCTCACAGAAATTCAGACTAAAAAGAAAACAACAAATTAAAGTCCCACAAAATTCCTCAGAACAAAGAAAACTGCATCGAAGCAACAGCTTTCACTTTTACCCCCTCAAGAGCTGAAATAAGCAGGCACTGAGGTGGTAAGCAGTTCTCATCCTGCCACCAGCAGCAGGATATACATTCTTTAGAAATTACAGAAATTGTCTGATTTAGGAGAGTAGCTGAACAAATTAGAAATGATGGTGTGAGTGGGGGTTTGGTTTATATAGTGGAGTTCCAAGACAGAAATACAGATTATGACAGGTTAATGGAGACTGTGACATTCCCTATACGTGTAAATAAACACTGAATTTGAGAACCTCTGTTTTCCCCAAGCACTAGTAAATAAAAGTATAACAGCGACTTCGTGTAAAGTAACCATATGCTTATAATTATACAAATATTGTGGATCCCTTGTGTGAAATTTCACATCTTTATTGCGTCTATTTTAATGTTTACAAAGTTAGCAGTAATTTTTCAAAATCAAATCTATCCTAAACAGGAAAAACAATTTCCTACATCATTTTAATTTTCTACACCAGAGCAAATGAAAGCAGAATCACTGTTGAAAACTTCTTCCCTTTCTCCTGATCTATAGGCTGCAATTTGTTTTCCTGATGTCAGGATGTGTTTTGATGCACCAAGAATGCAGGAGTGGCTTCACTCTTCACGTCCATGTATTAAGTTTTTAACTGTGAGTGAGAGACAATGTGGTTCTAATCTAAGACAGGGACAAAAATGTAGAGAGCTTGCAGAGAAGCAAAGTTGCCACTGTTTTGTGGCAAAATAAAACACTGCAAAAAGCAGCAGTGATGCATAGGCTTAGCCCTGCTCCTTCTCCCGACTTTTCTTGTGAAAAGACAAACTGCCAAAAGTAGGAGCAAAAGGAAGAGAAATGGGAAAGCCTGTCCCCATGCTGTGGGGCTGCACAAGCCTCCACTGAGCTGGAACATGGGGGGACTCAGCTGGAAGAGCTCTGCTGGCTGTGGGGCGCTGGGAGAGGTGCAGATCCTTGTGGGATGCTTGGAAAGTGAAACAGGATTTTCTTTGGAGGACCACAATGCAGGAAACACTTCAGACTCCTAAAGCAACCCTATTTATTTGGGTATGCTCCTTTGTCTGCTGTTAGTTCATACACCATAGTTTGGGCAATTAAAAATCTTGATCTGCTTAGACTTTTGAGGATTATGTTGATGGTTTGGAGATGGGGCTGAAATAAATATGTTTAGGAAAAAAGGATGGTTTTCTGTGTAAAGAAAAAAAAATTGGCTACTGTGACGGTCCAGAATGAGGGCAGTAGAGAAGGAGCTTGGTGCTCTATCTCAGAAGATACTCTCAGCCAAGATCAGGGCAGCTCAGCTGGGAAGGAGGCAGGGAGAGGATCTGGCCCATTATCCATAACAGAAGATCCATGTGGGGAAGGGCAAACAACTCCTGGGCCAAAATATAGCTACTGAAAAATAAATATTCCTGCCAGTGTGAAACACTGAAAACCAACCTTTACAGGAGCACTGCAGAAAAGATTAGAGGTGCTAAAAATGCTGAGGCTAAAAGAGTAAGAATTTAATGCCTCAGAACCTTTGGAAAAAAAAATTCCCATTTTCAAAACCAAGGCTTGTGGAGGCTGGTGTTTTGCTGAAAACCAGCACATATGGACTACACGGGCAGTTTGGAAAATGTGCTAACTGCTGTGCTGGTAGGAATCCCTGCCCCCTGATTATGTGGTGTAACCACAGCCTTTTTGGAGCCTATTGTGCTAAAGTGGGGAAAAACCCATAGTTTGAGGGGGTACATTTTCTAGTCATCCTAATAAAAAATGATTTTGTTCACAGAAATAAAAATCCTACAACAAATCGTTCATGTTAAAACAAGTATCAACCTAGATGCAAAAAAAACCAAACAAAAAACGAACTAAGGGGGAATGTCTACAAACTGATCAACTCTGTATTCATATCCCTTATGTACCACAGAAAGTCTTACAAATGACCACAAACCAGAGGTGAAATGACTGATGTTTACATCTTAGTTCGACCACTTTTCAAGGATTAATTTCCGTCATTCTTCCTCAACATGGCTGCTCACATTATGGTTATAGCAAGAGAAATTTCCATTAAACTTCCAGATGAAAGAGATCGCATTTGATTTGGACTGCTTCCTGACTTTCAAATTTGTCTCCATTCATTTGTACTTTTCTCCAGAATAGCAAATTCACAGAAAGAAAAAATGTGAAAGATAGGATGTTTTAAGCAGTTTTAAACTAGTTTTAAAACTGCATTTTTGCAGTCTCCAAATTGCTTTAGTTCTGAGAAACATATTTGAAGTAAAAAAAAAAATGTTACAAAATATGTATAATGCAATTATAAACTGAAATCTGGCCAAGTTTTATTGTTGAGAAAACCAGAAAGGAAACAAGTTTTTAAAACACTATTCTTCTTGCTGGTGGCTGCTATTATTTTACTCTTTTTATTGTTGCTGCCATTATTTCACTCTTTGCCATGCACTGAAGTGGGGATCTCAAGTGTCTCACAGGCACTGATTCATTCTCATGCTGCCCCACGAAGTGCCCACTCCTGCCTGCAGTTCTCAGGTCCAGTTCCACACAGTTTTCTCAGGGACAATCAAAACCAAAGCTTCTTAAGATGGCTCAATATATTCAAGTCCCTCTCAGTGACCTGACTGTGTTGCTCCATGAGGCGCCACAATTGTTGTATCCCCACAGTTCCTTGCTCTGTCATTCCCTTAAGTGACTGTCTGGGCAATTAGCTGTATTGTACAATGGCATTGTATTCCAAAATGGCACGGGGACAACCCCTGAGCAACCTAAAGCTCTGAGAAACTCTGGAAAAAAAAAACTCTGGAAAAAAAAAGCTCTGGAAAGCAGCACTGTATGTTTATGGCTGTCACTGCTACCTGTGTGCACTCTCACCCGCTAAGCAACAGCCTTGCAGGGGAGCATCTGCCTCAGCAGGGCCACAAGAGCCAGAGGAAAGGCCTTGTTGGCTGCAGAGGGCTTCAAGTCAGGCCCCTGATAAAGAAGTGACAGTGCAAAGCAGCCATCCAAGTCAATTTTAGAGAATGCGTTAAAACATGCAAAAGCAGCAGGTAGAAATTAAATCAGGCTGATGGAAGTTGCTCTTGAGACCTTGCAGCTTTGCATTAGCATGAAACCACCTCCCCTTGGGAGAGGAGGAGGCCAAGGGAGGAAAAAGCCGAGAACAAAGAGGGAAGAGGAGAGACAGACCAAGAGACAAAGGCAGGAAGGGAACAGACACTCCGGGAGCACCAGAGGGGACCCTGGAAACCAGCAGAGTGAGAGTGGGAAAGGGCAGCTGTGCAGCAGCAGCAGCATTTGGGACCACAAGGAGGGGATGTGGGAAGTGGGAACAATATCAGAAAAGAAAAACAGGACAATGAAATACAGCAGGAGAGAAAAGAAAGAGCCTGGGGGGCTAGGGTTGGGCAGAAGTTGACGGAGGAGAAACTGGAGCTGGGCAGCTGATTGGAGATAGCCAGCAGGAGCATGGAATAAGTGAATAGGACACAAAAGGGGCAGAAGGAAACAAAAAAGTGATGATAAGGCTCCGGAAGGAACTGGGTCATGGCAAGAAAAAAATAGGCAAAATGCTAAGTACAAGGCAGAAAGGATGGGAGTGGCAAAGGGGAGCAGAAGCAACAAAAATGAAGCATCAGAAAAGAGAAGCCAAAGGGACAGGAGGAGGGGGACGCTCCCAGTGCAGAAAGCAGCTGATGAAAAGGAAGGGTATTGGTCAGAAGGGTGTCAGTGAAGCCAGAGGATACAGAGGAGGAGTGAAAGCACAATAAATAAAAGGGGGTGAAGAAATGGGACAGAATGAAGTGGGAAATGGTTTTGCAGAACACTTGCCTCATTTCTGCACTGTCACTGATACTTTTTTGTAGCCCTGTCTCTTCACAGTTCATCTGCCAGCACCTCGCAGTACATCTATCGTGCTAAAAAGAAGCCAAGGCAATGATGGGCCCCTTTCTCTAATCCCAGCTGTATGATGTGTCCCACATCCACATGGGCACATCCAAATGGCTATCTGGGGACAGCCCCTGGCACAAGCCATAACTTGTAACAGACCTGGGTATTGGCTGGGAAAGTGCTAGTTGGCATGGGCCAAAACCACACCAGGGAGCTCTCTAAGCCATGTATGGAGGGTTGCAGGACAATGTGAGCTCCTGCCTCGGAATTATCTTTTTTTCTAGTAGAGATGCAGTGTGGTTCACTTGGAACCTGAGCCTGTCACTTGCTTTGAATGTTCCCCTTGTGTTCCTCATAGTCCCTAGGGTCTCTCCATAGGAGATGGGGAACACAGTGGGACTAAGCACCCTACAGGCAAACTGGGATGTGCCAGGCTAGAAGCCTGCTTCATATGCTCTCTCAGGGTCTGCCTCATCCCACAGATCCTCTGTTGCACTGGGAGTGGTGCCAAAGCCCAGGCATGAGCTGCTCTCAGTGGAAAGATGTGAACAGGGAAGAAGACAAGTCCTCAAGTCCAGTGTATGACTGCATGAAGAATGGCAGCTGATGGAGGAGCATAGTCAGAGATCTCAGATTCCCTTTATTTACTATGGACCAGGCTTTCACAGCTAAACACACATGACCTCTTACTGGAATTAGAGGAAAACCCACCAGTAGCAGAGTTGGGGCAGACAGGAGAGGTAGGAAGAAGTGGACAATGGGAGATCAGGACAGGAAAGGAGGAACACTCAGCACAGGGCAGAGGAAAGCCACATGGGGAAGTGGAAGAGGGTGGTTTGTGGCTGCCTGCAGCAGCAGTGCCATGGATCAGGCAGGAGTATGAGAAGGTGAAGGAGAAGAAAGTAGTGATCAGGACAGGTAGAATGATGCAAGCATGTTAACTGTGCTTTGTCATGGCTGTGAACCCTAGACAGGTGGCTGGATGAAGCCATTGGAGAACAGACACCAGTTCTATGCTGAAGGATGCACCTCGGAAAAGCCAAATGAAAAGGGGTGGGTGAATTTCTGAATCCTTGTATTTCTGCTCCACTGCTGTCTTTTGCATGACCAGGACAAGGCAAATGTGTGCCCTGCCTGCCCCAGGCTACCCTGACTATCTTGACAGTGCTGACTGCCCAGTAGTGCTCAGCGCTGCTTTTTGCCAGGCCCCACCCTGGCACTGTGCTCCACTTGGGCTGGTCCCCTCTTGGTGGCTGATTTGCAGATTTTGAGACAAGGAGAATGGTCTCTGGCTCTCCCTATGTTTTCCCCTCCTTCTCTAATGGGTGTCAGGGCCAGCCTCAAGGCTGCTAGCTACATGGGCCCTGGCACATCCCAGTGTGAGACCCTCGCCACCAAATTCTCCTTCTTACAAGACCCCTGCTTTGTGCCAAGTTTTCGGGCACGTAGCCACGGGAATACAAAGACCCTCAAGCAAAATCATTAGCATCACACGAATCTGCCCACACTTAAACCTGGAGAACCTGTGAGGCACCTGAACAGATGTCATCACCGCTGGGTCGATGAGAAGCGGTACCCGAGAGGTGGCAGCAAGACGCGCGGCATCTCTCTCCGGCCCTCGCGTCCGCTTCCCGCGTGGAGAGCACAGCGGGGAGGGAGCAAAGGGACCCCCAAGCGCCCGACCAGGGTGTCCCGCCCCGCCGCGGACCGCCCCGCGGGGCGGGCTGGGTGCCCGCACAGGGCGGTGCGCGGCGGGGCGGTACCCACGGGGCGGGGCGGGCGGCTGCGGGCCGAGCCCGCCCGGGTGCAGTCGCCGCTCCGCGCCGCGCCGCCGCGCAGTCCCCGCGCCGCTCCGTGGGCCGCCGGAGCCGCACGTCGGGCCGCCCTCCTCTTCCTCCCTACCGCCGCCGCCTCTCGCTATGAATGCACGCCGGGCCCTGCTCTCCGCCGCCTTGCTCGCCAGCCTCCTCTGGGATTTACCTTGCTGCCTCCCGGCTTCCCTCCCTGCCTCCTCGGAGCTCGCCGCCTCCTCCAAAGGTGGTCGCAGCCGCAGAGTGCCGCGGTCCCCACGGGAAAGCCGCCCGCGGCAAGGGGGACACGCCATGGACCGGGCGCTCCCACGGGCGGAACCCCACGAGTACATGCTGTCTCTGTTCAGGACTTACTCTATCGCGGAGAAACTGGGCATCAACGCCAGCTTTTTTCAGTCGTCCAAATCCGCCAACACCATCACTAGTTTTGTAGACAGGGGACGAGGTAAGTTCTGCCCCCCTCTGCCCCTCCCGTTTCCCCCGGGGCTGCGGGTGCCCCTTCCCGCTGCGCTCCGCGGTACGAGGCTGCCGTCCCGCGGAGCCTGGTGCTGGGGAGGTGGGAGCGCGCTGCAGCGGCCACCGGTGCTGTTCCCCTCCCCGGTGTTGCAGGCAAGTGCAGATCTCTCGGTGAATTGGGAGTCGCGGTGTTTTATTTTAAAGCAAACGGTCCCGCGGCACTAAACCCAAGCCGAGGCAGCCCTAAGTGCCGCGTGCGAGAAACACGAGTGTTCCTCCCCGAATCGTCATGGGGTGGTAGAAAACACGCCGCAGCTTTGCAGGCGGAATTTGGGTGTAAATTCAACCTTGAAAAAAAATTAAATATCGCTCTTCTGGTTTCTTTCCACCCGCCGGATAAAGGGTGGCTCTTATCGACGCGGCTGCACGGCGAAAAGAAAGTTTAAACTGACCGAAAGCGAACATCTTCTGCCTGAGGCTGCTCTCGCCTCGGGTCGCGTTATCGGGGTTACCTGGAAGAGCCCCGGCCCCTTCCGAGAGCGCAGGGACTGGGACCCTCCGGCTCCGCTTGCAGGGGGGCAGCGTGCAGCCCAGGTACCGCCCGGTACCGGGACTCAGCGATGGGGCGGCCGGACTTGACGTCTGCTCGGGGCCGCATCCTTTGAGCTGTGTGCGGGGTTGGTCCTCACGCACCCCCGGGCCGGGATTGGCAGCGGGGCCCGCTACCCCGGGCCGCAGAGCTTCCCGGGCAGCATCGGTGCCGCGGGGCTCCCGGGCCCCCTCCGTGACCTGCAGCCCCGGCCGGGGCCCTCCTGGGCTTCTCTCTCGTCATCGTATCGCTCGTACCCGGCGCCGCGCGTGCACATTTCTCGTCGATCCAGAGTAAAATTTCTCTTCCATAAAAACGCCCCCCTGCCCCTTTCATTCCCTCCCCCTTTTTTCGTTACCCTGGTTGTGAGCCATTAAGAACAGACTAATTAACAGGTTCTTAATGAAGATTGCGCTTTCGTTCCTCCCCCTCTCCCACATCTGAAGACCCTCCCCTCCGTCCGCGCCTCCTCGGGCGCTGGTGTACCTGCCGGGGCCTGGCAGCGCCGGGAGCCGGGGCAGCTCGCCGCCCTCCCGCCGTGTCCCAGCCGTTTTAGGGCAAAACACAGCGCCGGGAAAATCACACGGCTCACTGGAGCTGCAGAAGCCGATCGCCCCAAACCAAATCGAACCGAACCCAAACTGAGCCCCTTCACCGCCTCCCCGAGCCGGAAGCTTCTCCCCGCCCACGGCCCCCGAGGCTCGGCCCCTTGCCCCATTGCTACCCCGGGCTCGGGGAGTTCTTTCCGCGGCGGAGCTCGGCGGGGCTCTTCGCCTCCCGCCTCGGTCGCGCCTCTCCGGGCTCGGGAGGACGCGTGGGAGCGCCCACAGTATGTGCCCCCCGCGGTCGGAAGCCCGCAGACGTTTTCGAGGGGAAAGGGGACAAGGGGTTTTGCTCTCCGCCTTCGCCTTATTGGGGTCGTTTTCTTTGTCGCTGTTAAAAGCGGGGGTGGGGGAAGAGGACCCGCTTTCTAGAAACACGGTTTCGAAAATTCAGTCGTCAGAAAGGAGCTGGACCGCTCCCCCTGACGGAGAGGAAACGGGGTGCTGATCCTGCGAGCTGCAGGAAATGGAGCCGCGCTCAATATCATCTTATTCTTGATAACCAGAAGAAAGACAGTTAATTTAACAAATTTAGCTCATCTCGCTGCATGTGAGATTCTACTCCGGGGGAAGTGATTTGCTAACAGAAGTACTGGTTTGATTAAGGAAAAGCCTCACTTTTCCCCATTGATTTTGATTTGATGTGTCACAGGCTGTGACCTTCTGCTGGACCTTCTGAGGGTTGCTTAGCATCAAGCCACTGATTGGAGTATTTCAACTCAGTGATCTAATTGAGTGTTCATGTCATAACATATCAAATATTGTCTAGTCTCCCATAATGAAGTGGACCAGCCGATGGCACATCACCAAAAAACTTCAAGAGAGCTTCCGTTCCTCTGAAGTGGTAGCTATTTTACTGCCCACCTCCCCGTGGGCTCCTAGCCCAGTTAATTGGCGAACTGGAGTTGTGCTGATGATGAACAGTCTTTGCTCAGGGAAAGCGGGGAAGGGGGGGCAGATTTTCTGTCACTTCATTTGCAGACAGTACAGCCTCCCAAATTGACCCAATTAGATGGGCTGCTCTTTACCTAAGCGGCAGCTCCAGAGGGGGGATATGGCGGTGGCCGCCCCACCTGCCGCACGCCATCCTGCATGGCAGCATTTCGGGGGGACAGCAGCCCGCAGAGGAGCGCGAAGCAACTTGTAGTCCTGCCGAGAAGCGCCCTTCCCGTACGAGGCGGGCTGCTGTGCCTGCGTGTCCGGCGGGGCCGCCCGGCGCTCGGCTCTGAGCGGCAGCAGCTCCCGGCCGCAGCAGCCCCGAGCCCGCCCGTCCCACCGCCCTCCGAGGCTGCGGGGCAGAGCGCTTCGGCGCAGACACCGACAGCCGCTTCCCGTGGCTTCGCTTCTTCCCTTCCCGCTTGAAGCTAATAAGATCGTTTTCAGGGTAGCGCGAGAGGGAGTGAAGACTCACTACTGCTTTATACATATATGCTTCTTCCCCCGTCGGTAGAAAGAGAGGAGAAAGGGGGGAAAGGGTTTGCGATTCCCCCTTCTCCACCCCCTACCGCCCCCCACTCGCTCCCCCTTGTTACGGTCGCAAGATCAGACAGGACCTAGCTGAATGTAGGAAAATTACTGTTGGCACATGAAGTAACTCATTAAAACGCAGATGGTGCTCTCACTGGCCTCAGGACCCCCAGCATTGGAGCTCCACAGTAAGGCAGGACAATTAGGAGCTGCAAGGACTCCACCAGGCAGGGGAAGAAAAAAAAAAAAAAAAGAGAGAGCGGGAGGGAGCTGGAGAAGGGAGTTATAAACAAGCAATCCCACAGCTAGCAAGAAACGCGGCATGGCTAGGAACAGATAGAAAACAAAAAAGAAATAGCTGGAGTGCGAAGAAGCACGATTTTCGAAAGAATCTCCGTGGAAAGGGATTGCTACGAGGGCCGGCTGCTGCGAGTGCCCCTCGCCTCACCCTTTTGTGTCTGCAGAGCCCGCAGCACCGGCACCAAGGCAGGGCTCCCGCATACGAAATGCTGCGGTCCGTGCCTAAGGGACGGCGACATCGAAATAGGTCAAGATCGTCTCCTTCTTCCCTCCCCGTTTTCTTTATGCGCTTTCGCGTTCCAGTTGGAAGGCAGCTGATTCGGATGGGCACAGATCCGAACATCGTTATTTTGCTCTTGCCATGAGGGTTGTGAGGGTGGTGAATAGACGACTAGGACGAAAGGGGGATCCCGTGTGCAGTAACTGAAAATGGCCCGGCTGTGCATGTGGCAGACGAAAAGAATGTAAATCTCACTTGAAGTTCATCTCGTACAACATATTTATGCAAAACAGCGGGTTTCTGGGTGGACCGAAAGCTGCAATGTAGTGTAATCTGTGCAGAGCCTTTGCCCAAGCAGTGTTGTCGTTGGCAGAAGGAAAATGAAATATAAACAGGGAAGTATTTTAATGGGAAAGGAGGGAATTCACAACTGTTAATTATTTGGTGACCTTGTATTCGATTTGTTTGAGCCCCTTATAAAAGCACTAATGCAGACCAGACGGCCGGAGCGCGGCAGCGAGCTGCCGCTCCTCATCCCCGCCGTGCACCCGGGAAAGGAGCGAGCGGCCCGGCCCAGCCCGGCCCGGCTCGGCTCGGCTCGGCCCGGCCGGGCCCGGCGGGGCCTCCGCGCGCGCGGAGCCGGTGGCGCGGGGGCGGGCGGGGCGCGGCGGCGGCTCCGCGCTGCCGGTGCCGGGAGGTGCTTCGGGGGTCGGTGTTTTACCCCCCGAGCTGCGGGAGCTGCGGGAGGGAGCGGAGCGCGGGGCCGGGGCGCGGGCGGAGCGGAGCGCAGCGTCCCCTCGGCGGCTGCGCCTCTCGCCGCTTCCCAGTGAAAATAGGGGCAGACGGCGGGGGGAGTATTTTTTAGTTTATCTTTAGTTTGTTTGTTGTCCCTGGAGAAGGCGCGGGGGCTCGCGCACGGGAGGGCGGTCCGGGAAGCGGCGCCGGGAGCTCCGCAGATCAGGCAGCTCGGCGGGGCGGTGCGCTGCCGCGGAGCCGCTCTGCTAACAAGACGAGTAATTAACGCATATCAAACTACTCCGCTGGCTCATTTCGGACCTGGTCCTGATTTTTTTCGTTATTATATATATTTTTTTTTCATCCAGAAATCCTCCTGCGGGACTTGCTAAGAGGTTGAATTTTTTTTTTTTTTTTTTTTTTTTTGAGGGGGGGACACGTGGGGGACGGAGGTCCGAGGTCTCCGCCTCGGAGCTGTGTAGTTTCCGCCGCCCGCGGGGAGATGCTGTGCCGCAGCTGGGCTGGCCCCAACCGGCAGCCGAGTGGCCCGCGGGGAGAAAATCCGGCGCAGGCCAGGGCCACTCGGTGCTGGGCACGGCAGTGGGGCGCCTCGCCCTCCTCATTTACCTCCTCCCTTCATAGTAGGAAAAAAAACCCAAAACGGTCGATCGGAGAAAACCCTCCTTTCCTTGCGATTTCAGGGCAGGCTGAAACTGAGAGTAGGAGTCCTCTCGTGCCTGAAGCCTGATTTATGAGCGAAAGGGGATGTTTCAGTCTTTGCTAGCTATGGCCAAATCTGTATGCTCTGCTGCTGTATCTTAGCGCTTCCACATTTATCGCTCAGTAATATTTTTGCTTCATTTCTTAGCTCCAAGCGCTGAGAATATTAGGGCCGATTTTCTCAATACGAATAATTTCGGAGGAATTATTTCTCCTCCGTCGAAGTATTTCGGGTAGCGTAAGCACCGCAAATGGGGAAAGGGAACGATATTGGGTTAAGGTCTGTTACAGCAGGTAGAAACCCCGCAAGGAAGCTCCCGTCCGCCTCGGCGCATCTCCTGGGACGATGCCGACAGCCGAGGGCCCGGAGCCTTGCGGGACGTGTCCCGCGGGTGTTGCAGCGATCCCTCTATGCCCGAGGGCCGAGAGTCGCTCGTGGCGAGCGGGAGAGTGGGGCAAGGGGCAGGCAGCCTTGCCGGAGCAGGTACGGTACAGCGGTGATCAAAGGTACATCACAGCCAGGTGCCTCCCCGCTCCGAGGAGAGAAAAAAAAATAAAAAAGGAAAAGAAAAAGAAAGAAAGAAAAGAAAAGAAAAGAAAAGAAAGAAAAGAAAAAGAAAGAAAAGAAAAAGAAAAGAAAAGAAACAGCCCTCCAACAGCTAGTTAGTGTTTTTTGGCAGGATTGGGAATTCGTCCGAAGAAGGTGTGGTCTTTCTCGGTTACTCGATAGCGAAGCGAACGATACATTTAAATCTAATCACTCGGTGTAATAAAAAACCGCGGCGAGGCAGGCGCTGGGAGATGTGGAATTGAAACCCGGAGAAATACCACACATGGAGAGTCAGCCCCTTGTTTCCACAGCTTGGGTAACGCTCCGAAAGAAATACCTGTCAGCCTTGCGACTCCGCAGACAACGTGTGGGCAGACCTTCGCAATTAGGGACAATATATGTTTTAATTTCCAGATTATTGTTGTGCGAGTGTCTGCAAAGTGTCTTTAAACTGAAAATGTGCTTTTGGTTTGCGAGTTTAAATATGGCTTGAAAGAGAATTTGGGAATGGGAAAATTCTTCTTGAATGTGGTTTGGGTATAATTTGCAGTGATGTAAAGTTAAGATCTGAGCCCTGATGAATTGGCTGGGAGCCCAGTACCTGATCTGCCATGAAAAGGGAAACTTTGTGTAGCCTTCGTTAACCCCCGTCTCTCCTCAAAGCCCAGACTGCGGCGAGAAAGCGACCCGGGAAAAGGGAGAGGCTTCACGCAGGGAACTGAGGGAAACGTCCCAATCCAGTCATACATTCAGCTTCGGAGATGCTGAAACCGCAGCCACCGCACGGCGAAGGAAAACGTGGGGGAAGGCGGGCGGGACCCGGCGCAGCCCCCGGCCCGGCCCGGCCCGGCTGCGGGAGCACCGGGCACGCCGCTGCCCGAGCGCCTCGCGGGGGGCAGAACGGAGTAGGGCTGCTCTCTCCCATCCGCCACTGACACATTCTGAAATTTCAGACAGACCTACTCCCTCCTTCTGTCCCTCCTTCCTGCTCCTAATATTTTATTTTCGCCCGAAAAAAAAAAAAAGAATAAACTACGGAGAGTCGAAATAGAACAAATACTTATGCGGAGCAAACATTCATCTACATTAACGCTACAAATATAAACACACCTCTCCGGTGCATTTTCAGCCCAGTTGGGATGACTTTGCTGTTCGCACCAAGTATTTCGGTAACGGGAATATCTGTAAGGACAGCTTCAGCTGGCCTGAGAAAAAGGCAGATCTCGAGCTGGCTGTTAGAAATCTCAGGTTTTACCCCATTCGCTCCTTGGGTTTAAAGGAAAATTGAAGAGGACAAGCCCCTATCCGTTGTGCACTGCTCACGGGGAGAGGGACAGTCAGGGTGTCCCTGCGCCGTCTCTGCTGCCGCTCTTTGTGCGCTGGGAAGGCAGCAGCTTCGCTGGAACAAAGGGTCCCCAACCCAGACCCATCTCTCCCCGTTTTGTGGAGGTTCCGGAGGTCCCGCTTTCCCTCCCCGCCCTCCGCTGCTTTTCCCACCCTCTCGACTGCGCTGGGAGCGAGCCAGTACTGGTTTAGGATTATGTATTCATCTGGAATTATTAGGTTACAAGAGTGAATAAATAGCGTTTATCTGATCGGATTCAAAGCTACTTATTTGAAACAACCGGCAGCCCTGCCCCTTTCCCTGCCCTCCCGAGAGAGGCACGGGAGCCGGCAGCTGCCTGAGCCAGTGGGACTTTTCCAGCACAGAGTTTCGGTGCTGCTGAAACCCATCTCAGATCTGCTTGACCGGGGGCACATTTCTCTGCAAACCGGCCGTGTCGCCAGCGTGCCATGCCACCGAGCAACCCGAACCAGCCGTGCAACGCCCCAAAGCCTCGCCAAACCGGAGTCTCAAAAGATGCTGCTTGGGGAGCACCCCTGAGCAAGCCTTTTGGCACCCACAGTGCCGGAGCTGGTTTCCTCCCGCACCGCCGGGTGACAAAGGTCTGCAAACCCTTTAGAGCCCATTTTCAGCAGCGGGGACACTTGGGGAATTCAGCCTCTCGCTGCTTCCCTCCCGTCTAAGCTGCATGCCTGGATGTTACCCCCGAATGGGATTACTTCCTGCGCCACCTGCGTGACGGTTCCTCGGGAAGGGGAGAGGCGCTGTCACCTTCCTTTCCCCTCATCCCTCAGGAAAGGGCTGCCCTTTCCCTGAAAGCTAAGACTGCCGGGCAGTGCTGCCTTGCTCCTGCACCGCGGCAGAGATATGGGGGACCCCAGGACCGTGGTGCTGGTCAAGAACAGGACAAGGATGAGTGTATGTGGGGCTGTCTGCTCCGGAGGGACAGCAGCACCCTCCTCACCCCCACCCCATGGCGACTGGGAGTATCAAAGAGAGCGAGCATCTCTCTCTGAAACCAGGCGTGACACCCGCCTCTCCATCCCCTAAAAGCAACGAGAGCGATTAAAAAGGAACCCGTGCCCAGGCCCGGCTCTGCCCACATGCTGGGGATAGCCACAGAAGAAGATGCTGATCTAGTTTCCTCGACGGTCGCTGGAACCCTTAAACGAAGGTCTGACGCATTTCGGCAGGGCCAGGAGATCGGTCTGCGCCCTGTCGGGTGCCCGGGTATCTGCAGATGCAGAAAAAAACCCCGAACCAAAACAAAAAAAAACCAACCAACCAACCAAACAAACAACCAAAACAAGACGACGAGAAAGAGGAGAAGAAGGAGGAGGACCTGCGCTTTCTTACCCGAGGGCTCATCCGCTTTTCTCAGAAGCTCCTAGGACCCCCTTGAAGGAGGAGGCAATGATACCAGAGATCTCCTGAGTTGTTGGACCCTCCTCCTGCAACCACGTGCACCTCAGCTCACGGCCCGAGCCTGTGCAGGGCAGAACTACCCCCACGCTCCCCCAAGACCCACAGGAGACTCATGGACCGAATCCTGGTCTGTACTTGCAGTGCTGATGAAACTGTCCAGCACCTCTAGGCAGCTCCCTATGGGTTTCACTTTTATTTTCACAGCTCAATAAAGCAGCTGTTGTCGTCACCTGGACTGTGACGACATTTTTCGGGCTCTGCTCGTGTTTTTTTCAGTCTCCTCCCGCACTCCCTGAGCGGGATGCACGACCAGGCTGCCTCTCGCCCCTCGCTGGGAAGGAGAAGCCCCACCGCGAGGAAACAGACAAGCCTGAAGTGTGAGGCGGACGCAGGGATCCGAAAGGCCTGGGTTCAAATTTTCCGGGATGCCTGAAAGGCCTGACGGATTCCGCATCGCTCCCGCCGGCGCGCAACCCCGGGGAGGCGGGGAAGCTCCGGCTCGGGAACTCCCTCTCCTTGCTGACTCCTCGTGCCTCGGTGCCGGGCGAGGCGGGGACAGCGGCCGTGCCCCGGGAGCCGGGCAGGTGTGCGGGGCCCGGCTCCGCAGCCCGAGATGCCGCCGGGGTGCGCGGCGCGGTCCGGGCGGGCGGCGGGGCCTCCCGCGGCGGCTCCCTAAGGGGCGAGGGGGACGCGCTCTTTAGGCAGCCAGGCTCCGCAGGGGGATCCCCTGGCCTGGCTGCGGGACAGGTCTTTTTCCCAGCAATTCCCGCTGTCCCTGCTGCACTCCACGCTCCATCTCCCTGCTGACGTCCAGGGGAACACGCGGCGAGGCAGGGCGACTGTCGAGTGTGCTAATCCGCACTGATTAACTGCACGTTAATCCGCATTGATTTTTTTACATCGCCGTGTCGCGTCTGAAGGTTTTTGGTTTGCATAAATCATCCCCTTGTCTCTCCTGCCCCGCAGGAGGTTCCCAGAGACCTGTCAGGTAGAGCCGAGGTTGTGAAACATACTGATTAGGGATCGCAATGACCTTTGATATCGATAAATAACAGGCGGGTGTATATTTCTTTAGTCTCTGTTTCTACCCCTGGGGCGGGCTGACTTTGGAAAAGCGGCGAGGGGCTGCTGAACAGAGGCTCCAGTGACACTTTTACTATAGAAATCTACACAAGCTTTACTAGCTTCTGGGGAAACACAGGGGCTTTGGGAATTTTTGTATTTGCTGGGTTGTAAACATTTTATTGGAAAGCAGCTCAAGGGAATCTGGTTTGCTTTCTGCGCTGCACTTTGTACACGGATGTGTCAAAAAAGAAGTCCAGGTTTTTCTCAGAGGAGCACGTGTATATGGGGCTGATAGGCAGAGGATGTGCGTGGGGCAGGGTCTGCCTCTAGTGCTGGAGAGCCGTCTCCTGTCTGGTGCGGGTTCTTCCATACTTCCTTTCCTTTCCATATTCTTCCCTTCTCCTTCTTTCTCTTCTCCCCGCCCTCCCCCGGTCCCGGTCCGGCCGGGGGTGGGGGGTGAGGCAGGCAGGCAGGAGCGGCCCCGGCCGGGCAAGCCGGCGGTGCTCCCTCCCTCTCCCGCCTCAGAGACCTCTCGGCAGATCCCCCCGAGCACAACTGACTGTAATTATTTTTATCTCGCAGACGATCTCTCGCCCGCTCCCTTGAGGCGGCAGCAGTATGTGTTTGATGTGTCGACCCTCTCGGAGACGGAGGAGCTCGTGGGGGCCGAGCTGCGGCTGTTCCGCCGGGCCCCGCGGGGCCGCCCGCCGCCCGCCGCCCCGCTGCACGTGCAGCTCTCCGCCTGCCTCTCGCCGCGACCGCTGGACTCCCGCGCCCTGGACCCGGCCCCGTCCGCCGGCTGGGAGGTGTTCGACGTGCGGCAGGGCCTGCGGGAGCAGCGGCCCCGGAAGCGGCTGTGCCTGGAGCTGCGGGCCTCGGCGCAGCGCGGCCCGCGGCGCTGGCTCGACCTGCGGGGCCTGGGCTTCGCGCGCCGGCCGCGGCCGCCGCAGGAGCGCGCGCTGCTGGTGGTCTTCACCCGCGCGCGGCGGCGGAGCCTCCTCGGGGAGCTGCGCGCCGAGCTGGGCGCGGCCCCGCCGCCCGCCGCCCGCCGCCCGCCGGCCCGGCGCCAGCGCCGCACCGCCTTCGCCAGCCGGCACGGCAAGCGGCACGGCAAGAAGTCCCGGCTGCGCTGCAGCAAGAAGCCGCTGCACGTCAACTTCAAGGAGCTGGGCTGGGACGACTGGATCATCGCCCCGCTGGAATACGAAGCCCACCACTGCGAGGGCGTCTGCGACTTCCCGCTGCGCTCCCACCTGGAGCCCACAAACCACGCCATCATCCAGACCCTCATGAACTCCATGGACCCCGGCTCCACGCCGCCCAGCTGCTGCGTCCCCACCAAGCTGACCCCCATCAGCATCCTCTACATCGACGCGGGCAACAACGTGGTGTACAAGCAGTACGAGGACATGGTGGTGGAGTCCTGCGGCTGCAGGTAGCGGGCGGGACGCCCCTCGGCGGCGGCCGGGTCTGCGTCTGGCGGAGGTGCGGCGGCGGCGGCGAGCGGGGCCCCCGTCCCGCGGCCGGGGCGGAGGGCACGGCGGAGGGCACGGCGGAGGGCGGCCCGGCGCCGGGGCTCCGCCGCGCTGCCCGCGGTGGCGGCGGGGGCTACGGCAGCGTCGGCCCGCGGCTGCCGGCGGGGAAGGGCGAGCGGGCCGGGCAGGCGGCGAGGCCCCCGCCCGGTCCCTTCCCCGCTCCCCTCTCCTCCCCCGGGGTTTATCTGGCGATCTATCCTCCTCCCTCCAAAGGTGAAGGCAATTTACCAAGTACAAAAAGAGTCGGGGGAGGGAGAGGGAGCAGACTGATCCCTCTCTCTGAAGTTGCTCTGAAGAGGGCTGTTTCATTTCTGCCCTCTCTCTTTCACATTCCTGCAAGCTTACCAGCCAGAAATAGCCTATGCCCCCCCCACCCCCCCTTCCCTCTCTCCCCACAAGAGAAAAAAAATAGAAAAAAGAAAATCGAGAGTTTCTTAAGATTATAATTATCAGCTAGGTTTTATTTTAAGACAACAAACTGTGAAGAGCGAAGTGTTACAGAAAGCACAACCGGGGTGGACTGGAAAGGAAACTGCTTCGGGTCCCACGAAGAGTGCGAGGATGCCATTGCCAGGTCTCTGGGTAGCTGTGTCTCGGCGGCCCTCGCAATTTGCAGCAGTATTATATGCAAATGTTGTGCTGGAAAAGGCGTTTTATGTGAGATTTCTGGTTCTTTCCCACCTTTGGTCTCAGCTGTGGCTTCACCAGAGGAAAGTGCACTTCGAAGCTATGCCTAGCCCTTTCTTAATGTAATTATTGTGTTCGTAGTTTCAGGCTTTTCCCCACCGATTTCTAGAATTGTTGGCTTATCTGGTATTGCAGAGCTACAAACTTGTGGAAAAAGATAAAAAAGAGAAGAGAATAATAATATAAAATGCTAATAAAAAGACTCGACCAGGAGCAGTAATTTAAAATGCACATTTTGCTTTGAATGCACTGTTGTTCATGTAAAAGTTGTAAATATTTGTTTATTTAAACAGACTGAAAAGTGCAAAATGGAGATGAACAACATGCATTTCTTTTTTTTAATGTACAAAACATGATATGCACTCGAAATGTTATAATTTCTAATATTTTTAAAAGTTTATATTTGAGTTGTACAGAATTAAGCATTAATCAAATATTTCATCCTTACTTAACATTATCATTTCCTTAAGATATTATTACAAGATTTTAAATCTGTGCTAATAATGGAGAAAATAATTTTTTTTACTGTCTACCTCAATATAATGCAAGTATTTACAACTCTAAAGTTATCTGAGGTAAATTAATATTCAGAACATTTTTACAATACATCTTTACTGGACGATACTACAACTATCATTGTATTATTAAACATTTTTTTTTCCAAAAAGTCAGCTTGCTTTTTATATGTTCTATTATTTGATTAAGTAATTCTGAGTTCTCAAGTAAATATTGGCTCTAATTCTAAAATGCTGCAGAGTTGAGTTGGATCAAGTGCCACTTGAAGGCGCACCTAAAGCCATTCCTCCTGTCTGAAGACTTTTTGTACTCTCACAAGATCTTTAGTTTCGTCTTTGGTATATGCCAGTGGCATAAAGCTGCATTGTGTTTTTATGCATTTTATGCAATGATTATTGTAAGTGGGAGAATGCATTAAGGGGAAAAATTCAGGCAAACGTTTGTAAATCTCATCTGTACTGGGGACATTAATATACACTGTATGATGATGATGAGCAAAAGACAATGAATGTTTTATAAATGATATTTATTTTGATGCAATGGGTAATATATTTATTAAATATTTCCTGGCTATCTCTTAGATAATGAAGAACTATTCAATGAGTAGCTGTTTCAGTAAGAGAAGGATCCTCTCTCAGTGATGCATGCAGGGGTGGTAAAGGCAGCTTGGGGGCAATGAGCCCCACTCTCAGGGAAAAAAATAAAAGCCTCATCTTATATGCAGAAGGGCTGAAAGAGCTGCTCACCTTGTGGAATGTGTTTGAAAAGGTTCCTTTCATGCAAAGTGGATTTTTTTTTGCCATATCACAAGATCTGATCCCACACGTTTTTCTCTGACCAGCTTTCACTCCCTTGGACTGGTGTTTGAACAAAGGAGTGCAGGATCGGGCCCGAGTGTTTGAATAGCAGCAGCTCAGAGACCTGTAGAAGAAGACTCCAGCCTTAGACTTGGTACAACTGCCAGAGGAATACTGCTTTCTAGTGCTTAATAGTGTTTCAAGTTCATTACTAATAGTAGATTTAGAAATTACAGTTTAAAAAGGGCTTTTGTTTTTAAGCCACGTTCACCATGTGCAGTTCTGATTGGTGTGAACTTTGCTGTTCTGACCACACCAATTCAGTCTTGTGCTGTGGATCAAGACTCTGCTCTCTTTATGAGAGAAAGAATGGGCATTTGATGTCCAACAACCTGCAATATACACTCTGAGGAAAGGTAATCTAGATATGTAAGACATTGTCAACTGGAAATGAACATGATGTAAAATCTGAAATTTTACGAAATTGTCATCTAGAGAAGGCTGAATGAATCATCTCTTTATTTTGCTGTCTGTTGAGCAAATGAATTATTGTGTGTACAGACAATGCTTTGGCTACAACCATACACTGAGAGTTTCAATGCAATTTCCTTTCCATGTAAAAACCAATATCGCTTCTGTTGCAAGCCCATTCATCATACGCGTGGTGGCAAGCTGTGCTGTCACTGAGCTGTCCTTTCTGCTCCACCTCAGACACAGCTTTGGGGAGCTTCATCAGGCAAAGTTCAACTGTGGGAGGCCTAAGAAAACTTCTATCAAAGGAAGTTGTTGAAGAGGCAACGTTTTTCTCTCCTGGGTGTACAGTGTAATGCAGTTTGTACCTTCTTCTACATTAGCTGAATTTTTGGTGACGTCTTTAATGGCCAAAAAATATTTGAAAGCCTTTTGTCCCAAATGCCTGTGGTTGGTTAGCTCCAGGAGGAGTGGAGAACCAGAAAAAAGGCAAAGATAGTTAGAAACTGCAGTATCTGCTTTGCAGGCGCACCTTTTGGATATTGCTTACTGAAGCAGAGAAAACACTGGCCTTTTTGAGCATGTGCTCTGCATGCTGTAGCTAATATAACATTATCTGAACCTATTTTGGCAAGTCTGCTACTCCTAAAGATGGGATCTCTGCTGCTTCCTTTTTTAGGTGTGCAGTATTATTTTGCACAAATCTGAAAAGGAGCAGTATCATGCTGAGAGGGAGAAGTGAATAGATACAGCAAAGCTGAGCGATGGTATTTCTTTCCTTGCACTTACCGTCCTCTCTCCTGTCCTCCCCCCAAGAGATACCCAGTAAATTGAAAACGTAACAAAAAATACCTGTAATTATTTTTTCAGCTTTTTTGCTACAAATACTGCAGGCCTTTGTTACAGAGAAATCCAAATATGGAAATGCAGTGGATACAGCGCAGATCTCTTTGTCCTGCCAAAGTAATATGAAGTTTCTTTTCCATTTCTCAACTCCCCATGCTCAACATCACATTTCAAAAGGGGAAATTATTTCTTTTATTATGTTGCTGGCCAGAAGAGGGAGCAGAATCTATGAAATAGTGGGAATAGACAACGAGGGACAGAAGACAGCTGAAGTTGGTCTGGCTGATGGTATGATACTTATCAACAGACGTTATACAATTCATCCATCACACTGGCTGTGCTGCTCAAGCACAAGAAAATCACTGACTCATCTTTGAAGTGTAGATATGCATTGGAACAAATTCTGAGTACATGAATGAAAAAATCAGCATGGGACTCAAGCCCTTTCATAAGTAAGCTCGTTCTTGGACCACAGACTCCCTCTTACTTGTCAGAGGGGTGTGTTTCTGACAATGTTTTTTTTTTGTGGGGAGGAAAGCTGGAAATTCCCCATCAAGAGCAGATCCAGTCTTCCTACTTATTATCTCCATGTAGATGAGAGGTTGGTCTGTTTACTGCATTTATAAAATAAGCATGTTGATTTTTAACAACTCAGTGTTTAACCTAAAGTATTATTTGAGCTGATTACATTGTATGAAACCTCTTCCCTCACAAACTCTTATCTTTGCTTCAGAAGCACGTCTGAAGCCTTGAGGAAGTTGAGTGACTGAACTTCACCCTTGTCAGTCATTCAGAGGCTGGGCAGCAGGACAGCAGGTATCAATAGCGTGTAATTTGTTCTCTCACATAGCAACCATGTGCTATAAAGGAGTATATTCCCCTAGAGCAGGGTCCTCTTGTCAGCATTCAGCTATATTATGTGATTAGATTTCCAAATATTTGTTCTTGTTTCTTTGCAGTGTCAGACCCATTGTAAACTGAGGATATTCCAGCTGTTCATAATTGTGAGGGAGGAGAATCAACATATTGTCCCTGCTACACTCATCACCTGCCTATTGCTTGATGACTGCAGCCTTGAAAAGTACCACTGTCTTAGTTAATATACATTACTGCTTTGTGTATTATGCTGTTGGGAATTAGAAACAGTTCTCCTGAGGTTTTACCCAGACCTAATTTTGCACATCAGCCTGATGTAGAGCATGGGACTTTATATTTGCCCATGTGCCAGCATTTTGACAAAACTAGGGTTTGTTTAAACTATGAGTGCTGTCAACCCTCTCTCTGGAACTGAGAAATCTGAAATTGGACTGTGGACCTTTATCCAATAAGACTGCTTTCCTACTAACAACTATCTGCACCGTTTTTTAGGAAGACCTTAGGGAGAATCTCTATCCTATGGAGCATTGTTAAATCAGTGAAAAAAACATTGCTTTCCAGAATGTGAGAATTTTATTACTGGAGAAAAATGAGTGAAAATGCTCCTAGGACAGCAGAGTTTGAGTGAGTGGGCAGGAGAGACCTCAGGTGAGTAAGAAAAGTAGAGGTCTGGTTGACAACTCATTGCTTTGGTGGAAGTGGGAAGTTGCAGGAGAGCCATAGAAGAATGAAAGGGATAATGTAAGGGCAACCTGCCAAACATCTGAGATGTTTTCACTCTAATGGTAAGAGTATGGAGAATAAACAGGAAGAACAAGAAGTCTTGGGACACAACAAAGGCTACAGTTTAATCAGCATCACATAGGCTCAGTGAAATAAATTGTGGCACTTCAATATTAGCAGAGAGAATATAATCTGTATAAAAAGTAGAGGCAGTAAAAAAGGGAAGAGTATTATCTGGTATATTTGGAATGTATAGAAGGCCAGAAAGAGGAAAAGATGGAGTGGTTGGAGAGGAAACAGAGGAACAGTAAAACCCTGCTAAAGATTACTGAATGAGGAGGAGGTTGATGTCACATTTTTGACGAACTTCTGGGAGTGTCCTGAGGATATGAGGTAGTGGTAATCTAACTTTATCTAACCAGGCTATCTGCTGCCAGAAAATTTAAAACCAACAAAACAAAACCTAACAGCACAGCACAAAAATTTCCTCAAGTTGCTGGAATATGTTTGGACAACTCTTTCTTTCAAAGTATTAAGGCAGTTATGGGAGACGTGGCCAGATAAAATATGATAGATATGATTAATAAAGAGAAACTTGCTAGAAAGCAATTTGAGCTCATGTGTCTGTGGAGGGAGAGAGCAAGACCAAATGACTCCTGTATGGCAGATTTCCTCACTTTGGGCAATTGATAGCAAAAGTTTTGAAGGGAGGAGCCAAAAGGAGAAAGAATCTTAAGAAAACAGGCAGTTTGGAAGAGATCCTTAGTTAAAAGTCTCATAGGAACCTATCCTGCTGGCAAGGAGGACAGCATTGGAGAAAATCAGGGGGTCTGAGTCAGAAGTTGTGTTTTCTATTGACAAAAACCCATCATATAGAAAATGAGCAAAGACACTACTAGGATAAGTAAAAGAGAAGAACTGAAGTATAAAGAGTACAAAAAGGGATCAGAAAGAGAAATAAAGAAAAAGGGAAAAGGATTATCACTTCATGGGGATGTTAAACAAAGGACAAATGACAGAGTGGGCTGAAGTGTGAAACACCACCTTTGCAAGTAGGAGACACTTGATATGAGAGACTGAACACACTTAGAACTAGCAAGGGAATTGAAATGCAGCTCAGGGAAGTGAAGTGAAGGAACCTTTGAATAAAGGGCATATACTCAGACCAGGAAGTCCTGGGGAAGTTTACTCTGGTATAATTAAAGAACTAACCACAGGAATTTCTGAAATATTAACAAGTGTATTTAGCAACACAGAGAAGATTTAAAAGGTACCAAGAATTACAGACCAGACAACCTGTCTCAGATGCCTCCAATACTTTGAGAATTACTGCAAAAAATTCAAGCGCTTCATAAAATAGCAACTGCAGAATGATGATGTGATAAAAATAACCAGTGAGAATTTGTCCAGAACAAATCATATCTAATTAGTCCCATGTTCTTCTTGGTAAGAGTGGCATGCAACTCAAGCATGTAAGTTTCCAATATGATTTTGCTACACTAAAGGGACAGTTTGGTATAAGTACAGTGAAATGTAACAGCAACAATATACAGTTAAGCACTTTATGCAAAATATTACACTTAAGAAAGGATAACATCAAGCAAAATGTAAAAAAACCCTAGCTAATAATGCTCATACAAGAGAGAATCTGGACTGTATAGTGAAATGGGTTCTGAATACAAGGTAATGAATGATTCATTTAGTTGCCCAGGATACTCCAGAGAATAACAACTGGAATATTAGGTGTCAGAAATATTCTGACACTGAGATCACTGAGGGCTCAGGTAAAGTGCTGTGCCCAGTTTTAGGGATCATGATCTAACAGATCATTTTCTGGTATCTTCTGGATCACTGGTGGCCTCCCGGCCACAGGCTAACAGGACCTGGGACACCAGTATATCTGGGCACAACAAGTACCTGTGTAAGACTCACCCAGGGCCAGCTCTTTCTCTGTATGTTCTGAAAAGTATTTTCAGTTATGCCTACCAGGGTGGACCTTGCTCAGTCCCTTGCCATCAAAAGAGGAGGGAGTAGAGCTCCCAAGGTGCTGTTGTGTGGAGAGCTCTGCAGTGCCACAGTGCCTGAGATCTGTACATCATAAACTGCCTGACACCGAGGAGAACTAAAAATCATTATGCACTCATCTGCAATTATCTCCCTTGAGACATACAGATCTGAATTTTCCTCTTGAAATGGGAAAAGGGGGATTTATTTTGATGCCTATTGTGGCACCTAAACTGGACTGTATGCCTTCTGGGATGTCACTAATACTGAGCAGAGGGGAATGAATGTCTCTCATAACTTTATATGAGGCATTATGTTTGATGCAGCCAGATGAATGCTTCACAATGAGGGAGTCCCTTTGTTCACTTCCACTCAGATGGGCTCTGCATCAGAGTTTCTTGTTGCCATCATAAACCAGACAATGGGTCATAGCATGACAAAAATGTGCTTCTGTGAATTCACCAGGCACAATTTGCTGTTGATGCCAATTCTGGTCAAAAATCTCCCAAACCTCAATCAGCCTAAAACCAGTTATCTGCACTTTCCAGCAGATGTTCTGCAGCCAGCTGTGTCCTACAGCTGACTCTTGAAATACTTTTCAGAAACTAGGTTTTGTGTCCTCAAAAGTTTTAATCTAACATTGCTGTTCTTTTTGTCATTTATTTCATATTGGTTCAGATGTGGAGCTCTAGAGAGGGGTATTGGATATTACTGTGACCAGACAAATAAAAGCAATGAAAAATTGGTCCATCTTGAACCAGAAACCCTGCAGACATGAGGGGAATCAGTTCTTGCAAATTTTTCTGCAGGCCCTTGGCACAGCTGTGAACTTAGTACAGCATACCTGCTAATGAATCCTCTTATACACATCTTTGATTAGTAAAGATGAACATCTAGTATGACACAAGCTCCCAAATGTTTTTTTCTTTGTTGTTTTAGAGAGAAATAAATTACTATCATAATCTAGTGATGAAATTCTGTAAATCATACTCCTGTCCCTTTTTGTCAATATTCAACAAGCAGAATATTTTCATTAACAGTGCTGAGGGTGTAGTGACTCTTTCTATTATTCAGTTGCTCTTTCTTTTTGTTCTTTTAGAGTCTAAAAACCGATTTAAATTGGGATGTATCTCTGCCAAAGGCTGTTTTGCTGGGAGACAATGCAAACAAATTCATGACTGACAAAACAGGCAGCAGAGCCATGAAACATCAGGCATCTACTGTAGGTGTGCCTGAAAGGTTTTGAGAGAGAAAGAGGAAATAGAGAAGAAGTGTTCATCATGTAAGGACTTCTCAAGCATTTCTGACTTCACATTTCATCTCAGGAAGAAGGGTACTCTTTACATTGAGAGGAATGCCTAAGATGACAAGGAAGATGGGCTTGACCTGGAGCCATTAGAAGTGTGGCAGACACTTGGAAAGCAGTCACATTTGCTCAAAAGACAACAAAACCATTTTTCTCTGATTATGAGAGCTATGGTATTAGATATTGCTGAGGTATCTGCTCTCTAGCTGCCCCTTCAGTATCACACTGCTACAGATGTGAGAGGTTCAGAGTAGCTTAGAGAAAGCCAGGAGGATGTACTCCTGGGCATTATGTTTTGTACAGCTTGGTAGTCCTAGTGGGTTTGCAAATATTTCTTGGCCTGGGTTCTGCTCTGTTCTCTATCAGCAACCACCAGGACAAATTCCTTGATGTGAAGGTAGAATTTGTTTCAGATGGAACAGCCCAGAGATAATGCCTTCTCCCTTCAGGTTTGGCTCTGGTCTTTTCTGTTTGTGGCACAAGCTTTGCCAGAAGCTCTGAGGCATTTAGACTCATAGCCTAGCTAGAGGGTTTTGTTTTGTGTGAGGAAGTATATGCATTTGAATTCAAAGCAGATTGTTTTATGCAGTGTCAAATTCTGTGCAGATGGAACATTATATGATATGTTGAAGTGGGATATATAGCATATGGCTATCATTCAAGGAAACACATTTCTCCAGCTGGATACCTGCTATTGAGTTGAAAACATGTGTCCTGCATTCTGGTAGGCAGGACAGAACAGTGAGAGGACATAAAAGACAGGTCATTCCTGGTATTGAGTATCAGCTAATACTTACATCCATTTCACTGGTTTCATAGTGCTGTTCACAATTAAGCCTCCTGTTATCACAATGAGCATAGTGCAACTGAAAAAAAAAAAAGCTATTGCTGAGCTCTACACCCACAAGTACATGTGGACAAGCCAACATATGCAAACAGGCTGGGCTGCTTTTGGGCTGGATGGCCATGCCTTCTGCCTCTCCTGTCCCCAGGGAAACATAGCCAGTGCTGCCTCAGGGTGTGGCACTTCTTCCAGACACCAGCCCCTGACTCTGGGGCTGCATCCCATGTCTCCAGGAGTCTCCTGAACATGTAGCACCCAGCTGCAGCCCACGTCTTGCTCAGTCTGGCTGTAGTGCTGCAGTGAGCATCTGGATGGGAGCAATGCTGTCTTTGGACAGAGGAGCTGCAGCTCTGCCTGGCTCCTGCATGGTCTGCAAGGTGCAGGCATAATTTCACAGCATCCCTAAGCAGGCAGGAGCTGAGCTGTACATGGCAGACATATTCCTCAAGGAAAATGGGCTCATTTTGGCCCTTGGCCAATGGGAGAAGTGAGATGTGACTTAAGCTGTATTAATCATCAACTTATGCCTTCTGCCAGGCAGAGGTAGGCTGTGCATACAGGTTCTTCTGTGGTTCAACTGTTAAATACCTCGTGGTCAGACTCATGACTAATTACCTGCCTCAGCCTACTTAAAATAATGAAGCAAGTATAAACCATTGCCCTGGAGGGATCCATCCTTCTCAATGCCGCTGTTCCCTGCCTGCTGATCACCCACTCTGCTCCCTTGCACCCATCCAGGCTCCGACCTTGCTCTGCTCCATCCCAGCCAAGCACAGTGAGTAAATAACAATTTCTCTCCTGTGATCAGGCTAACAATGTCTCACACCCTTGCCTCTGCTTTTTCTTATGCAGATTCTACTCCACTTGCCCTTAGTTTTATTTTCAAACATTGTGCAGCTAATAACCACACTGAATGTTGTCCTTTCTCTGGTCTCTTGGAGATTATGGCATCTGCTATTTTCCCCTTCCTCTCCCTCTTCCTCTTGCAGCTTATTCCATGTTAGTCACCCCTTCCTACTCCCAGATTCAAAGCCTAGCATCACTGTCATAGCTACACAAATTTTGTTATCTTCAGGTGCACTGTATCTTTGGAATTCTGGTAGTTCAATTCACACCATTCCACCCCCCACAAAAGACTAGTCTGGTAAAATCCTGATAACAAAAGTGGAGGCTGACTGGTATGCAAAAGCTAAAATTTTTATGATGCAAAGCTCTGCCCCTTCACTGGAACAGACATATTCCTAAGAAGAATAAAAGAGATTTTTATGTGGAAAAAATATCACTGAAAGAAATTTCACTGTTGATATTAAAGAAGGTGGGAGGTAAAATATCACTTTCTGTGTTTTTTCATCTCTGCCTTCTCCATTATTTCAGTACCAGGTGCTAAACAAAATAGGAAAACACAAAATCCTAGAAACTTAATTTTTTCTAGAAAAAATGAACATTTTCATTTCATTACAGGCTGAGTTCTTCAGCAACCCTTCCCATCCCAGCATTCTGTTTTTTGTGGTTTTTTTTCAAAATCAGCCACTGTTCCTCTCTGCAGCAGGAGCGGCTGGGGCAGCTGGGATACTCTGAGACCTGGCAGGTTCAGCACGCAGGAGCCAGGTGCAGGTGAATGTGCTGGTTCCTGGTGCCCCAAGGGGCTCCCTAGGATGTGACAGTGACACCGAGAGCAGGGACTGTGCCTTTGCCAGGCACACCTCCCTGGCATGGCTGAGCAATAAACCCAGACACCATGCTCAGCTGCCCTGGCTTTTCCCCAGCCTGCTGATGGCTCCTATTTCACCTAAAGTGACATAACTGGCATGGTGCAACCCATCCCTTGTTTCCACAAATTCAGAGATTCCTCCTAGAAGGCTGTGGGAAGCAGAGAAATCTGTGTGTGACCTGAGGGCAGGCATAAGGCAGCCCCCATGGCTGAGACTCTGGAGCAGCTCAGCATTTCCCTTTTGCAGACAGCCTGCAATATACCTTGATGAAGAAAATACTGTAATTTTACTGACTATTTCCAAAAGGTTTTTCATGTTGCAATAAAGACTGAAAACAGCAAAAAAAAAAAAAAAGACAGACATTGTCCTGCATGGAGGGTATGGAAATTGCAACACATTTTCTGCCTTTATACATTGCAATTTTCAACATATTACATGCATATGCCTGTCCCCTTTGTGTATGAACGTGGCAAAGTTTGAGTTCCATGGGCAAAAAAAAATGCACTGTATTTTAAAATGTTAGTTTCATTAACAATATAAAAATTTTTAAAAATTAAAAAGAGGAGGTAGAAAACAAATTGCAGGGTTCCTATTCCTCTTATTTATTCTGGAAAGGAACAGGAGGTCATGTCCCTTATATGAGAGCAACAGCTCAACAGCACAGCCCCAGTTCTGGATATTTGTAATCAAACCAAAATCAAAACAGTGATGATGCCCAGAAGTGTCTGAGGGATGGAGCTGCTCATAAATGTCAAGTTAGAAAAAAAGCCACAGCAGCTGCTATTAAGTGTAGTGAACACTCTGCTCTGGGTTTTGGCTCATATGCACTCCTGAGGCATTCATGGGGACCCTGGGGTAGCTGATGGAGGTGCTCATGGCTTTCCAATGTGTCCAGTCACTGTGAGAGGCTCTTACTTCAGAAGAAGGAGTTCAAAGAGCTCTTGGCCATCTCCATTTCCTTCTCAGTTCCTGGACCTTACAGAGGATATCTCTGCTGCCCATGCAGGATGGGGAGAAGCTGAAGGACGTGAGCATGTCACTACTCTGAGGGAGGAGATGCTCCATGAGAAGACGATGATTTGTGTGCCAGAGGAACAAAGCAGGTTGGAGCTCTGCCAGCAGCACCTGTTCCAAAGTGAGGAAAGCAATCCCAGCTGGAAAGTGTGGTGTATGCCTCATGTGGCAGTGAAGTGACCCTGGGAATGAAGTGGCTGCTGGAAGCTGCCCAAAGGCCAGCACACAGCAGTTGGTGCAGGTCTGGCTGTGGCCCATTGTGGGTGGTGGTGGAGGGGCACACCAGCTGTGCTGGTGGGGAGTGAGTGTGCTGCCCTTGTGTTGTTACTGACCCTGGAAGGAAACACACACAAACTTTGATTTCATTATTTCCTCCTTTATGGAGTAACAGTGCTCAGCATTGTTGTGACAGGAGAAGAGGTGCTTTTATAG
Source organism: Molothrus ater (assembly GCF_012460135.2). Taxonomy (NCBI): domain Eukaryota; kingdom Metazoa; phylum Chordata; class Aves; order Passeriformes; family Icteridae; genus Molothrus; species Molothrus ater. The sequence continues at coordinate 131,373,348 of NC_050478.2, forward strand.
GGAGAGGACTGTCTGTATTTAGGGCACATAAATGCTGTAGGAAAGTCCTGATCAATACCTTGGGATGATGGACCCAGGTATCTATTCCTATCAAACTCAAGCTCTGACTAAGCTCTTGGAGAATTATAATGTTCCTGTTTAATAATGGAGAAAGTGCATTAATGTGAAGAGTTGACATGCTATCCAAATTTTGGACAGCTCTGTCTCTCCTGAGTTTTGTGTTTGTGATAAATAAGTAATGTCCCAAAGTAATTCTGCAGACCTAAATATTTGGCTGCCTCTGTATTTCATGGAAAGTTCCCCTGATTTTGAAAGGTCACACAAATGTTAGAGTTTGGCCAGATGTGAAAACCAAAGAGCCTCCCCTGAGTGCTGCAGCCCAGCAAGTCACTGGCCACCCTTGGATGCCACAATCATTGTTCATCAGTTTATTAGATGGGTTGTACACAGGAATGATCTCTATGGAATCAGGAAGTCCAGACCAGTGAATACTTCTGTACTATTTGCAAGCTGTTGGGATGGGAAAAAAACCCAGCATCTTTTTTATCTACAACCTTTTCCTCACTGAAACACAGTTCCAAAGGAATCTGAGCCAAGGGGCCTGACGCTGGCTTTATGCCTTACATAGAGCTGCTGTTTTTCATGCAGCACACCTGAGTTCCCAAAATGGCAGAAAAGCCAATTTAACCAGACTCAGAAGAATGGGCTGGGGTGTGGGGTGCCCTTCTGGGCACTGCAGATGATGGAAGTGCCCGTGATCTGTCCCGGGGCATGGTGTGCTGAACACCCATGGCTCCTCTTGGATTTCCAGGTACAAGACCCACAGTGCTGCAAAAGCTGCTTGAAGCTTTAGTCTGCCTATGAAAGCACCTTTCTGGTTGGCTTGCCTGACCAGGGGGGTCATGGTGCTGAGGGATTCTTTTGTTTTTCTGAAAGGAGCTGTGTAATGGTCCCTTTCACACTAGTGTGCTAATGGAAAAGGCAGGACAAAGCACCTCCTACCAACACCTAACAGAGCTCACCAGCTCTGCAAATATTACCAAACATGTGACAGCAGCCTTCAGGTGGCTCAGTGTGAGATGGAGAGTGACATGGTGGCATCCTGCAAAATCCCCAGAAAGGGTGAACTGCTGGGTCTTTGCTTACTCATTTCAGCATCAGGTGGTCTCCTGTGGGCAGTGCCCTGTGGGGTCACAGCATCTCTTCACCACTGAGCTTCAAGAGATGTGGTGCCTGGGCAGGGCTGCCCAGACCCTCTCGTACTTGCAGGGCTGGCTCTTAGATCCTGGACACTGGGGTGCAGTGATAAAGAGCTTTTTAGAGCTTTTTTGAGCTCTTTTTTTGAGGTCTGATATCTATGCAGCATCCCATGGATTATGCTTCTGCTTTCCTAAAACAGCGAGTGGTGACAACTATCCCCATATTTCCTTACAAGTGTCTGAGAGGGTGAGTCATTGGCAATTTGGAAACAATTTTCATGTGATCACCTTCCTTGTATTTACCCTGGCACATGAAGTTGGACAAAACATCAGTGTGCAAAACCAAGGCAAAGATAGGGAGCTACTGTATCTTATGTTTAGTTTAATATAACAGTTTGAGAGAAGAAACTGGGAGATCTCATGCATGGTCTCGATTGGCCTGAGTCCACATCTGCTTGATTTACTCCAGCTGAGGATCTGGCTCTAAACCATTTTCTTCCTCATAGACGTAGCTGCAGTCAAGCCAAGTGGTACATGTCAGTGCAGATGAGCATCCTGTGTAAAAATCAACAGAGAGCAAATGAGGGAGTAAAATTTCAAGCACAGAATGGCAGTGTTCAGCTAACCCCTGCCTCTAGGCCAGAGTGCACCCAAGTGATCTGCACCCTGTAGCTCAGGATTTCAGTCACCACAGGACTTGATCTGGGCTGTGCTGTGCTCTGCTGTCCCTCTGAGTCTGCTCCCTGCTACCCCTTGCAGATACCCCTCAAGCCCTACAAGCCCCTGTCTCTCAACTTCTGTTCAAGCAGCAGCTCCTGCCCTTGCCCTGGCAGAAGCATGCTGCCTTTGGGGATGGCAGGCTACATTCTCTCTGGCAGACTTGCTCCTTCTGCCTTCTTTTATCTTGAGTACTCTCCTCAGACTCCTGTGCTGGCCTTGGGAGCTGGATGGAAGTGTGACACAGGTGCCTTTCATACACAGCCTGCAACTGAGACCACATCCACCTGTTTCAGTCTCAGACTGATTTTCTTCTACAGAGAATAGGAACAACAGACATGAGAAGATTTGTCAAGGCTGCAGGAACAGTTTCAGGTCTGGACTGACAAGCTTAAACTTTTAGGTGCTCTGAACTCACCAAAGAGGGCCCTTCCTTGGGGAAGACCTGGATGGAAGAATTTGTGTGTATTTGGGGCACCAGTTGCCAAACAGGATGATTTCAGGGCTGAAGGGGGAGAGAAGCTCCATGGGCTCTGTGCAGAGTATGAAACACCTGGTGGGATGCCTGGGGCTGGGGACACCACTGAGGCTGTACCCAGCACTGTCACCACAGATTTCAGATTCTGGTGGATATCCCACCCTTTCCCAGAAGGGTGACACAAGCTTACACTGACCCTCACAATACATTTTCATCTCTCTTATCTCTATGCCATGCTCTATCTGGCAGCATATATATTTTAACTGTTTCTCTTCAATGACTTTGTGCATGAATTTAGAAAAGCCACAGGATTTCTTACAGGAGTCTTACCCCTAAAAGCTTCAAAATTTCCTGTCATGTGTTTTTGTCTTTAGCTGTCCATTATTTAAGTCACCCCTTAGCCTTATTAATACCTATCCTGCAGCCCACCTTCAGTATATCATGATCCTTTCAATGGTATGATCTGGAAGTAGCAGTATAACAATTCTTTCTCTTTTCCTCATGAATTCCAAGAGATTAATTCCTTCTGTGTCTCAGCTATCATAGAATTATAGAATATGTGGAATTGGAAGGGACCCATCAGGATCATCAAGTCCAACTCCTGCACACGACACCCCAAGAGTCACTCCATGTGCCTGAGAACATTGTCAAATGTTTCTTGAGCTCTCTCAGGCTGGTGCTGTGACCACTTCCCTGGCCTCCTGTGAATTGTGGACACTTCAATGTCTGTATTTCCAATTTGCAGGTCTGGTTTTCACTGGAAAACCATAAATAACAGCACAGTGATGCCACACAGGAAAAGTTACAAAATTCAGTGAGCTGATTTCTGACTGTCATCCTGCATGATGGAACCTTCTACCTGCACATACCACTGCTTTCTTTCCTTTCCATCTAGTCAGTGGGCTGATCCCATTAAAGCATTGATCTTAATTCGTCATGCTTTGTAAACACTGTAAAAACACAGCACACCAGCCCCTCTTGGTACTAAATAGTTTTTTATCAGTGTAACAAAGTCTCCTTGCCCATCTCCTGGCTATCCCTCCTTCTAATAGAGTCACAATGAAGTTTTACCTTGTGACAGAAGTTGAAAGTTTCCTGGTTTAAATGTTTATTTAATAAAACATTTTACATTCCTGGAGAGATACCAGTTTGTCATTAATGGATTCTTGGCTTGATGCCAGCAGCTAATAGTTTTATTGGTCCTCACACATACAGAATAATTATGCAATTTGGGTAACTGCACTGAGCTGTGCCTTCCTCTTTAATTCTGACAAAAAAAAATCAATGCTGGAGGCGGGACAGCCATCAGAGTGTGGAGAGGAGGAAGGGGTGAGGGGCTGTGCCCTCCTGAGCTTTGCAAAGGTTATACATGACTCCTGGCAGGCAGCTGGAGATGTCCACAGCTCCTGTGAGGGGCAGGATTAGCTGGAGACCATCCACATGTTGGCTGTGAGATGGTGAGCTCTCCTGGGTCGCCCCTGGTCTTGCTGGGAGCATTGTCCCCTTGCTGCCCATGGCCCTGACCCCACATTCCTGGTGTGATCCCCCTGCCCACTCCTGCCCTCCACTCCCCAGAGCACGGGCAGGCAGAGCTGGCTGCCAGCTGAGGCTGTAGGCAGAGCTCTGTGACTGCACGAGTGAGATCAGCACTCAGAGCACAATTGTATGCTTACATACCTGTCTCATTCCATCTCATTTTCCATTGGTAGTTAAGATGAGGCCACTTCTTCCTTAAAGCCTCTTCCTCTATTAGTCTCAGTGACAAGAGACAAGGTGGCAGTGTCATTACTTTTGATGGGGGCTTGCATTTGTTTTTCAGCTGGAGAAGTCAGGCTGTTGCACACGCACATTTCAAGGGTATGACGCAGCGAAGAAAAATGAGCGCTTTGGTGCTACAGGTCAAGTTTATTTAACACTACGATGTTTTAAAACACGGTGATGCCATTTCAATTAAATACCCTAGAATGTTTTGCAAGGTAATAATTTAAGAAACTTTTCTGAACTACTTTTCCAAATTGAGCACATCTCACATAAAACACCCTGGCAATAAAATTGTATGTGTGAGAGAAAATATGCTGAGGGTTTTACTAGAAATGAGGGAAGTAGTAATTTTCTTTTTAGGACAGGCTGGTTCATAATAACATACTATTATATCACTTAGCCTGTTCTGCATTTCTTTTGCGATATTTGTGTTTTGCTTTGCTCTTGCAACAACCTTGTGATAAAATTGTAAGGGACAATGAGAAGAGAAAATAAAGCAAAGAACAAGAGGGCCCTTGAATTTATAGAGCACATTCAAACTTGCCTGTGTCTCTTTCATTTGCAACATCTCCATTCCTGCTCTCTTTTTGTGTTTCCCACTGATCAAACTGACTTCCACAGCTAGATTGACTGAGACCCAGAACTGGATTTCACAGAAGCAGATAGTTGTAGGGACCAAAGAGACAGAGGACACTTTAAAAATTAATTCTGTCTAGTTCTCTTGGTATTGTAACCTCTGGATTTGTAAAACTGTGGGATTTCTTTTGATTATTGAAAGTTTTGCAAGGGATTTTGTTTTTCCTCAGAACCATTGGTTATTTGATACTTTTCTGTAAAGAAATATTTGACAAAGCTGTGGCAAAATGGTGTCTCATTCTGTTTCTAGGAAGAATGGAAATTGGAGGCAGGAAATTTCCAAAGTGAGTGTCAGATTCTGATCTCTTTTACAGAAGGATAAATCCAGGCTAATTCAATGCAGTTACTTTAGATTTATGCTAGCATAAATAAGATAACAATTTGGCTCTGGGAATCTCTTTAGCTCCCTGTTTGCTCATTTAACAGCTGGCAGCTTGCTTCTTGCTATTTCTCTTTCTTTCTGGGCTAATTTGTCTTGCCTGGTGCTCACGTTGGGGCCAAATGAACTCAGGACTTGGTTAAATGAACAAATGTGTTTTGCACAACACACAACTATGAATGTCTCAAGATCCTTCACATGATCATACATATTTCAGATTTCCCAAAGGTCAGAAATTAATGGCTAGTAAATTGATAGAAATATTACTTCACACAGTATGTAGTCAACCTGTGGAATTTGGTACTGCAGGAGGTCCCTGATTCAAACAATGGGTCAGGATTTGAAAAATGGCTGGATAATTTAATGTCAATTAATTACACTTGGAACTGGACAAGCAAAGATTGAGGTAAGTAGGCCTTTTGCACCAGCACAGACATGAACTCCCCTGCAGAGGCTAGGAGGAATTTTCCCCTCGGGTTGTGCCCACTTGGCAATCAGCTTTGCCTGCTTTCCTCTGTCATTCTACATCAGGAGACAGAAGGAGGGAACAAGTAAAGCTGGGGTTTGTAGGGCTCTGTCTGCTGCAAAACCTCAGATCCCAGCATCTCCTGACTTTGAAGGAATTAAGACCTACATCTAGAGCCAAGCCAGACCTACATTATCTCCACCTGCTTAGGTGATTTTTGAGTGTTATCTATGTGCTGGAAATGTACACACACAGAAAAAAAATACACATTCGCACATGTAAGCTGATGCACTGCTGCTTGCAAATTAAGTCAGGCGACAAAACCACTTACAAACCATTTTAGAAAATAAGTAGATCAGTCATAAACCATGAGTGTCTATTTAAGCATTTATACTTGTGTTCTAACTTCTCCTTGGGAGTTTCCTAGTGAAGGCACCAACCAGCCAATGCAGCTTCCCAGCTGTAGACATCTAGTGACACTTGAGAGGACCTGACACACCAAGGCATCCTCTGGTGCTTGGTGGGGAGAGCGTTTATGGGAAACTCTACTCTCCAGCTGCTTGGGGCCAGGTGACACCAGCTGGGGCATCTCAAATAGCCAAAAAGTCCAGTGCTGAGGCAATTAAATCCTACTTACTGTGTCAAAACATGAACATACATCCCATCCACTATATCTCCAAAAGGGAGCTGAGGCTGCTTTCCAGAACTGCAGAAGGCTTCCTGGCACAGTGCTGATCATGGTCTAGGGCAGGTCCTGGGGTTTAGCTGCAGAGGTGCTGTGTTCTAGACCCAAACTTGCAGTATGGGTAGTACTGCCTGTCGGCCTTAGGACTGGGTCTGGGTCTAAGCAGGAGTGCAAGCATGCCCTCAAAAGTACAGCTTCCTGCAAACCTGCTTTTCTAAAAAAGTTGACTTAATCACACAGGAAAGAAGAAAGGGTGGGACGATTCCCACTAGCAGCAGTAATAGAAAATATGAGCTCTGAGAATGTGTTTCAGTGGAAGCAGCAGGTGATTTGGAATGCCTGGAGCAGCATAATCCCGTATACATGCTTTCCAGTGTTCACTTTCTGTGGAGGTCCTTACAGAGTGCACCCTGCAGTACATGGGAGAGATCTTCTTGCCATCTTCAGGAAAAGACACAGGCAGTTATATTTCATAGGAAAAAGACATTCTAGAATTACACAGCAGAGGAATGCAACTGACAGCAGCATATGGAGGGAGCCTGAGGACTGCACAGAATTGCATTTTGGTCCATGTTACATACACAGAGTCATTACTTTTTATTACTGACTGCATTAAACACCTGAACAATAAAGACATCGTGGTTTCTGCCATAGCTGGGAAAGTTATGTCAGTGGGAAATCTGTCTCTAGCTCCTCTCAAACCATCAGCTTTGCCTTTGAGATGGCCAGAGGAGTTGGAGTTAGTCTGGTGAGCAGTTCCATGCTCGGATTTGATCGTATTCAGACCAGAAAGAAACTCTTCTCTCATACAAGGACTTTGAGAATGGTTTATGCAAATAGCAGCTCTCTCACTTGATTTAGGAAATCTGTGACTTGCCAGGTTTTTAGAGAAAATCCTCACTTTTCTGTTTGGAACCTGATTGGAAGAGTGGATCACCACATGGCAACTACCAGTTCTGAACAAGTTCTGCCCTTAACTTTTTTAGGTTCTGAAAATCAGTTTGCAAACAGCCTCAGCATTTTGAGTCCCACTTTGAACTGTTGATCAAAGAAATAATGACTTTTCTGCTTTGCTCAGCACAGCTTGGGACAACTAAACACTTTGAGGTGATCCTTTTGGCAAGTAGGAAAACTCTTCCTGCTGAAGTTGCCCATGATGAAGCTTGCAGCTGCAGTGAATAATCTCTGGATTCCCACTCCCTTGCAGATGCAGACACAGGCCTCCTCTCCTCCTTTGTTTTCCTCTGCTGTTTTGTCAACTGTGAACAGAAACCTGCCAGCAGCTGCAATATGCTCATAAAAAAAGGCAAAGGTCTCCACTCACCTCTGTGTCCCAGGCAGCTGTTCACCAATGTGCTGCTCTTTAGTGTTCTCAGCACATTGAAGTACCTGCACGTGTTGTCAGATGCTGAGAACCCAGAGTGCCTTCAGCTGGTGGGCTCAGAGGCACTCGGGGGCTGTACATGACCAGCAAGGCCTGGCCTTGCACAGGATGGACTGGAGAGGGGTAGCTGCACCAGCAGGCAGATCCACTTGTATCCCAAGAGTTTCCCACACATGTTCAATTGATTTCAGATCTCCAGAAACTCCCATTGCATCTCCTGTGTTTATGATCTTTCCTCCCTGAGATGTACTAAAGGGGAAGAGGAGCTGGTACTTGTGGACAGACAAGGTGTGACTCCAATGAGTTCATCTGTAGGACTAACCAGAATAAAACATTTGTTATCCAGCTGAACAAGGCTTTTAGTGGGAAATGCTTCACAGAATCACATATTCATCAAAAAATCTAGTTGTAGAACATTTTGCTAAAACACAGCACTACCCAAATGAAGCTTCTGAGTAAGTTTCTCACATCCAGAAGGAATTTTACCTTTCCTTGGAGAGAACCTGGAATATCAGAGACTGAGACTCAACCTCCTCAGCTAAACTAGAGAATCTAGGTCACCTGTAGGGCTACCAGATGTCTTCTGAGTCTGTTTTTTCATGGTAGCATCCATGGGGAATATTGTAGTTCAATTTCATTCTACAGGGAAATAAAATATATTGACCTTCATGTTTCACATGAAATAGAGTCCTGGTTTTCTGAATAGACCTAGCTAGCAGTGAGCAATAAGACTGAACTTTAGGGATGCTACATCCCCCTGTGTATTCTGGACTTTGCAATTTTTAAATTAATGTTTTGCCGACCTATGCATGCAAGGGAGCCTCACAAACATTTTCATTTACCTTTTTTGATATCCAGTCATGGAGAACACATTATTTTTATAGGCGTATGAGTGTGCATCTGTGTGTAACATTGTAAGTAAAAATTGATATGTGTAACAGTGGTCAACAAAGAGCACTATTCGAATGTCAGCGCATAGCTTCAAATTAGCCTTGAGATACAATTAGGCATTACACAGTTCTTCAAGAGCAGGGTAGGGCTAAGCAAGTAATGATCCTTCGTTCTGCCCTTGCTGGTGCAGAAGTACTGCTGGAGCCAGGGAGCAAAGGGAGCTGGCTGCTGGTGGGAGGCATGGCTAAGGGACTGTGCCTTTTGCCCAGCAGACCTGGATTCACAGGGCTGGAAAGGCAACCCAGAACATCACTGGGGTCCCAAGCTGTGTGCAGCTAAATCCAACAACATGGTTATACAACTGATTTAACCTTCCTAGTAATTTCTGGCCATTACAAGAACATGTACAATAGGATTTTCTTTCTTGAGCTGTATTAACGCTTGAGATCACCACGGTGTGTAGTGTCCCTACAGAGCTACTGATAAGTCCATGTCCAGGCATTGCAGTATGCAAGGCTAAGCCTTTGAGGGGGCTAGTTCACCATCAGTTACAATCCCTCTGGGATCTGCTCTAAAGGTTTGTCATCCACATCACCTTCCTCCACTGGATTTGCCAGGAGCTGTGTATGACCTCCTAGGACTTCAAAACGTGATTCATTGTGTATTACAGAATGTCCATTCCTCTGGGCAGCCATTAAAGTGCCTTTGATGTGGGTCACTGTGCAAGGATGAAGGCTGCATGATGTCACCAGTTTCCCCCTGACGGACCCATGCAGCCCTGCCAATGTCAATACAGAGTGGTGGTGCTGGCTGGCTCTGAGAATCACTGTGCTGAGTCCTTCCAACCCTGCAGGACCTGTCAGGGGTTTATCAGCCTCTTTGGCTGCTACAGGCAACGCTTCACAGACCCCTGCAAAGAGTCAGCACAGGCAACTGTCATGCAAGTCAGTGTGGAGCTGAGCTATGGCTTCTATTTTTAAGATAAATACTTCTACAGAGCTTGTTAGTGTGCCTCCTGGTCTCTGCCCTGGGTGTGCCTGTGAGAGTGGAAGGAGGGTGTTTAAGCTATGTATGCATCTGATACTCTTTTTCTCTACCCTTGCAAACATGCAAAACTCAATGTTATTTTGATGATGGCTCAGGAAAAAAACAACTGTGTTTTAACTGGTCTTCAGTGGGTTTCTGGTTTCCCAGGACAGTAGCAATCAAATTTTAGTCTTTTGAGATAGTAGGAACGGGTTATAGAGTAAAGCAAAAATGTAGATATTGTAAAAGCTACTTGCATCTGGCTCTGGGAATATATTTATCTTTGAAAAACTTAAAACTTGACTTGCTGGACAGCAGAGTGTCCCAGACTGGTCCCTAACTGACCCCAAAGCACTTCTAAGCTGCATATCTAAAGCTAGGGGTAATGGCTGCTGGTAGCTCTGATACAGGCTCCTACAGATGCTGTTGTCCAGGTGTCCTTACCTCCAGGGAAAGCTGGTGCCTTGAGAGAGTCCAGAGCTGGTGCTGCTGCCCTGGCCTTTGCAGGTATATATCTCTGTATCTAGACCATCCATATCTATTTACGTCTGTAAGGAGCAAGATGGGTTGACTTCAGAAGCTAAAGCAAAAAGTGTAGCAAGCAGTCAGGAGGTGTTGACATGAGATGTAAGTGTAAGTGTAGTAAGCAGTCAGAGGATGGCATGAGATGTGCTCCTGCATTTTACAGGTACAAACAATAATTGATAAATTCATCCTCACATGAAATTCATCCTTTGTACCTTCATCCTTTGTATGAGTTACTTCTGGCCACAGATTGTTTTCATTTCAAGGGCCCAAGAACTTCATAAAGAGAGTAGAAGTAGGAACTGTCAGGATGGCTGAGAAAAGGTGGTGACACCACTGCTACCTGTGGTTGAGAGCGTCCTGCAGCTCTCCCTTCTCTGATGTGGTAGGAAAGGGATGTGCTGGGTACAGGTGTTTGATGGCAAAGGTGCTGCTCACCCAGGGACATTTCCCGGGCTTGCTCACAACACAAGCCAACATGAATCATCCTATACATTACTTCTAAGAAATGGGGAAGCTCACTGCAAATATATGGCAAGCAAAACAATAAAATCCATCAATGAAACAGTGGGCAGCAAGCAGGGCTGGTGGGAGAGAAGCTGTGCGGGCAGAGAGGTTTCACTGGGGGCAGGTAGCCAGTGACTGACTGTTACTTCTTGTAGAACCATGACATGAAAAATGAAGCCAGGTCAGCAGAAAAGTAGGCAAAAAATGGCAGAGTTCAGCTAAAGACAGCCAGAGGGAAGTGTTTGTAATGTGATCCTGGAGGAGAGAACTGCCTGGGAATGGGGGACAGAAATAGCAAAGAAATGGTATCCTGCTATTTTGAGTCCAAATGTGATTGTAGAACATGTTTTCTCTTTTTTATTTTTGTAATTGAGTGAGATCACGTCAGTGAAATCTCTGATCCTGCCATCTACTTTTCTTGATTGAAATGAGCAGGAGAACTCCCTGTAATGCCTCGGTAGGGAAGCACAACCAGGAGCCAGGCAGAAAAGCAATCATGGCAGAAGGGTTGGGAGCTGATGGTGTCATTGAACTGAGAAGAATCAAATGGTGGAGATATCAAAATTACTTGTCTGGAATTAGGGAAATCACAGACGAGGTCTAAAACAAGACCCACAGACTTTGCAGTTGGAATTAAGACTTGAAGCAGCTGGAGATGTCAGAGAAGGAATTAAAAGAGGGTATAAAATATGAGCTGAAGGCTTTGCAAAAAAATGAGAGCAATGTCTGGAAGTTTCCCAAAAAGGCAAAGGAACAAGCCTTAGATTGAAAATTGTTGAAGACAGCATCTACAAAGCATTTCACCATCTTGGGAAGCCACCTAGGTACAGCCTTTTAAATCAGCAAAGGCTTTGCTGAGGTTCTTAATAGCCTGATTGCTGTATTCCACATGAGATTATTCATGGAGGAGGAAGGAGCCCAAGCAACTTGTGACTGAAAAAAAATTCCAGTTGGTTTGAAACTTGTCAGCAGAAGCAGACTGATGTGAGGATTCCAGAGGATGCATTATGACTCCGAGAAGGATGCTGGAGGTCACAGTGGTCATACAGTCCCCGGATTTTACTGTGACAAATAGGATTGGGTTTAGCACTTTCTTAGTTCACTCATAACCTAGAGGAGTCATCTTGCCTAGCTCCAGAGATATAAAAATTAATATCTCTAGGGAGTGAGATTCCACAACTCTTGCTGAAGGAAAAATCATTCTTAGGTGTTTTTGCAGATTAAATAAAATTCAAATCCCCAAGTTCATCATGAGTGAAAGTATGAACAAAAAATGCCAGCTAAAGTGATTCAGACCTACTTGAGCACAAAAAACTTGAGTATGTTCTAAAGAGCTTCTTTGTAATGCTTGTCCCAGAAAGCTACAATTTCCCAGTCACTATAATTTCTCATGGCAGGAAGCCTGTGGTTGGGACAGCACTTGCCATGATCATCTGCAGCCACATGTGCTGCTCAGACACTCTGTGTGGGGGAAGATGACAGAGCTGCAGGGCTGCAGCTGTGCACAGCCCTGGGCACCACCTCCTTCCAGAGCCTGGTCTCCCAGCCCTAGCTGTGGGCACCAGGGAATGAGCAAGGAATATACAGAAATGCATGAAAAGGGGAGGATGCCTCTTCTCTCCCATGACCTGCAGGGTAGCAGGCACTCCTGCCCAGGGTGAGTGTGCTCTCAAGGCTGGTGCCTCACAGTGCAGTAGAGGACATTTTCTGGCCACAGCAAGGGGGTTTGGACTAAAGATGTATTAGAGTTGGGAGGCACACAGCAGAAATACAGCGTCTGAGGGCAGCTGAGAGGCAAAGTCACAGAGTCACAGTATGGAAAAATATCTGAAGCTGACAGGCACTTCTGGAGATTGTGTGGTCCAACCCCTGCTCCAACATCATCAGCTGCAGCAGGTTGATTAGGCCTGTGCCCTGTCGGACCTTGAATATCTCCTAGGATGGAGACTTTGCCTCCCTGGTCAGCCTGTACCAGTGCTTGACTGCCCTCCACATATAAATGTTTTTTTCCCTTATGTTTTAAATGAAATTTCTTGTGTTTCAGTTTGTGAGGTCAGTGCCCAGTGCCTGGGAGTGTCTCATAGGAAGCAGCATGTTGGTGCCTGCAGGAGAAGGGTGAGGGCAGGGCTGAGGGCCTGCCTGATGAGTGGGATGTTCTATAAGCACCAGCCCTCAGCCCCATGGCAATTTGGTGTGGTGGTGTCAAGATACACTTTCTTTTTAGATTTGGCAACCCCTTTGCAGAGGGACATCACTGGACACAGACTTTGCAGTGCTTGAAGAGCAGGTGGCAGGAGAGAGAGGGAGGATGGTGCCTCCAGAGCCCCATCATTGCTCAGGCAGCAGGGACACCCACTGCCCTCCCCCTGGGCAGCCCCTCTCCCCACCTGATGGATGCAGGTGCTGACAGAGGGGTGTGAAGGATGCTTCTGCTATGCTGGATGTGTATGTGGGATCTGAGTGGGAAGAGCTGAAGTTTTCATGCAGAAGTTGCTTAACTTCTTTTCCCAAAACGTTCCTGAGGTGCATTTGCACTGAGTCACATTCCTTCTGGTCTTGGACTCAAAAATAAAATAGTGGAAGGAAAAAATCCTGATGGTGACAGGGTAGGCTTAGATGTTAAAATCAACTCTCCTTTGTGGGTAGGAGCTCATTTATACACATGATTTATGCCTGTTGGAATGAGAGGGACAGACTTAACAAATGACAGGTTTTGAATAGTTGCAAGTAATGTTATTAATGTCTGCTGACTTGGTGCCCTGCCCAACTTTGAACTTCTTTCAATTGTATGGGACTGAACAAGAGCTGCGTGAGTTTTGAAATATTTCCACATAAAATAAGCTCTGAGACGGATGGAGAAATGTGAGTTTCCTAATGGGGCCTAGTAAGAAGAGTGCAGGAATGAAAAAAAAAAGGGGGGGGGGGAGTTATAAGAATCTTCCTCAATTGAAACAAAAACAAAGAATCAGAGGAAATGTATTTCAGTGCCAACCACCATTGCCTGACAGGTTGCACTACTGCCAGTAAGAGGACAGGCTCTTTCAAAAAGGCATTTGCAACACCTTTCACCTGCTCTGCAGGTCAAGCAGCACTGCATCCATAACTCCAGCTACTGCAGCCTCCCAGGCCAGTGCTACTGAATCCCAGCCTTAATTTATTTAAATGCACACAAGATGATTCAGTAGGTGCTAATGCTGCTAATTCAGTAGGTGTTAATGTGTGAATAATTATAGACATATTTAAGGAGCTGGTGCTGTGCCTTCAAAAGTTTCTGTGCATGGAAATTAATAGCTCTGTGGTGGCATATGTGCTTACATGATATAAAATGAAGATGTTGGTAGCAGCTCCATGTTAAATCTTTGAGTTAATATTTTCACTTGAAGTAGAATTTAAATTTCTTTTTTTACCCTTGGATGTCTCTAGACATGGTACAACAGATCCTCAGAAAATATCTGATTTTTTTCCTTCATTCTTTAAAAAAAAACACTGTTTTTTTACATCTGTCCTTGATTTCCCCTCATTTCTCAGGATCCCTGACAGCATGAGCTCAGTTCTGACAGACTTCCTCCACATACGTGTCCTGATGGTATCTTAGGGCCAGGCCAGATGAGAACAGCACACACAAACAAATATTCCCCTTATTTGCAATAGCTGTTTGGGGCTAGATGGAATAGATTCTGGGGCTGCTCTTCACTTGACTTAAGTCTGTTTATGTAGTTCCAGGTGAATGCTTTGCCTTGAACAGGTGACAGGGCGCCTCAGATGGACACACCCCATAGAAAATAGACCTGTATGAAGGGCAAACATTGCAGAATGACAGTGAAAATGGGCACAATGGGAACAAACAGTCCAGTGTGGGCCCCATTGACTGCAAATAATACTTTCTCATGGACAAAAGGGTTTCTGAGCTTTTGCTCAGAGGTGCTCAGCACCTTGCAGGATCAGCCCCCACAGAGATCTGGGCTGAGGCAGGAATTGACAGCAAGGTTTTGACATGTCAACTCTTTGGCTTTGGGACAGAAAACAGGGTCGACTTGATGCTGCCTGGTAGATTTCCCTGGGTCATCCTGACAGCTGTAGAAAGCCCTTTATTGCTTTTACCAGATAACCAGGAGGAGCCTGCTTTCTTTCTTATCCCCTGCCTTCCTGTGAAGGCAGCGTCAGTGCTGCTTCCCCTTCAGCTGCCTGGCCGGTGACAGTGCCCAGCACAGCCTTGCAGGGGAGGGGTCCTGCCAAGCAGAGCTGAAGCAAGGGCTGCAGACCCAGGCAATTTCTAGATATGAATATACACCATGAGAGCAGAGAACTTTACTGACCCACACCGCTGTGATTCCAGCATTTTTTGCCTAGAACAGGTGGTGGGACCTCTGGCCCATCTACGGTGGCTGCTTTCAAAAAGTGGCATTGCTTTGGATGGGAACCATTCCACAGACATCTAGGATGTCACAAAGCTTAGATTAATTAAATAAGCATTACTCTAGCAGCTGTTTTAAATAGCTGCACATTAGACTGACTTCCAGTGACTCAGTTTTTAATAGATGAATGTCATGTGAAGGTTTCACATTATCATTTGGATGAAATACAGATTTTTGAAGATAGAAAGATATCCAGTATTTTTTGTATTTCCAGGAATGACATATTAATATGTTCTCAGTTCCTCTGCAAAAGGCACAAAGCTCTTTCACCAATATCAGAGAAAGATATGCAGTATTTTTTGTATTTCCAGGAATGACATATTAATATGTTCTCAGTTCCTCTGCAAAAGGCACAAAGCTCTTTCACCAATATCAGACATGCTGAACAAGAATGGCTCACAACTGTTAGTTAAAGAAAGTCCGGGATGACAGGCAACAAGGTCTGTTCTCCTGTGCTTTGTATGCAAGCAAGGAAGTCTCAGAGTTCATGAATGGTTCATTTATACTGCACTTTAACTTATCTGTTTCTTGAGTGCTCCCAGTCTTTTAAAAATGTTGTATAAATTTGCACTGGATACCCCTCGCCTAAACTGATTATCAGTATCAGATCCAAAAATAATTTAATTCCTCTAAACACTACCTGTTGCTTCCTGTTCCACTGTACAATAGTTTATTGTCTGGCTCTGTTTGCCACATTTTGTCCTGTCAACTGAAGCCACAGATGGGCTGAAAGGGGAGATGAAAGTGTTCTGCACTTCTTTACAAACCATAACCCAAAACCCAGGGAATGCACTTTACATCAGATGCCCCCTAGCCATGCAAGTAATGACTGTTTTACCTTCATCTTTGTGCTGATATCTGTGAGTTGTCTGGGATTCAGAAAGTATGTGTGGTGCATGGGGGTGAGGGGGGCAGAGGCTGTTCATTAGATAAAAGCTACATTTTCCTGACTTGTCAAAAAGGTGCACTGTAAAAGAACTCACTTTGGTTTACAAGCAAATCACAAGAATTTGCTTTTTCTGTTGTTATAGTTGCAGAAAAGTTGAGTGTTTAGTGTAGCCCAGTATTTTTCACTAAACAATCCTGCAGGAGCAGGAACAGGAAGAAAACAGACCTGTTTCCATCTTCTCATGGACAAGCCTTTCTCCTCTGACCCTTTGTCCCCCTTCCAAGGTGGAGGATGTCTGCTATTTCTGCTTTGAGAAAGGCACCTCTCACCCTCACTGCTTTCCCTGAGGTGCCACTGGGGGGGACAGGCTGGTGTCCCTCAGGACACCCAGGGTCAGGAGAGGTGACTCTGCCCCTGCTGCAACCCCAGCTGCTGGGGAATCACCCCCAGCCACCCTGCTGATACCTTCTCACTGGGGAAACCACACTGCCCTCATCCCTGAGACAGAAGTAACTCAGGTGCGAAACTCAGATGTAACTCAGGTATAAAATCCTCTACTCATTCATGGTTTCTCCCTCAATCAGGTCTTCTTTATTGCCCCAATATTTTCTTTGGACTTTCTCCTTTCCAACATTTCCCTGATTCAGTTTCCAGCTTATTTTGAAAGACAAATCCTTAGATACACAAAAAGAAGAAAAAATGGAACAGGAGAGAGAAGGGGAGAGAGAGGGTGACAGAGAAGGGGAGGAGGAAGGGGAAAGGGGAAAGGGAAAGGGAAAAAAACCCCTGAAATCCCACCTCAACAAACCAAACCAAATCAAAAAACAGAAAAAAAACAAAACAAAACAAAAAACCCAAAACAAACAAACAAACAAAAAAACCAACAAAAAAGAGAGCAGAGAGAGCAGAGAGCTTTGCAGGGTGCCTGCCTGGCACATGCAAAAAAAAAAAAAAAAATTTAAAATCAGCCACGCAGTACCATCAGGAACAGACCCATCACTCTCCCCCCAGAATAGACCCTGAACAGCAGGAGGCAATTCCTTGCTCTGCTCCAGGCCCCACACAGGTCAGACTGCCCTCAAAGCCCACCTGCTGTGGGCCAC
Source organism: Molothrus ater (assembly GCF_012460135.2). Taxonomy (NCBI): domain Eukaryota; kingdom Metazoa; phylum Chordata; class Aves; order Passeriformes; family Icteridae; genus Molothrus; species Molothrus ater. Next base: position 131,390,409 of record NC_050478.2, read on the forward strand.
CAACCCAATACTCACAGCATGTCCTCACTGCCCAAGTCACCAGGAAGAGTGGGCCTTGTTGCTCACCTTCAAGCACTGCTTTGGCTCCTGAGGAGGCAGGCATTTACATTCAAGCAAGCTGAGAACCCCACCAAGAATGTCCTGACAGCAGCTCTTTCTGTTAGGCTCTACTTGGGCTCTGTCTGGACTGGCTGTGCTGGGAACAGCAGTCCTGTGAGACCTCCATGGCAAGGAGAAGGTGGATTAGATTGGAGCCCTTTACTCACATCAGTCCTGGATACAAGAAAGCTGCTCCCTCTCATGAAACAGGCTTGTGTTTCTCCATTTTTTTAAAAGAGCAAATTGTAAAGACAAGATAGGATTTGAGAGTTGAGCCATACTCTTGGTGCACACAGGGAGAGGGGGAGAAAATTCTCATCTTTCAAAATCCTGGAAAGGAGTCAAAGGAATGTATACTTCCAGAGTTGTGTGTTTCACACTGAATCAGTTCTACATGTTCATCAGTGATTCTGTAAGAGGGACCACATTTCTAGCACCAAAAATCCTCTCCTTGGTATATACCTCTAGAATTTTCTTCTAGCATGTCTCAGAATTGTTCTGCTTGTATCCTGGAATCTTCTTTCACTTCTTATGCCTGGTTTCTGTTGTCTCTTTTAGATATTCCTACTCTCAGACTCACAAAACACGTTAGAGAGCACACAGCCAAATATAGAATCCTCTGCACCTTTTCCTCTGAAGCAGCCATGCTACCAATTATGCTTTAGCAAAAAAACTCAAAAACCCCTATTTCTTTTGAGTAAGGACCACAGCAGCTCTGCAAGCACTGTGTTTAAGGACCAGGAGGTGAAGCAGGTATCAAACAAGGGATGACAAGATGGTGAGAAGACCTGGAACAGAGGTTTCATTGGCTCATATTTAGCATATTTAGCAGTTGAGTCTCTGATGCCTGAGGGCAGAGAGTCAGGGGCTGGCTGTGAAGGAAAGAAGGCATCAGGTAGGAAGGAGACTGGAGAGGCAGGCTGATGTGCTGGGGACCAGGAACTGGAAAAGTGAGCTCTTTGTGGGCACAGGGATGGGCTCTACCCTGATGTCACCACTCTGTTGTCCCTTGTCACTGCTGAAATGCCCTATCAAAACTAATAGACCAAAATATGGCAGATAAAAACACATTTAAGCTTCATTTATTTTTTAGGCCCACTTTTCTGCAGAGGAAAAAACATCCTTTAAAGTGTCATATTGACCCAAAAGATTTAATAGAATCTTTAGCTCTTGTTGGAATCATGTTGTGAATTAATATCCTTATGCCAGTGTGCTCCCAACTAGCATTGGGGTGGCCATAGCAGGCACACATTGTGTCTTGATTCCCACAGGAGCCACACTCTGGCAATGACAGCATGCAGTGGCATTGGCCATCTGGGGTAAGGAGTCCATCCATTTCCACCAGAGGCACCCTCGTGGTCACTGATCCCTGCTTCCAGTGAGGCTCCTGGACCTGAGCTTCAGCCCAGGCTGGAAGAGGTGAAAGGTCCCTCCCTGGCCTCATAGTGGATTCAGACAGTAAAAGTGGGATGGGCAATCTGCTCACAGAGGTCCCCCAGGCATGGGAACAGATAAAGGATGAGGCTGAGGTCCTTGCTTAGGGCTTCCTTCAGAGGCGTCACTGCTGTGCAGCCTTCTGCCAACAGGACATGGCAGTAATGTGGAGCCTGGGGCCAAGGCACTGGGCTTGGCTTGAGAAACCACAGTCAGGCAGAGGCTTGGGAAAGGACTCTTCTTTCTGGCATCTACCAAGCCTGAGGCACCTCAAACTCAGCACTGGCTTGTTAAAGAGCCCCTCATGTCCATTTGGCAGCCTACAAGAGCTTGGCATTTCTCCTAGGCTGGATGTTGTTCCAGCCATGTGGTCCAGGGGCCTGAGCCACTGCTGTCTGCCCTCGTTGTGCTCCATGGGAGTGTGCCAGGGGAGGGTGGCAGCTGTGCTCTGATAACCAGGTAATTGTTGTATGTTAGTCATTCCAGGAACTGTAACACAAGATGTTAGAGCAAAAATGAGACCCCCAAAGTCCCTCTCTGGGCAGATGATTGAGGCTGAGAGCACTCTTGCTTGCTCTCTCCCTCTGGTCCAAATTATCTTTCACAACTCCTTGCCAAGTGAAGCTGTTTCAGCAAGAGGGGTTGATATTGCTTCTCTTTCCTCTCTGGTGTGGTATGAGCCCTTGCAGGCAGCAGAGACAGCAAGGTTTGGGGAGTTATTATCTTCAATCTATCTGTTGACCACCTTCACTAAGAGCACCTTCTCAGGCTTTTTTCAGAGCACCTTTTCTCAGGCTTGAGGAAAAGCTGGCTTTTACTCAAGTTTTGAAACAAAGCAAACACTTAGGAAATATGGGGAAACAATAATGTTTAGGGTAATACTTCACATCCAGGTTTTCCTTATTGGCCCTTTCTGCAGCCCTCAGCACAGGAAAGGCTGATGGTAAGGTGCATGGGACGTGATACCTATGTGGGGAGAAGAATGGGGTTAAAAAAACTGCTGATCTAATTTTGAAATATTGTACAAGAAAAAGAATTTGAAAAAAACAGACACCCAAGAGATTGCTTCTCCAGTAGAAGCTTTCTTCCACTCTAGCCAGAAAGGATGCAGACTTCATCTCATGTCTTAACTTACAGAAGCACTAACAATGACAAAAACAATGACAAATGATTTAATAAAATGCACAACTAGGACACATTTTGGGACTCACCCATAAGAAATCTGGTGGAGATCTTAGTGCTTCAAAATTAAAGTTCACAAAATGAAAATCACTGTAATTTAAAAATACCATTTTCACATTCTACCCTTGTTCACAGTACATGCAGAGGAGGGAAAAGCTGCCAGGCCTGGGGCAGGGTGGGGGCCCAGCCAGCTTTATGGTGACAATGTCTGGACCCCCATGTGCCAGTGCTGTAGCTCTGCCTTGGCTGTGTTTGTTTTGCTAGAACGGATGCAACCTGATCTTTCAGGGGCGGTTCAGCCCAGGACAAAGTGACAACTGGGGTAAGAAGCCACAGATTTCCATCTGAGCATTTCTCTCTGCAAGAAGCCAGAGTGTCCCTGAATTGGTGGCACTGATCTGCAGTGGATGTGCAGAGAGTTAGGCCTTCAGGGGGTCAGGGCATTCCAAAACCACAGGGACACAAAACTGGTCATGAAGAGTATCCCAGCTCTTTGACCACGTCCAGCATATGTAATTAGACAGGAAACTCTGCATCTTGGTATTAATTTCTGGATGATTTCTTGCAACTATTTATCCTCTGAGTATCAAACTCTAAGCAAGTGCATAATCAAAACAGCAGAAAAGACTGATCTCAAGATATGCTTTCCTCATCTACAAAGGAAAGGTGAATGCTGTTTCAATTGTGTCTGATAATCATAGAATAGTTTGGGGTGGAAGGAACCTGCAAGATCATCTTGTTCAACCCCTCTGCAATGAGCAGGGACATCATCAACTAGATCAGGCTGCTCAGAGCCACTGTCCAATCTGACCTTGAATGTTTCCAGGGATGGGTCATCTACTGCCTCTTGGGGCAACCTGTAACAGTGTTTAACCACCCCCATTGAAAAAAAACTAAACTTCTTCCTTAGATCTAATCCAAATCAACCTTCTTTTAGTTTAAAACCAAATAGCAAAACAGAATATTTCAAAATAACCTAACAAGTACTCAGTAGATATTTAATTGTAATGATAACTTTGTAATATTAGACATCCTTGTAAGATGAGTTTGTAGTACAGACTGAATACGTCACAGTGCAGGTGTCCATTAATTTGCTGGTACAGCACAGAGCAGCCACATAAAGAGAGCTGGCCAAAGCTCATGAGGTGGTGTAAAGTCTGGAGCTGACCCGTGTGGCAGCAGCTCTCTAGCCCCAGAGAGAAACACACAACTTTCCCAGGCATCACCTGAGAAAGTCTGTGAGAAGGTCAGAGAAAAGACTGAGAAACAATTCTTACCTGAACTTGCTGCACCTGTTGTGAATATGTGGAATGTGTTAATGGAGATTTATTTACCAAAGGGTGGTTTCTTAATTAGCCAATGGTGATGGTGTTTTAATTAGAGGACCAATTAGGTCTACCTGTAGCGAACTAGGATATAAAAAAGCAATAGGTTTCTTAATAAAGATAGAGATTGATCAGCCTTCTGTAAATCATGGAGTCAGTGCTGATTATTACCCAGCTGGGAGCCCTTGTGAGGCCAGACCTGCCCTTGAACTGTTCTGGAAAAGGTGGACTCCATGTACTGGATGTCACAGGACGAAAATTCAGGAGGTGTTTGGAGAGCACAGTGGAAGGGGTATATGGGACACCTTTGTTGCCAGCATGACTGTAGCGTGATGTGCAGGCACTGGCAGGCAGCCAAGGAGGGTCAAGCAGAGAGAGGAATGAGCAAGCATCACTCTCAGCTGATTGAGAAGAGGAATCCATAAATAGAATTCCTTCTGCTTTGGATGACTAGAGCAAAGGAGGTTTTCTGGGCTCACATGTTTATGTTTTACTTCAGTGCTGCCTCAAACCAACCAAGACCCTCAGAATCCTCTCTGGAGTATGAAAAAGAATTTCCTGTCACTGCTTGTTTTCTCATGCAACAAGGAATAAAAAAAGGTGAGGCAGAGGAAACAGGACATGCTTTGGGCACTTATACTTTGTGGTAATTCTGGGCCGTGTTTCTGTCTTCTTACTGCTTACTTCAAAACTTTTATATGTGCCAGCCAAAAAGGATGACAACATGGTTGGCTTCCCTCAAAGGTTACTCTTGAGTGAGGGATTTTCTTTGGAATATTGTGTTAGTGGCAGTAGAAGAAGCAGTGGAGCGTGATCAGGGTGGGATTGTTGACCTGAAGGAATGTGTGTTAGTGCAGTGACACATTGCTTCCAAGGAATAGGAACAAACCATCAAGAAAGCCAGAAAAATGCTTCATTTCATAACTGGCCTGTGAGAGTTCTCCTAGCATCTGATAGTAGTGCTATATGTGCCAAATACCTAACAAACACAGAAAAAGAAGAAAGTAAACCAAATTTTACTGAAATATAAGAATGTTAAAATTCAGGGTCACACCAGCAACAATATGGGAGATTGTCAGGAGTGGTTTTGAAAGACTCTGCCATGTCTACTGTTTTTTGATTCTCCAGAAGAGCTGAAACCACTGATTTTATGAAAAGAGCATGGAGAGCAGCAGCCCAGGCACTGGAGAGGAAACTGTCCCCTGGGTAATATGGTGCCATGGAAATACAATCTGATGGCCAAAGTCACCAGATGGTGCTATTGTGCACAATATTTTTGTGTGTGAGTGACCATCGTCTGTGCTTTGAAGGGACCTTCAGGGGTTTCTCTGTAGGATGAGGGCTCTGGGGTGGTTTGCTCTCTGCCTTCCTCCCTCCTGGTCCAATGCAGTCCTTGGGGCTGAGCACTCCTAGGCTGATCACTGCCTCGTTGGTCCCAACTCCCAAATGGGGACTGCCTCCATGCCATTTCACCCTTCACTGTTTGAGGATCAAGAATAAAAGAAACACGCTATACACAGAACCCCCCTCATTTGAGTCACTGACTTCTTCCCCATGGGAAATCCAATCTCTGCTCCAGAGGCTATAAAAAAGAAGCTAGGACTTTCATCACGCCCAAGAAGGCAAGGAGCGTATCTTGCTCACTGATCAACAAAAGTGCCTTCTGAAATATCTCATGGCAAAATTACCCAGCAGCCAGGCACGAAATCCCCATCCTTTAGGCTACAAACCCACAGAACTGAAGGACACTGCTCTGTGTTCCAGGAGAGTGCTTCTTTCTGGAAAGGCTCTGCTTTGAACCCTGTAGATCAACTCCCAACAGCAGGATCATGGTCAGAGCAGCTCTGTGGCACTGAAGCATGATGAGCAGAATATGTCCCAGGTCAAGAAACATTTGTCTCAGTCCTGTCACCACTGGATTAATATATGCAATATTGCATATTTACATATTAATAGCTATTTAATAGTGATAGTTTATATGCATATGAGCATATATTAAAATGCATATTTATATATAAATAGCAAATTATAGTATATAATATGCTCTATAACTTTATAATAGGCCCTAATCCCTGTAAAACACCTCCATACCATTATCTGTGTGGGACCCTTTCCCCAGAAGGGAGCACACTGCATGTTCAGTTGTGCTTGCTGAACTTAGGGGCAGATGTGGGAGTCACCTAGTTTGTCTCTCCCTGCCTGGAGTCTTGGTCTCCACTACCACCATCTCTGTGTGCTGATAACCAAGCAGGTAACTGCACAGGAGGAGGACATGGACCCAGCCCCAGATGATCCTTTGCACAATTCTGTGTTTGAGTACTCATGCCACAGGACAAATTAAAGGCAGGGAATGGTGTGGAGCTGGCCAAGCTAAGACCTGATTTCTGCATCTTGCAGTGGTAGGGGTGCAGACTGAGGTAAGGGATGTAGACTGTATCTACAGAAGGTTGGAATATCCATATTTAACTGGGCATGTACAAGTCACTGCAGGGACAGCTGTGGTCCCACTACTCCTTATGGAAAATGTGGAAAAAATGTAGAGAGGAATGAAGATTTGTGTTGTTGCTCCAACCTTGGCTGCTGTGGGGGTCTGTAGAGGAAGGTCAGTCCAGAAAACATCACTGCTAGCATCAGGGATCTGGGTAAGGCACAAGATTGTGTGATGGCCATGGTGAGACCTCACCTGGAGTGCAGTGTTCAGTTCTGGGCTCCTCAGTTCAGAAAGGACATTGAGGTGTTGAAGCATGTCCAGAGATGGGCAACAGAGCTGGTGAAGAGTCTGGAGCACAAGTCCTGTGAGGAGTGGCTGAGGAAGGGAATGGTTCAGCCTGGGGAAAAATGGAAACCCAGAGGAGACCTTATCACTCTCTACAAGTACATGAAATATGTTTGTAGTGAGGAGGGGGTCAGCCTCTTCTCCCAGGTAAAAAGGAAAAGGATTAGAGGAAATGCCATCAGTTGCACCAGAGGAGGTTTAGACTGGATATTAAGAAAGGGTTGTAAAGCATTGGAACAGACTGACCATGGAAGTGATGTAGTCACCATCCCCAGAAGTGTTCAAAACACATGAGATTTTGGCACTTGAGACCTGGTTTAATGATGAACATAGTGGTGATTAACAGTTGGGCTAGGTGACCTTTAAAGGTCTTTCCCTACGATGATTTTGTGCTTCTATGTTCAAAGTTATGCATTATCATTATTTTGTTTTATACCCATTCTAAAAGTTGCTTAGTGAGCCTGCTTTTTCCTAACAACTGTTCTCTAATTCTTTTTAAAAATGCAGAAGCGGTTTCCTAACAGTATTTGTACAGAAAGTGTGACCCTGAATCCTGACGTAGGAAAGGTATAAATGGACTTTTTAAGACTGCCACTGCAAGGTATATCAAGAATGTGGCTGAGAGGACTAAACTCACTTTGGCATCATCTCCTCTGATTGAAGTCCTTCTGCTGCCTGTGCCCACCAGGCTGAGGATCCGTCTGCGCTCAGCTCTGGAGCAGGGATGAAAGTTGCTGCCTGGTCTCTACCTCCAGACCAAGACCTGCTCTAGCAGGTGGTAATAGGGGGTTTGTAAGATGCCCACACCACTGGCCTCCCCCCAGCACTGCCCCAGGGCCACAAGAGGAGCCTGATGTCTCTGCTGCTTGAACAATAGCACTCTCTCCAGTGGTTACCACGAGCAAGGGAGTCCATCCCCAAACATGGAAGATAAAAACCTTTTGTCCCAGAGCACCCCTCTGCTGGCTGAGTTCTATTCCTCAGTGATTAAAACCAGGGGGACATCTTTTTGGCTCAGAAATAGAGGGAGGGGAGCAGCCCCCTCTGAGTGGGTGCCTTTTGCCTTGCTTGCACCAGACCAAAACCCTTAGCTGCAGAGATCCAGCAGCAAAGCTGCCCATGGGGAGAAGCAGCGCTGGCCTGCAAGAGCCCCCAGGCAGGGACAGGGATGGGGCTGGGATTGGGGTGCTCCCTGAGTGAGTGCAGCTGCTGGGAGGGGATGAAGCAGCATCCGAATGCTTTTAGCAACAGACACAGGACTTGAATCAATAATACAAGAAAGCCTGTGGTCGGCGGCATTTCTGGCCACAGCAGATGGACCACCATTCAAGGAAGGGTTTGAGGCTTCCTCTGCCTGAGGGGATTTTAAACCACATTCCCACATTTCAGGCAAGTACCCTCATCTCTCTCTGGCCTGTAGGTCTGTGTAGAAACTGCAGCGTTGCACAGCCAGAATCACAGGGCTGGGAGGAAACTGAGCAAAAAGCATGACTTTTGTAGGGCAGTTATCTGGGCAGGGCTGCTCTGCTGTCTACACCCAAGAGCAGCCCTGCCCATGGAGATGCTCATACCTCAGCTGGTTATGACCCTGTACTACCTGATCTAACTTGAGGCTGTATTTCACTTTGAAGTTTACTCTGCTCTGAGCGGGGGATGGACTGGATGACCTCCAGAGGTATCTTCAAAGCTAAATTATTCTGTGATTCTATGTCTATCACTGGTTTTTATCCAGCTACTGTTTCATGTGAAATCCTTCAGTGAAGTCCCCTAGCCATTAGGTACAGGCGTGTTCATTCTTGCCTGTCTTACCTCTGCCTCATAAATCTCAGGAAGCTCAGCTGTGGAGGTACAGAGTCTTCAGCAGGTTTTTATATAATGCACAAAGATTAAAAGCTACTGCAGTTGCCAGTAAAGGCAAGACTCTCAGGGTCACTCTTACTTAAGTAAAATCACCACTAATTTGATCAAAGAACTAAATTATATATTTTAATGATTTGTCTAACTGAGGGTTATTTAGTCCTGTATAAAACTTTGCATAGAAATCCACTTTTCTGCTGGTACCTTTGAACAAACAGAAACAACCCAGGCATATTAGAGATAATATAAAAGTGCATTTAGTCACAACAGAAGATACACTGATGTATTTGTTGGGTATAAGCACAGGCTGATAAATGTAATCATATACAAAACCACTATACTAAATGAAGCCTGAAAAATAAATACATTTCTTGTATCTTTTAACAGCAAATAAATAAATATTTAAATAATGATTTAAACTTGTTATTTTTTTATACATTATGTTTAGATACAGAGAAGTACAGTCAGTACTGACTGTATAATAAAAGATATACATTAACTCAGGCACTGGAAAACAAAAATGTTGATTTTTAACATTTTTAGGGTGAGAAGGGTTGTACTTTTGAAAAAAAAAAATTTCAAAAGCATGTCCTGTTTTCAAGCTGTATTTATTTGCCATGAAGTAACAAGTTCCACAGTGTGGTGTGTTCTACAACAGATGAAAATATTTAGTGTGTTAAATTTATGGCCGAGGGCAAAGAGCTGAACTTGGGAACCTATTTAAAGTGCAGTGGAAGTCTGTAAAGATAACGATGGGGAGTTGAAAGCGGTGAAGCCTCAGACAGTAATATCTCAATAACAAAGAGCTAATACTTTGCTGCAGAGGCTTTCTCAGCAACAGTTGGTCCGTTTTTGTCATTATGTCTAATCAAGTCCAGTCTTGCCTCGGCCTCCTCAGCCAGCAGACATCCAGCACTTAAATATAACCGTATGTGTCCAGTGTGATTACAGGCGTCACAACGCGCTCGCGGCTCTGTCCTCCCACCTCCAGCTGGCCCCAGAGCCCAGGGTGTCACATTCCAGGTTCCATCCCCTGAATGTGCCGTGTGACCTGGGCTCAGGGGAGGGCTGTAGGGTGGCTGTCACCCATGGGCAGAAGCATGTCCTCTCTGAGCCCAGCCATTGCCCCAGACAGCCACAATGGGAAACATCACCAATCCTGCCAAAAAAGCACCCAGAGCCAGCATGGGCTTGGGCTCCCACTGCACCCGTATTCCTTCAGATGATCATGGACTTCACTTCCCTGGCACTGACCCTGACCCCACTTGGAGGAGGCCAAGCATGTCAAACCCCACCCCTGCCAGGCAGAGGACAGTATTTGCCTCCTTGGTAAGTGGAGACAGAAGGCAAGAGCCAAAGGCAGGAGCTGCCTGAAGTGCTTTCTGCAATTACACGGGAAAATTCTTTTGTGCGGTAAAAAATTAAGAAAGTACCAAGGAGCAAAATTAACATATGAGAAGTTTCACAAGGTAAACAACTTTGCTCATCATTTGCTTAGGTTCTAATGTTGTCTACATGGCTTAATGTTCTTGAAAGAATTCCTGCTCTGAGCTGATAGTTAGAATACAGACATTAAATGGCCCACATTGCTCATTAATTATGTACAGGCACTGGTATCTCAGTTGTGGCTTTGGATACACTTTTTAACAAGTTTTAGTGAACAACATTCACTATCCTGCAGGAAGCAGAGGAGAACAAGCCTTTCCACAGCTGGGGTAGGATATAGGGTTGTATTCATCCCTCCTGAGTTTTACCAAAGTCCCAATCCCTGTGACCTTTTCCAAAAAGTATTGAACAGCCTGTGGTAGTGATGGGGTGTCCAGCACAGGTGACAGGGGGATGCATGACCTGGGACTAATAATCACCTTAAGGCCACTTCTATGAGCCCAGCTCCAGCTGGGATGAGGAAGGCACTGAACCTCTCATGAAAAAAGCTCTCCATATAGTGAGTTGTATACTCAGTGAGAGAACAAAGGCCTTGAAAAAGTGGTTCTGCTAAAATGTTTTTAGGATTATAGTTTCCCTTTTGGTACAATGGTCTCTAGTAATACTGGAAAGCACAGAAATGGGCAGAGAGCTCTGCTGTTTCCACTGTTTCTCCAATTTGTGCCAAAAGCCTGGAGGACCAGGAACAGCTCTGCTGTGGAGGCCAGAGGGCTTGCTTTGGTGTGGTCTGGGCAAAGTGATATGTACCTATATGATGAAAAAAATCAAGGTGTGATTTTAGTGTGGGAGCAGCAGGCATGAGCAGCTCACCAGCCAAGAGGAAGGAAAGGTAATCCACCTCCCCTTTCTACTGCTGCTTCCAGTGCCATGCTGAAGACAGGCAGGCAGGGGAGAGACATACTGGGAAAAAAGGGTAGTAGGTTGCTCCATGCTTGTCCTGTAGAAAGGGAGCTGAGTTGCTAATATTATCTAAATTTATTATATTTATGTGGTGCTGAGCTCATCTTTGAGACATCTGGGCCCAAGAACAGTAATTAAAATGAACAACTGTTGACAGCATTTGTCACAAATTGAACAACTGGCATAAATCAAACTGCCTGGAGTCTCAGCCATCTCTCCCAAGGAGTGGATAAATACCATCTAGCCAAATTAAGAAAGCTCTGTGGAGTGCAAATGTTTGTGGCACAGAGTCAAAAACATGCCAGTGTCGAGTTCTGTTTTGGTTCTAGAGGAGAAAATCCCCCAGCCCAGGTGCCCTCCTTGAAGGATGCCTGTCTGCCCCCACCCACCCCCACCCTCACCATGCCACTGATTCCAGCTTTGGCACAAACAGAGCAGGTTTCTGGCAACAGGGAAGGTTAAAAGCAGCAGCAAGCTCTGTCTGAGGGTGGATTTTGCATTATGTGCAAATACCACTGGCTTTGCTGCTTACTGAAATTTGCAGCTAATTAAAGCACAAACCAAAGCAAAATCCCACCCAAACCCCTTTGAAATCCATGACATGCAAACATAGGATATGTTTTATAAGCACTTGAGAGCAGCCAAGTTCATTAGGCAAAGATCCATCTAACTCAATATCCCAAAGCAACAGTTTAGGGGACAGCATAAGTGTGGGTAAGCAGACATAATGCCATCTTCCAAGCCCCCTCCTAACCTCTGACCATTTGCAGCTGAGAGACATTTAAATGACAAGGCTTGAGAAAACAAAATCTAGCTTAGAAAAAAACACACCAGACTTATAATAATTATGGATCAAGTCCTTGGGATATACAAATCCATATAGCACCTTTATTTGTTTCTTAGAAAGCTTGTGGATTTTCTCCACTTAGACCAAGGGCCAATTTAACACCAAAGTCCATTTGTAATTAGAGTTGTTTTTCTACTTCCTTCAAAAGATTTTAAGGTTGGACCCGGGTGTTGGTCCTACCCATCACCTTCCCTTTGCTTCCCACAGCTGGAAACACAGGCACTTTTCTGAAAGGGGTAACCAGAGCTGCCCTGGTGCTGAGGCACTTCTGTAGCCTACAGGGTCACCAAAAAATCAGGGCCAAATAAAACCAGGCAAAAGCACAGAGACACCCCCAGTGTGCCCTGTGGGGCTGCCCTGCCCCAGGGCCCTGCATGACCCCAGGCCAGCTGGATGGAGCGGGCTGCAACTTGTCCCCAGCCCAGGCAGGAAGGTGGGACAGCAATGCAGAGGATTATTTCAGGAAGCTCCCTGGCTTATTCACAGGGCGCGTTCTCGGGTTTTGCATTCATGTGGCTGCAAATAGGTGCAGCAGTCCATGCCTCCTCACATAGCTCCAGGGTGGGCTCAGAGGCCAGGAGCTGTGTGTAGGACATCTGACAGCAGCTAGGGGAAGAGGCATAGCAGCAGATCAGGCTTTGCTGCCCAGGTCTGCGAGCCCCATTCATCTCCACAATTCTGAGGCTTACAAGAAGCCCATGGGTGTCTATTCTGTGGCTGCTGAAGGTGCACCACCCTGTGCCCAGCCCACCATGGCCCCCTTTCCACCCCCTGCCCTGGCACCATTCCCAGTGCTGCCCCTCCAGCTGTGTGTGCACAGATCAGCCCAATTTCTCTAAGCTCCAGCAATTCTTTGCACGTTCAGTGTCCCATCTGCCCTAGCAGACAGCTCTAGGCTGGTTGGATCTTCAGACCTTGTTCTTTAAAGTTGACTCAGTTGTTTTACAAGGGTGCTGAAAGGGGTGAGAGACCTCTCTTGCCAGTTTTTGTTCTCTTTTCCTCACTCAGTAGTGCCCATCTTCACCTCTGAAGACCAGAAATAGCTCTCTGCATCTGGATTCAGAAAAACTCCAGTTTTCTGGTTTTTCTCAAAATGTACACAGGAGCAAAGACTCTGTGTATGCAAGCTTTCAAATAACGTTTGCAGCTTTCTTCCTACCCTTATTTATTATGTGTTTGGCACCAGCTGTGGCTTGAAGCATTGTTATACCAAGCACCATGCAAACACAAAGCAGAAAAGCTGCTGGTGACTGGAAGAGCTTGCAATCTTAATCTCATAAATGAGTACTGCAATTATACATAGAAGAAAACTGCAGATTCATGCTGGCATAGTCCCAGCTGGAAAAAGAGGAATGGGTAAGTTCTTATTTTCTCACAGTCTCAATCAGAGCCTCATGCACTGTGCTTCCAGCATCTCAGCTCTTTCTAGTGGTGACCCCTTCAGGTTCACCTCAGTCCTCCAGACTGTCCTGCTCCAGTGACATACAATCATAACAGTGCTTTTCTAAAATAGAGAAAGCCTACGATCACTGGAGGGATGGTTTGGGTTTGGCTCTCTGTGTTCAGGATTCAGTCTTCATAATGAAATTCTGGTCAAAATAACACACTTGCTTTATTTGGAGTGTGAGGTATGTGTCTTGAAAGGCACTAATTGTGACAGAGTTTTACTTTTGGCAAGCTAAAGTAAACAACAGGCTGTCTAAATGGATATGACGTCCAAGTACTTTCCCATCACAGGGACTGAGATGCTAGCTCTGCTTGCTTTGTTTGCTCTAGCCAGTATAAAACAATCTGCATACCATAATCTGAAAGGAAAGGTCAGCCCAAAGGTCACATGTTTTAAGGGTGTTACTTCAAAGACATTTATCTCCTTTACAACACCATTAAGTCCCTGGTAATGGTCTATTGTCTTTCATCATCTCAACCTCTTCACCTGCGTGTTTATGTTTGGCCAAGCCTCCTGAAGCAGGCACAGGGGAAGCAGGTGCTTGGTGGCTCCTGCTTGACGGAGCACACTCCATGTTATTTGAGAAAGCAGCAGGCTGTTACAAGACTATTAAGCCATAACCATAGTCATCCTCTTCCCCCTTCCTGTAGAAACCAGTAGTTAAATCCTGCACTTTTCAGCTGTTCTTTCTGATCCAGCCCTTCTTGTCCTGTTCAGCTGCATTGTTCAGGCAGGTATCTCCACCAGGGTGGCTCCCCTGAGATGACTGGTCCCTGAGATGAGCCGTCCCTGCTGTTTTCCTGCCATGCCACTATCACTCCACTGCTGCCAGAGGATGAGTTTGCTTGTTATACCTGGGAAGCATAATGTGACCCCTCTTCTCTCAATCCTCTTTTTTATATTACATACCTTGGGCACCAATCCCATCACCACTACAACCCTTGGGGCAAGATGTCATCTCCTTGTTGCAGTAATTCAGGCACTGTCCTACTGAGTATCACTAGAGCAAAGTTCATCAGCTGAATATCCAAAACAAACTCTTTCCTCAAGACCTTGATGGTGTGTCCCAGGGTTATTTTCAAAGGCAAAAATGCCCCACTCCCGTGGGCACCTCATTGGGCTTGCTAGAACACCTGAGACACAAAGTCAGAGAACACTGGGATTAAGTTCCCCTAGACTGAAAAATTCAAATATTTATTCTGTTTTCTTTTTTGTTAAGGTGCACCATACCTAGACACACATAGCTTGGTCAAACCTTGCCCAAAGGCAAGGTTTAATCTCTTTACACCCACGGCATCCTCTAGGTGTTCCATAATTTTTGCAGTTTCAGTGAGAGGAGACCAGGCTCTCCACTGCACTGAGATGCTGTGACTGAGAGAAAAAAAATCTTTTTCATTCACAGCTGTTTTGCCTTCTAATTTGCAGTAACTCTCCTGCTGTCAAGAGAGGAGACATGGGTTTGGTGGGTGGGGTGGAGAGGTGGGGTCTGTGTGGGGCATGCTGAGTGTGGGGTCATGCTGCAGGGTGAGGACAGCTGCTGAGCCCTGGGATGGGGAGGAGGAGCAGTGCTCTAGGTCTTGGCTGAAGACTGATGGATGCAGCACAGGGAGTCACTCAGGAGCACTCACACATGAACATGGCCAGGTGGCCATGGCTCTGCTTCATGCAGAGCCCAGGATCCCTCCTACAATCTTAAGGTATTATAGTTATTGTCAGGTATTGATTGCCCTTTTCAATTATTATACATCACAAATTTTCTTAAAATGTTCCTTGTTCTCTTTCCATCAGGCAGTAGTGGGGGATATTTTTCAGGATTTCCTAGGAAGAATTGGTAAGTGCAATTTCCACTTAGAAGTTTCCCATATAAGTTCATCTTCCACGTACATAACTGAGCTTAAATATTTGGGATGAAATTCCCATGCCATGTTGAATTAGCTGGGCAAATAATCAAATTAAGTAGTCTGGGCATTTCTATCAATAAGAGAGTAAGAAAGAAACTCTCCTGATGAATTCTAGCACTGTTGCATTTGTCCCTTGTGTCTTAAAATTACTTAAGGGCTCAGAATATGCCTTTTCCTGTTCCCATGGAAAGGTGTTAAAATTTGATGAAGCTGTGAAAAAAAATCAGTCTGCCACATCTGTGTACGTTTTGCCTAAAGTTTGGTAGTTCTTATCCCAAATATTCTGCCTGCCCTGAGCATAGCTCAGGCAGGGAGGGAGTGAGCAGGGCTTTTCCTGAGATTTCTTCCTCTGGTCCTGGTGCCCCAGGCACAGCCTGGAAAGCTGAGAGCATCTCTCTTGTGCTCCCAGTGCCTCTCAGGTAAGGTGCAAGATAGGAAGCAAGGAATGTAAAGGTTTTGGAGAGTGGGAAGGAGCAGCTGGACAAATTAATCCTGTTCATGGAGGTGAAGCAGAGGCTGGAGCAGACCCAGGCTGGAGAGACAGGATGGATGATGGTAAAATGTCTCCTAGAGCATTTCTTTTGCATGCTCTCCTACTGGCAAATGAAATCTTTGGCAAAAATTGATGAAAAGCCACAATTCTCAGCCTGCAGAGAAGTCCAGTGATAGAAATTTTTTGGGAGTGGTTTCCTTTCCTTTTCCCTTTCCCTTTCCCTTTCCCTTATTTCCCTTCCCCTTCCCCTTTCCCTTCTTTGTTGTTGTTGATTTGGTTTGTTTCATATTTTTGTTCCAAACTGGGATGAATATCTGAAAAATTGATATTTTTTTTTGTACTGGGCAATTTTTTAAATTTCTTTTTTTAAAGTGGTGTCCTTGATTTCAGCATTTCTTAACCTTTAACTTATTGGCTTTGCAGAGTTATGCTCCTTTTATGTATAGTTAGTGTGTAACTTTATACAATTATGAAATGTCTTAGGAAGATGTGTGAGAAACACACCTGTGTATGTTTGCCTATATCTCTGTATATTTCATAGTCATAGAATTTTAGTTTTCATCTCTTCCAGAGGTGAAGAAATATATTATTTAATAGGAACTCTGTTATTCACTGGAAATGTGTAAATCTAAAATTTTTGGAGTCTAATTACTGTAAATGCTAGATTTTTATTTTTCTAAATTCTACACGACCAGATCTATGTTCATAAACAAATATGTAGTTACTGGAAATTTCAGAGGAATTTTATAATTCTGATCTCTCTTTTGCTAAAACTCTAATTTGACTGACCATATACTGCAGATTTATTTATTTATTAATTGCATTATCAGGCCCAGAATTTGAAATGGAATTTTCCCATTTGAGCTCTTGTGGTCACACATTCCTATTTGCAGGCTGAGGCTGTAAGAAGCAGCCTGTTCTTCATCTTTAAGGCAGCTTGCATTTTAGTGAGAAAAGTGCAGAAATGTTTGCATTTGGTAGCTGGGAATGATGCTCTTTCTCTTCATCCCTCTGCTGACTTTGCTGAACAGCTAAGAGTGTCCAGGTTCTCAGCTGGCAGAAGGTGGAAAAATGCCAAGAAATTCAAAGGAGTCACACTGAGCTTCACCAGCCAGGAACTTGCCCCATAATTTTTATTTTAGGCAGAAGAGGGAGTATAAACATTTCCATGGGCCTGGAAAGAACTCCTTTCTACGTGCTTACTACATGCTTGAAGTGGACATTTTTAGAAATTAGTAGTTGCTCAAAAATGAAAAACTGGCTGATTGCATCTCTCTGCCAGCACACTCACCAACCTGGGAGAGTTCATAACTCACTACAGAGAGTGAGAACTTTGCACTAGCTTCACAAAAAAAAGTGAGAAAAAAAATTGTCTAATGGGACTTTAGGCAGAAATTACAAAGCTCCTTCTGATTTTGCTTAATTTGGCTTCTTGTCCAGTCCTGCTGCCCTCCCCAGCCTGTGCTTCTCCCATCCAGCTAGTGAAGCTGATTATAAAGCTTGATGTGACAGGCCTAGGGCAGGCATATTGAAAGTCAAATTAATGTGTTAGGCATTTTTTGTTAAACCAAACTTCAAACTTAGAAGTTTCTTAGAGGCCTTGGCTGCAGCTGCCAAGGGCCTGTCATGCTGTGCTACCTGGGGAGGGTCCCAGTGCAAGATCCATGCCAGAGCAACTCTTCTCCTTCCACATTTAACAAACTACCAGCCCCTCCAAAAATGTTATTTTGACTCTCAGAACTAATACAGAGCTATAAGAGAAGTAAGAAATCTGCTGTTGATACACTGCCAATGTTCACAGCATTGTCATACCCATTGCAATTTTATATATGTATTGCAGTTACCTGGGGTGGAACAGTAATAATGCATTGTTTTTGGTATTCCTCACAATGGGGTTTGAAATAGCTAATTTCTAAATGGTTTTACTTTACCTCTGACACTGTATTCTATCTTTGGTGGATTTTTTTCACCAACAAGACTAAATTTACCAATGTAGTTCTTCCATGCTACTTGGTACCCAGATTTCACGTGACCAGCTATAGGGGAGGTGTGCTATCTGCTTCAGGGAGTATCCCATTTTTCTTTATGTTGTGTATGCAATGTTCTGCAGGCCTGCCTTTCTTTTCAAGGCTGCTCCTCTTTGGGAGCTCTGAACAGTGAACTATGTGTATGGATGTACTACACAGTGTATTGTTTTTAGAAGCTTTTCCCTGCTTGCACCATAGATAATTTCTAGCATGTCTAAATTACCATCTTGCTTGATTTCAGTGAGTTATCAAGGCTGTGTTATGCATTAATAACCTGAAAATCAGGCGCAGGTTTTATGCCAAGCCCATGTTACAGGCTCAGATTTCCTTGGGGGAGAGTGGAAAGGAAGAAAGAGATGGAGGGTGCTTGCTTGATTGTCTGCTTGACTGTCTCCCTCCCTCAAGCTCTGCCATGGTTTCCCTCTCGTTGACACCAGAGGTACATGGAAGACATCTCCTCTGCTTCTTCATCTCTCACCTGGGTCCTGTATCCCATTTTTGGGGGGCCTAACATCCTCATCTGCCTTCCAGGGAGTTTCCTGCCTATGGCCCTGTACAGTGGTGTCTGTGTGGTGTACTTTTAAATACTTTGAGAGATTAAAATAAACTGCCAGAAAGTGATCAATGGGTAATAGAAGTGCCTAGACATGAAGGTAGGTGAAAACATGCCTGGTTTTAGACCATTTAATTCTTCTAATAAAATATATGTTCATCTCCCTACATGATTATGCTTCAGATAAAGATTCTGTGCCCAAACATGTGTGGCATGTGCTAACACACTATCTGCTATGCCATGTAGCATCACATACAAACTTCTTCCTAGCTGGACACTGAATTTATGATTTGGTAAGTCACTAAGTGTAACTCAGGCATTTCAGGAGCCTGCATAGGCACCGATATTTGTCTTTTTTCTTCTGGTGAGATTCAGGGGGCTGTTGCTGGGCACCCTGGAGGCCCCAAATCAACCTTTATTTATTTCTATCCCAGATTCCCAGGAAAGGATGATGCTGGGAGTTCCAACAGTCAGTCCTCAGATGGAAAAAGAGAAGGGAGGGGCAGGAAGATTCTGTAAAATTAATAACAAGCTTGAGTTTTCATATTCTGTGTTTGTTGGTGTGTAGGACATAAAATCAAGGAGAGAGCTGGAGATGTGTGTTGCCTGTGCTAGGGAAGGCAAATGTGGAAAGAGAGAGTACAGTCCACGACATGGCTCATAATCATCTACCTCTGTCTCCTTCCACTGAAATGCAGTGGAAATATTTTATAGTAGGACAGGTAAGGATGAGCCATTTTGTTATTTGGACACAAAAACTTTTTGAATGGAGGCTGCTTTTAGAGAAAATTGTGATTTATTTGAAAGTAATGAGTGAAACCAAATGAGATGCCTTGATGGTTGCCAGTTCATGAGCAAGCAAAACCTATGGTTCCTGCTGGACATCTCTCCTAGGACTAGTAATATGAGAATGTATTTTTATCCTTAGATTTCATCCTTACATTTGCAAAGAGCTTTAGACATCCCAGGAAGTCAATGGGAATTAGATCCCCAGATGCCTCTGTGAATTTGGCATAATTAGTTCCAGGAAAACACTGCCCAGGCACTTTTCCCCTGCTACATACAGGACTGAAATGCAAGCAGGGATATTTTAGAACAACTGTAGAAGTAACATATTTTTGGATTTGGGTCAGTAAGCATTTCTTTCTAGTTTTGCTCAGGTGAGAAGAGATCAGAGATGGGACAGGAATCTCCAGGGCTCAGGGATTTTGAACATGTTTCAATTTACTGAAATCACTGGGAACAAAGCAAATACAGACACAAGTCACAAATCAGCGGGTGACACAAGCCAAAAGTAGTTTTTAAAGGAAGGCAAACAGGCCTGGTTCTTAATGAGGCCACAGATGTTACTTGAGATTTTGCTCCAGTAACTATCAAGACCGCACTAGCATTACACACAGATGTTACACCAAATGATCTTGGGAAGTGGGGGCGTGATGTCATTGGGGGGTTTCAAATCTGGAACACATAATCAACTTATCTTTGTTCTGAGAGCTCTCATTTTAGCCCCCCAGGCTTGTTCACATGTCTATTTGCATAGGAAGTGCCCTGAGGAGAGATCCTGTTCCATGACACACATAACTATGGTGACAATCCAACATACCTGTTGTTTAAGTTTCTCCTTAAGAGTGGATATAACATATTTTGGAGAAGAGTTATGGTTGGGTGGAAAGAGGATGAATAGACTAACTCCCTATCCACTTCTGAAAACATATTACTTCCAGAGGAAACCCTGAGAGCAAGTAGAGTTGAAGCTCTCCAGGGTAGCATGATCATCCAGATATTTTCTGAGTAAATGACCCAGCAGAACTGTGTTGTATTCATAACAACCAATATTAATAATGAGTAGTAGGATGGCATTTCAAAGGGCTTTTCCTCTAATTAATATTGTAACATTTTACTTTGACAATGATTTCTCTGTCCATACCCTTTTGTCACTGTCCTGAACCTCTTACTTTGTCTAGCTGAAATACCTCCTTAAGTGGCTCTTAAAATAGAAATTGGCTCAGATACTCATCACATTTCTGCTTTTGCTAGATGAATTTGAAAGGAATAGAAAAACAACAGCCATCTCTATTATTGGATGTTTCTTCTGAAAATAAATCTCATGCTAAATACTCAGCTGCTAAATATAAGTTGCTGTGCTGAGCCAGCATGGCTACTGTCTCAGTTGACTCCCACTGAGCACATATTTAAGGGCCTTTTTGAGTCAACACATTATAAAACAGTCCTTCCAAGGAGCAGGGAGAATGGTGACAGTTTTAACAACTCGTCTTCATCTTCAAAACAAAGTGTGTGGGACCAGTGGTCAAAAAAAAGACATGTGAAAACTTCACATTTCATCTAGAGAAATATTTTCCTGTAGCATTTTATGATGTGTAAGGGCTTTATAAACATGAGTAGGCTCCAATTATTTTCTTTTCTTTTTGTGTAAATAGTAAAATTTTTAAAAAGTTGATTTAATATCTTAGCAGCTTCGAGGGCAAGAAATCTTATGAATGCCACGAACCCAATTTGGACAGCACACAAATGATGGTTTCACTGTATGGGAAGGCACAGCATTTTAGCTGATCTTCATTGCTTCCTCCAAAAGTAGAGGTATTGTGTTGGGCCATCATAACTAGGTATGAAAGATAAAATAGTTTGCCTGTCCTTGTCAACAGAAACTCTTAAGACTATTGCTCAGAAAAGAACCTATGCAGGTCAATATCTGCAAAATTCCTCTCAAAGTGTGGGGAAGCAGTGCTTTATCTCCACTGAGAGTGAGTCTCCAGGCTGACAGCACTGTGTAGTGCTCTCCCAGAATGTATTAACTTACATCTCTGTGCCTTCAACCTCATAAAAGCAGGGCTTGTAAACAGCTGGAGCTATGCTGTTGTGGGGAAGAGGGGCCGTACACAGGACTGCAGTCAGACAGCATTAGCTCCCTGGGCTGCAGAGGGCTGCCCTGCCACAGCCTCTCCAGCTACCTTCCACCAGGACAAAGGTGAGGTGTTCCTCTGTCATCACCTTCATTTCCTTGTCCTCACCTTCAACTCTCTTCCATGGTAGCTGCCGCTCTTTGTGCTCTCCTTGGGCAGAGCCACTGAAGGCTTCTGAGACAAAAAAAATTGTTTGGCTTACCCTGGATCTAGCTCCCCTCCAAAGAATACTTGTCACCAGTACAGCTGGAGGTATCCTGTGTGGCACAGGTGCCTGCAGGGAAGCCTGTGGTGGTGGGGCAAGCAACAGGGAAAGCATCTGGCAAGTCTGGCAAGATACAGTGCAGCCCTAGACCCTGGTGATGGGGGAGGCCATGGCATGGCAGAACCCATGTCAGACAAGACAAAGACAACCCTAACTGGGGGGTTGTCTTTCTCCTTTAAGCAGATACAGGGCTAGGTGCCTGGGGTGGTGTGGTGGGAATCTGTGTCTTGAGACAAGCACTGGAAAACCATGGTGACAGCTTTTGCCCCTCTGCAGTCATCATTGCCTGCCCTCATGACAATCCAGCTCAGGATCAAGAGGCTTTTTGGCACAGGGAGAGTTGTCCATGTTGGTACACGTGTCTAGCACTGGCAGTCAGTCCTTACAGGATAATCAGCCCTCAGCTGATTTATCTTCTACCTCCTATACCAACAGGAGGGTGTCACCATGGCTGAGGAGAGCTAAGGAAGGAAAATGTGGTGCAAGGAGCCCAAACAAAAACTCACATCCCTGCACTGGAATATTCTTGAAACTGTTTTGGGGACTGGGGTAAGAATCACAGGATTACTTTGAAATCCTCTTGTTCCCGTTACCTATCACCAGCTGGTACCAAAGAGAAGCTGGAAGGGCAACTTCAGTGGAATTACACTGGGGTAAGACTGGGTGATTTCATTGCACAAGAATTACCACTGCATTGCATGAGATTTGAGGGGTTTCTCAGAGAGAGTTGAATCCTAATGTTGTTCAAAAAGCATCCAAATTTAAAAACCTTGAGAGCAAACATAATTTAGAAACTATTCTATGCTGGAATCCTCTATAGATGATTGCAGTCAGGAAAATAATTATCAGAAGGTAGCTGTTTAGGCAAAAATAATGCAATAAAGGGTCTGGTTTTGGTGGTTTTGCTTTCTTAACAAAATGTTCCCCTGCACTGCAAATACAAAGGGAAGGAGGAAGGGAAGTATCTGGCTATTTAAATGAAAAATTACTTTTCTCTGCAATCACCTCCTGTCAATAAAATGCTTATTTTCTGACATGTCAATTAGGTGATTCAAAAGCCAGATGACCACTGCCTTCCATTTAGTACTGCTCAGCTGGGTTAAATGTCTTAAGTGTTTACCCTTTATGACCAGTGGCATGTATCTGTTCTTAGTCAAACTGTGCTATGTGTGACATGTTTGCCTGTAGGTTTTTCTCTTGAGGTAAAGTCAACCATTATTATCAGACTTGAAGAAAAATGGTAGGTTAGGACAGTGGTTTCACTGACAGAAATGGGTACAGCTTGTTTTACAGTAATGTGTACAAGAAATATGAAACAGATGAGAAGAATTCACATAGAATTAGCCAGCCTGCAATTTAAAGTGCTGCCATTAAATAGTATCATGTATCCATGCTTGATACTTCAAAAGAAAACTCTGCTGTGTAAGACCAGCTATTAGTGAGGAACATTTTGTCCTGTATCTCAAACCAAATTTAAAAGATCTAATTACAGACACACACAACCATGTGTAAATGAACCTATTTACTTCAGAATCTTTAAGACTTGATTTTGTTCACACAAAACTCTTGAGGGCTTAAGGAAGGACTTTGTATGAGGAAAAAATACATAAACTCTGGGTCCTGATAGAGTCCTAGGAGGAAGGATGGTAATAATATTGATGTAACCCTTTACTACGGCTTGTTCTGAACACACAACACTATCTGCTCGTGTAAAAGAACAGAGCAGGCAGTGGAGTGAGAAAGATTCACATAATAGCATTAAATTAACTAATTTAAAATGGGTTAAATCTTTAGAAAGCTGTCTTCTGTCATCCACCATGGAATGCAGCCCATGATTTTTTAGTGGGAAAAGCCAAGACACTTCCTTTCTGACTTCTAACCAGAACTGAAAGTGAAATGTTCATTTGGCAGATACAAATAAATAAGCTGAGACAATAGAAGTAAGTTTCCCAGACAAAAAATAATCAGAGAAAGGCCTTTGTGAGTAAGAGCAGGTCAGCAGGACTCATTTCACAGGCCCAGACAAGCCAGTAGGAAACAACCACCTCAGTAAAACATTCTTTGGGTGGGACCTGCTGAGCAGCACCGTTCTCAGACCTGGTGTGGGGGGTTCACATCCACAGCCAGCCTTTGGTGAGCCATACAAATCCAGCGAGTCAGTAGCAGTTTGGTCTGGACAGTGTCTCTGAAAAGCAAGAAGAACTTAGTGCTTGGACATTCAGCCTGGCTCCCCACAGGGTAAATGTCTCTGCCACTGCCAGCATTCCCAAAATCCCAGAGGAAAACCTGAGCAGTGAGTGACAGTGTCATGGCTTGAACACACTGCTGGCCTTTCAGGGGATCAGCTGGGGACACTGCTGGGCAGAACTGGGTAGCTCTGCAATTCATCCAGCAGCTCAGGGAAATGTGAGTGTGTAGGACTCAAGGTAACTCAGGTTGGAAGGGATCTCAGGAAGTCTCTAGACTCATGTTTTGCTCAAAGAAGGGTAAACTCTGAGGTCAGGCCACACTGTTCAGGGCTTTATATAGTCTGAGGCAGTTGAAAACTTCTAGGAATGGAAGCTGAACTGCTCTCACTCTGTGTTCTTTTCTCACCCCCAGCCTAATAATGCCATGCTGAAGGGCACACAGATGATTGTGGCAGTCCAGAAGGGACATTCAGAGCAATGGGATGCAACTGGACTCTGTAGGTGCCCCCACACTCTGCTACATGTCCCCAGAGACGTGGTTCTTTCATTTCTCCAGGTAACCACTCACTGGGCCAAGCTGTGGTTCACCTTTGGACTGTGTCCTATGTCCCTTACTGCTGAAGCCAAGGCAGCATATACATGTGCCTGGGTCTCATCTTGGCATTTCCAGCCACTGCAGTTCAGAAACTCTTTGAGGTTCCTCAGTTTCAAAGAGTCTTGAAGTCTTTCTCGTCAGTCTGAGTCTTGGTTCACTGCTGGCTCTGGGTGGCTGGAGCACACAGGTTTGCAACCAACTTCTCATTTCAGACTTGTGTAATCTAATCACAGCATTTTACAGAATCACAAAATTGCTGAGGTTGAAAGGAACCCCTGGAGGTTATCCAGTCCAAATCTGTGCTCAAAGCAGGGTCAGCTATAGGAGGTTGCTCATGGCTGAGTCCACTTTTGTTTTGGGTATCTCCAAGGACAGACTCTATAAACACTTTGGACAACCTGTGCCAGTGTTCAAACATCCTCACAGCAAGTGAATGCTGTATGTTTAAATGGAATTTCCTGTATTTCAGTCTGTGCCCATTACATATTGCCATATTACCATTATACCATATTACACACTGAAATTCAAGGTACAATGACACTCTTGTGAACACCATTGTCAGAATAATTCTGTCTGATCAACTTGTATTTTATAACAATAACACAGCACTTAATATTACATTTTCAGAGGAAGGTAATATATTTATTCATGTAACAACTTGCCCAGTAGCTTAAACAGACAGTATGAGAAAAAAATAGCTTGGAGTTTTTAAAATAACGTATGATCCACAAAAAAGATTTCTATATAATTTCAGCAAATTTATGCAGCAATATAAAATATGATTCTTAATGTAGTTTGTGAAGATATCTTACTATTTTATATTGTCATGAGGAGTAATACAGTTGCATATGGCTGCTGGAGTTTGTTTGTTCATTCTTCTGAAAGGAGAAAACCGAAACTACAAATGGAAATTAAGAGTTTTTTTCTATATTCTGCATTGCCATATTTTGGGCTGTATTCTTAGGGTTGGTGTCTCAACATACATATCAAGAAGCACTTACAGACAAGATACCCATGGCATCCCCCATGATCAAAGGACTCCTTTTCAGAAACCAGTTTCTCTTCAGCTGTGAAAGCCTACCCATGATATAGGCTTGTTACACATGATGCAATGTTCTGCAGATCAGCAAACTTCAGCAATATGGAAAAGCTCTGTTGTGTCTCATCAGCTTTGTGAGATTACCATCAAGCCTTCTCTTCTCCATGGTCAACAGTCCCAGCTCTCTCAGCCACTTGCATGACAAGTGAGCAGCTCCTTACACACCTTAGCAAACTTGCTTCCATGTGTCCATGTCTTTCTCGTACTGGGGAGTCCAGATATGAAGTTGTGAGTGGAGCATCTAGGTGTGTCTCACCAGTGCTAAACAGAGGGGAAGAATTGACTTCTTCAACCTCCTGGCAACATTCTTCCTAATGCCATGCAGGAGGCTGTTTGCTCTTTTTTTTTTTTTTTTTTTTTTTTTTTTTTTTTTTTTTTTTACAAGGTGGATTGCTGGCTCGTGGTCAAGTTGGTGTCCATCCAGACTCTCAAGACACTCTTTTCTGCAAAGCTGCTTTCCACTGGGTCAACTTCCAGTATGCTCTGATTCTTGGGAGATGTTCCTGCTCAGGAATTCACACCTTCTTGAATTCCATGGGACTCCTGTTGGCTCAATTCTCCTGCCTGTCCCTACCCCATGAACATCAGCACAACCCACAACCCTCTGTTTTATCAACCACTCCTCGCAGTTTCATATCTTCCAAAAAGTTTCTGCATGTGCACTCTGCCTTATCACCCAGGTGATAATGAAAATAATTAACAGTGTAGGACCTAGATCCATTCTGGGGTACCCCACTAGTGACTGGCCTCCAACTGGACTTTATGCTCCTAACCACAGCCCTTTGAGCTCCACAGTTCAGCCAGTTTGCAATCATCACAATCTATCTAGTTCAAACTTATTCCATTTGTCTATAGGAATATTACAGGAGACAATGTTGACCACTACTGTTGCTCTCCTCTCATCCACCAAACCAGTCATTTAATCATAAAACATTGTTGGTTCAGTCAGGCAGGATTTACCCCTTGTAAATCTATGCTGATGACTCCAAACCACCTTCTTGTCCTCTCTGTGCTTGGACATGGTTTCCAGGATAAGTTGCTCCATCACCTTCCCAATGACTGAGGTGTGTATGCCTGATCCAGGGTTCTCTGATCCTCCATCTTGCCTTTCTCCAATATAGAGTGATATTTGGTCTCTTTCATTTTGAAGGAACTTCTCCTTAAGTTTCTCCTTAAGATGCCTTAAATTCCAGCTTTCATATTATCCAGATTCTGTACTGCGTTAGTATATAATTGAACTTGATATAAATGTTAGCAAGTTCTCCTCACAGTTTAGTTAGACAAAACAACCCTTTTCCAGCCCAAGAACCAAGGGCACTGTTGCAGCTTCAGGCCCCAAAAGTATAAACAACGGCAAATTGAGGAGAGCTAACTGGGAGGATGGGACTTCATAACCTGAAGCTGTAACTGGACAATTAACCCCAACATGTAAATGGACCAAAACTTATAAAAGTGTGAAAACTCATAATCTGGTGTCCATCTTGGGTGGAGCCACAGCCGGGCTCTTGTACTGCCCAAGGTGTATCCTTTGAAGGCCTTGTAAATAAGTACCTGTTTTATTCCTTTAGCACTGTCTAGCCTCTGTTCTAAGTAGCCTCTCAAGGCATCACCCTGTATGCCATGGCCTTTCAAACATAATCAAGAATGGCCTCACAAAGACATCAGCCAGCTTTCTCACCAGTCACAGATACATCCATCAGTTCACACAGATCTGTCTATGTTCAGTTTCCTAAAATGTTCCTTTACCTGATTGACCTTTACTGAGGTTAAGTCTTCCTTGCTTCAAGCTTTCTGGCTGGTTGGGAACATGGGATTCCTAAAGAGTGTTCTTACCCATAAAGGCTAAGGTGAAGAAACCACTGAGCACTCCAGCTTTCTCCATGTTTGTGTCACCACCTCCCCTACACCATTCGGCACTGAGCCTAGCTTTTCCCTAGTCTTCCTTTGCTGTTGATGTGACTGCAGAAGCCCTTCTTGCTGCCCATTACATCCCTCACCAGTTCCAACTGTTGATGGGTTTTGGCTTTCCTAATCCATTTCATGAAACATTTACCACCACAGTGGAAAGAATTTCCTTCATTTCACTGAGACCAGTCAGATTTATGGGCTTAAAAATTCTAATAAGATTATGCCTGTAGTACTCTATACTGTGTTAAAAAATCTCTAACCCTTCTAATGACAGCAGTATCATTAACTGTGTTTTCCCATTATAATTTATTTTACCAACAAGTCTCTCAGAAATCTGATTTTCCGCACTTCACATCTGAACTCAGTACCCTTTTGAATGCCACAAGTGTGATCTCTTGCTGCTGAGCTCTCTTTGAAGCCTTTGCCCAGGCAGGAAAAAAATTATTCATGTGATCCCATATGATTTCAGACTGGCCATTAAAGTCTAAGCCCATTTGAGGAGGTGACTGAAAAATTTTGAAACCCAAGGGAATGAGTTGAGGTTTTGCTACTGACCTGATTCTATAATGAGACAAATCACTTCACTGCCTTGCTTTCAAAGCCTTTCCAAATAAAGTATGAATCAAACCTGAATCCTTATATATTACAGAGGATTTTAGCCCTTACTTCAGGGGAGAAGAACAGGGTCTCCCATGTAACTACCTTTCCATATTAACATTTTGAAGTAAAATATGTCTTCATCTTATGTTACATGCCTGAAAAGCTTGGAAGAACTCCTCCATGAAAATTCTGGTGTATTTCTTTGATTATGGGATGGTTCAGAAATTAAGCAAACAGGGCTCCTCTTATAATTAGGATTAAAAATTTGGAAGATTTTATCCCACAACAAATCAGTGACAGACCATGGGCACTTCAGGTCCTGAGCCAACATAAGAACCATTGAGAGCTATGGATAGACAGTTCAGTGTAGAGTTTGGTTCATGTTAGGCCATGTGCAAAACTCAAAGGGAAACTTTGGCTAGGTTGTCTGTCCAAAGTTCAGAAATAATTAGGAGGAGAGAGGGACCCTTGATATTGAGTGTTACTTTTCCTCAGCTCCTTGAAGAGTGAAGGGAATAGTAAGCTCCAGAAGAATTCACAGGATGAAGGTGATAGTGAAGTTTTTGGGGTCCCACTGTTCTGGGTTGGGAGTGAATCTGGGACTGAATCTGTAGCTAAAACTACAGAAATAAATAGTATGGTTTGAGAACCTGGTTTTGCCTCTGAGGACAGCCACATGGAATGGCTCACATCCGTACAGGAAAATGCTTTCTCACTAGAATGGTGTAGTATAGTCCAAACTTGCACCAGGGAGGATGCAGAGAACTAAACAGCATGGGTAAAAGTCCAGTTTCTGGTTTCTTTTATTAATATAGTTTAAATTTGGGGACCATTGTGGTTTCAACTTAGTAGGAAGCTAAGCACCCCAGAGCTGCTTGCCCAGTGTCCCACAGTGGGATAAGGGGAAGAAAGATAAAAGTCAGAAAAGTAATTGAGATATGAAGAGCTTAATAATAATAATAATAATAAAAGAGGAAAAAACTAACAAAAAGAGAGGAAAAAACCAAACAAACACATGAAAACATGTGATGCAAATGAAAGCAGTTTCTCACCACCAACAGACCAATGCCAGCTCCTGAGCAACTGCAGTTTCCACCAACTTCCACCATCCCAGAACTAGAACTAAACATGACATAATGTGTTCTGGGATGTCCCCTTGGTCATCTGGGGTCAGCTGCCTCAGCTGTATGCCCTCCCAACTTCATGTAGACCCCCAGTCTATTCTCTGGCAGGGCAGTGTGAGACAGAAGAAACATTGATGCTGTGCAAGCACTGTTCAGCAATAACTAATGCATACCTGTATTATCAGCACTATTTTCATCACAAATCCCAAACATATTCCCACATAAGATATTATGAAGAAAATTAACTCTATCCCAAGCAAGCCCAGGGCTTTCTGGCCTGTCTGCCACTAGAATGGTTCCTACAAGAGAACCAAGATGCTCTGGACCAATCAATAGAGAAGACTATCTATGCTTATAGTCTTTAAATTGTATTTTAAAATTTAATTTTTAACTAAAAAAGTGGTGGGTTTTGCCAGTGAAAGGTTTTCCTTTGTCTCCAATGTGTAGAAGTTTTTCCTGGCAATAATAAATTCATAGCAGGATTTTTCAGCTTCTGGCTTTGAAATGAACCCTGAACCTGTGACAATGATCTTCAGGATCATTGTCCCCGTCCATGTCCTGGAGAAATGCCTGAGTAAGATGGCTGAGTGCAGGAGATCTTGGTGCCTTCCTCACCAGCTGCAGAGCTTTCTCTCAGTGTATATACAACCACAGCTCCAGCTCTCCCATTTGTACAGAAGAGTGTTTTGCCAGCACATACATGTACCTGTGTCCCATACACTCAATTGCTTTGGTGAGTCACTGCCTCCCAATCCACCCGAGTCACTGCACAGAGCTCAAAGGAGGTGTGCACACTTGCATTCCCAAAGGGATTTTAGCAACCTATTCCCACTTAAGCCAATACTAAGAAGAGCAGAAAGATGGGATATGATTTATGAGGTTTCCTCTGGCTTTACCTCACTCCCTAAATCTCCTTCATGTTATCTGTAAAGGCTCAGACCCTCAGGACCAAATGGATGTTGTTTTCCCACTGTTTTCTTTCAAAGTCAAGCTGTGGAAAATAGTGCCTCAGTATAGGATAAACAGCAAAGCTTTCCCATTTTAAGAATTTATTTTTAAAAAACATTGTTGCCAATTAGTACCCAAAATGAGTATTAAGGAAGAATGAAGGGGGAAAATACAACAGCACTGCTGAAAGGATACGTTTTCATGTTCATAGAAAGTTTAAAGCTAACAACTAGGAAAATCAAATTAGTATAGACATCTGGAGAGAGGGGAAATTGTGTTTCTATTGTGCAATGTTAATGCCTTAAAATGTTTAAAACAACAGGGCTGGGGATGTGAGACTTCATTTAATTAACATGCTAGGAAACCTTATTATCAAGTTGAATGTGAATTCTTCTTATATTTTACTCGCTCCATTGCCTGGGGCTGGCTACAGGAGGCCTTATCCCTGTTTTCCTGTAAAAACTACTTCCACATTCCACATCCCAATTACTCTGAAGGGCATACCCAAGCTCCCAATAAAATCATGCTTGGAGTCTTTGCTGACTTCGTAATTCTATTCTACATGTGTTTCTGATCACAAAATCAGATTTCCAAATGTCAAAATTATACTTTGAGTGGAGACTGAATAATAGTTTAAGCCTTTTTATTTGTGTAGATAGCCGAAAATGAAAATGTGAAGCACCTGAAAACTCTCTAAATTGCTTGCTTTATTTCCACTTGGAGCAGCGTCCTGAGACCTATTGTATTGCAGTCCAACTACACTTCATGTTGTGAACACCGAGGGGGAAGGACTGCTCAGATTTGCCTAGTGCAGCATCCCCATCATACTGATGGGGACAACCCACTACTGCCTTTGATCAAAGAAATCATTAAAGCAAAAATAATTCGGAATGGTAGGTTTTGGTTTCACTGGTCAGGCATTTTTAAGGTGGATCTAGGTAATCCATTCCTCTCTGGTTAGCACCTGTGGCCTTTGTTTTGGCTGTGTATGGCAAGGAGGGAAAAAGAGCAGGTAAGCTGGAAGCTTTTATTCAGGTCTTCTGTTACGGGAAAGGCAGATAGCAGTGAGAGGACAGGATAGGGCATGGGCTCCATTTCACACCTCTGCTGATGGCAGGTGATGGTGGCTTTGGCCAGCGTGGCTATTCCAGGGCTGCACTCAGGGTTCCCTGCCTGCACAGGATGGTTTGGTATCCTCTGCACTTGCATGTGCTCAGCCATGGGAAAGGCTGGAGAAACAGCAGCTGAATGGGCTGACCCAGAGATTGGCTGTGGATGCTGGTGGTGGCAGGAGGGGACCCACAGTCCCTTCCTTCTCCACAGCCATCTACTGCTTTCTGCACAAGCTCTATGTCCAGACCCAGTATTGTCTATAAAATGGCAAGATTTTCAGAAGCACCATTTTAGTTTTTGTACACAAGGAGCCCGCTCACCAATTCAATGTGTTTCCTTATGTGTTTTTTGCTTAAATACTGTCCTCCCCACCCCTTATTGTCAACATAGATAATAGCAAGAGATTTACTGCATGATATTCCCCTCTCAAGCTCCACTGCTTTTCTTCTGTCAGATGCTCATTGTAAATTCTTGTAATGTGAAACAGTTCATTGGAGCAGGGCTCCACATTTTCTCCTGTTTCTGGTAACTTGTGAGAAGTTGTCACTTCGTATCTAGGAGAACTCCAGGGAAAGATGACAGACACCACAGGCTGCACATTGCAGAGCTGGAGGAAATGGATACTAAACACAATGTCATTTAGATTTAAAATAATAGCTCTTAAGTGTTCACTGTTGTTTGTAATAAATATATTATATATAAACTTTTGCTTGTGGCTGAAATCTAAACTATCTGTTTTAAATGAATGATAACAGAAAACATGTCATAATTCCTGGTCCATTACTATTGATGCAGCACAACTTAACATTCCACAACATGGTTTGACTGAACCATGCATAGTCATGAAAAGGTGAAAGCAGTTGAATGCCAAATGTACAACTTCTATAGCCCTTGGTCCATTGAAGCTTAATAACAGCAGTTTCTGCTATCATCAATTGCTTCAATATTATCCTTGGGTCTGATTATTTATGGATCTGAAGGTGTCCTTTTTTCCTTTGCAATGCAAGGTGGATAACCTTGACTAGGCTTTGTGAGGGTTTAGCTCTAGTTCAGGAAGACTAAAAGCCTCAATCCACTTCTGTCCTTCACTTCCCTTTCCAGTGGAGAGGCTAAGCCCTCTTTATCCAGCCTTGTTCTGCACAGTCTGGCAGGAGGCTCTGCTTGGGGCCCGCTGCTGTTACAGGTGAAAGCCGCTGGGTTTGCCTAAGTCTGAAGCTCATCGTGAGGTGATCTGTTCAAATGGCTCTGAGAAAAAACATCAAAAGAAACAGAATGCCATATCCAGAAGCAACTGACAGCCGGGGTCATCACATACAAGCTTTCGCCAAGCAAAACTACTTAAGTGGTGAATGCTTGACTTGTGAAGAGATTTGTATCACGTAATGACATCAGAATTCACTTATGGCATGAGCATGCTCTAGAAGGTGATCTTCAATGCGATATAATGTAGAAAAAAATGGAGAAAAATAGGAGAAAAAGAGGGGAAAGACGGGGGAGAGAAATTCCCCTCAGCATTTAGTCTTTAGAAACAGAGGAAGTCTGTATGCACCCTCGTGTACCTTTGAAAGCTTCCAAAGTAATTGATTTTTGCCTCTGTGACAGCTGGTCTTATGTCAAGATGGGGATTTTTTATCTCCTCATAATGAGCTTATGGACATTCAATTTATTATCTATTACTACCTGGTGTTGCATTCTTCATCATGCTGTCTGCAGCACCACCACAATGGTTTAGACCATTTACAAATAGAGGGAAGTGAATCTAGAGTTTAGTGTACAGAAGCATATGAAGGCAAAGTTCAGATGGGGGGAAACAACAGAGAAGCTTTTCTTCTTAAAACTGTCTTAATTTGATTAAATTTGGCAGTTATTTTTCTGTCAAATGACAGACAAACAAGTCAATCTTTAAAAGTTGTATGATACACAAATTGTGCAAGTACATGTGAATATATGTGCATGCATATAAAATTATGCACTTATACGTGTAACCATTGACATCTGCTTTCAGATTCAAATCCAACAGCATCCTTTTCTTTACACAAAGTGTAGTTAAAGCAAGGAGCTTGTGACCAGTGTACCAATGGGCTAGAAAAAGAAGAGGCAGAAAAGGTACAATTTGTGATACCTTTGTGCCACAAAGGTACAATTTACAGTTTAGGTGATCTCTGAGCCACAGTCTGAGAGCAACTGAAAGATTTTATCAGGGAAATTATGATTGCTCACTTTCTTGTTGCTATAGCCTCACCCCCGCTGTTGCCCACTCTGGGGTGGGGACCAGTTACATTTCTCTGCTGGGGAAGCAGGGATGTGCTTATGGTGTGTTTTTGCTATGCTTACCTGACAGCAGGATGCAGTGAAGATCCAGTTCTACAGCAGTCAGGAAGCTATGTGAAACAGTGTAAAGAAATGTGATACAGATGTGCTGTCTTTTAAAATTCTGATCTGATGCCAAGGCTGCAATTACAGGATTTAGCTCAGCTGCCCCAGTGGCTCTCTGGGACAAGATAGATTACACGTGGCATTTTGTTCCCAGCAGAGAGTTTGTGCCACCAATGTTAACTCATCTCTGTGAATGGAGCAGCTGACAGAGGGAAGGACTTTGCAGAACTGAAAATTCTGTTAAGGTTCAGCTGGACTCTGTGGTCTTGACCATCTCTCTCACAAAAAAAATCAGCACTATTTGTGCTGGAAACTTCACTTGGAGGACTTAGTCTAAGATGTGATTCAGCTGAAACTGAATTCAGACACTTCAAGTTATTGTTACCCTGTTCAAAATGTGGGGGGAAGGTAAGGACTCAACTGAAACTAGACAAAAATGTGTAAAGAAATGTGTATTTTCAAATGTTTCAAATGCAAACAAGAAAGAATATAAAGGAGAACTTCAAAAACCCCAAAACCTTGAGAGTTCCTGCAAGAATTAGAGGTTCTCATGCTGGGGCTCTGTGGGTTTGAATGAGAAATCAACATAAAATGAATATGAAATGCTAGCTTACTACAACTGGCTCAGATTAGGCAGAGATTCCCTGAAATCCTATATATCTAAAATATTTTGTATATCTAGCTAGATACCCATTCCCCAGGACCACTATTTAGCAGGTTTATGAGATACTGGAAATGTCTAAGGGAAAATATCAACCCTTAGTGGGAAAAGACCAGCAGCTTTTAATTTCACTCACCATCTGCAGCACATTCCATTCTGTCTTGTGAAACTGAAAACAAATTTGGCAGAAGGCACTCATCTGATTTTCATGTAATTCAATAATTTATCATGAAAAATATTCATTTATAAACAATTACTTGTTTTGGAATGATAGCAGCTGTCATTTTGGAGTCTGCAGTTTCCCCCCAATGGGGTATTTTTCTGAGTTTATCCATCATTAAATCATGCAGTGTTCAATGTGTTTGGAATCTGGTCTGAATGCATTTTACAACGTGTTTATGTTTTGTTATGTGCATAATTTCGTTTTTGCTTTACAGACATGAAATCCAATATTGCCAGATGTAGAAACCTCTCTTTTCTGAGCAGCTCCTCTTGTATCAACCCTTGATACAATTCAGGAGGAATTCCCCCATACAAAATACCACCATTTCTGTTTTGCAGTCACGAATCTGTAAGTACCCAAGTCACACACAATAAACAGCTCCAGCTAGAGTCCCTCCAGGCTTGACCAAAAGGCCCATGTGAGCGTTGCCTTTTGGATTTAGCTGAAAGCATGCAAACATTTTCTTTCATTGCTGTCATACTATCACAGGGTGAAAACCAGACAACACCAACCCAGCAGAGAAGGCTCACACAAGCTGCCAACCTCAGGCAGGACCCTGATGTTACCAGCATGACTGGTGTTTGTGTGCACAGGAACCACAGAGTCACAAATTCTTGAGAGAAGGAGCTTGACAGCATTATCTTTATGCTGATGTCTTTTCAGAAATAACAACTCTACAATCTTATAGATACAACAGGAGAAGGTAATTAAAAAATGATTAATGAGTTTCTCAATAATAAGTAGATTGGCTGGCAAAAAGGATTAAATGGAAATTTGAGTTATGCTATTGTGGGGCTTAATAAAATCTAAAGCCACACAGAAAGATCCCTCTCAAAGAGGTGATTTTCCAATCCTCTTAGTTATTTTTCCTTAGAAAGGACTGTGAGGTGTCAGCTGAAGTCAAATCAGCTATGTCAAATCTGAGGACACCGTGGCATGTGTAGAAGTTCTCCCAAAAAAGTGCTCTTTTTTGGAGCTTAAAAACCATCATAAAATAATTAATTCATTAGAAGCTGAGATGAAACACACTTTTTGGAAAACATTTAAAATACAGGTGATTTGATTAACAAACATTTCTCATTTTCAGTTGTTTGGGTTTGTTGCTTGTGGCTTCACATGTGCTCAACTCTCTGATCACTCTGTGTTACTTTGGACTTAATTTCAAAATGAAGGTTAGAAGTAAAACTTTCGAAAACGAGCAAAGATTAGAGGATATTACCCATTGAGAACTTCCTGTAAAAGTTGTTGTTATGGAAATTTAGCAGTTTTACTATTAAAACACCGACGCCTCTATGGAAGTGCATATGAAGCAATGAAACAAAGATAAGAGCTGGGTTTTTAATATACTGGCAAGATGGACAACAAAAAGGGCTCTTGGTGTTGACTCCCATCCCATTTCTGTTCAACACTTCAGCATGTACTTAAGGTTAAGCATGTGCTGAAGTCCCAATGTATGAATTGGCCCTGAGCCACTCATGCATTCAAACATCTCTCTGAACAGAGCAAACAAGCACACATTTAACTACTTTGCCAAGCTGGGCTGACAATTTGGCTGGACAATTTGTTGGATTTGTCGATGCCTTGGAAAAAGGGGAAATATAAAGGGTGAATTTTGCAGCTGACCGTTGTTATATCTGATGTAACAGGCTGATATCTGGGGAGAAGCTGCAATGCTCAGCCATCCGTCAGTTCAGCGGGAGATGAAACTCAAGGCAGACAGAGGCAGAACAACACATGCTGGAGGCAAACACCTTCAGCTTTTCTGGCCCACAAGAAGCTCCCAAATCAAGTGCAGCCACTCAAAAAAACCTTGATAAAATCATAGCAACCACTGTGGACAGCTCAATGAACACCTCTGTTCTGCAGGAAGCAGAGGTGCAGGAATCCAAACAAAATGTTAGGACATAGAAAGAAGGTAATGGGGGAAAAAAAAAGATGAACTATTAAAGCATAACTGAACCAAGAGTGTAGAATTTCATATTCATTTCTGGTCACCCCTTCTTCTGCCAGATGGCTGATGTGGTTGAAAAGAATAATGGAAACAGAAGAAACAGAGAGATTTTAAAGGTTTGTGGCTATTAGATTATCAAAAGAAAAAAAATAAAAGAAAGATAATTAAATGCGATCTACTAGAGATATAAATGATGATGGGGAAAAAACCCATCACGTACCCCTTTTTACCCTTTTTGTCACTGAACAAAACAGAAAGGGAAACTTGCCAAAAGTTGAACAAATAGTTGTGTACTACCCCATTATATTGAAAGCTAACCCAGCTAAATATTTGCTTTTTAATTATAAACTTCTTTAACCATTAGATCTCATTGCTCTAAAATTTATGGCATTTGAAAAAATAATTAAATACTACACACTGATGTGGATACTTGGCATAACTGCTTAATATAGGATTTGCTCCTGTGCTAGAAACAGATGGCTTCATATTTCTGTGCATAACCCAGCTCTTGAGAAGGGGGAAAGATTCTTTTCCTTGGAATAGAGTTGTCAGGGTTTTTTCCCATACTTGCTGGTTTCAGTCCTATGCATCTGTCTATAAGAATCTACCAAGCAGAGGCTGCCTAACAACCTGCATAACAAACTGTGGGATTGTTCAAATCCAGCATTTGCTGTGTGCCTTCCTTCCTCCATGGAGGAGACTTCCCTTGATGAAAAAGTAACTGCATTGGGCATCATCCTCTGTAGGCAGACATTTTTGGGATGTTTGTTTACATGTTCCCTCCATGCATCAGAAAGCAGCCATGAGCCATGGAGATGTCCCTAAACCCCAAAATCACTGGAGCAGGGAGACTGACCTTTCTCCACATTTCCCCTCCTGTGGTGACATGAATGACAGCCCAGCTGAAGTGGAAACATTCAAGATCAGGTTGGATGGGGCTCTGAGCATCCTAATCTGGTTGAAGGTGTCACTGCTCACTGCCAGGGGGTGGGAATGGGTGATCTTAAAGGTGTCTTTCAACCCAAACTATTCTATGATTGTCTGATTCTCTTCTTTTCTTCACCTCTCTTATGCTGAGTCAGAAAAGATGTCCCTGTCCTCAGACCTGCACTAAGCACAGGAAAAAATAGAACTCTGAGAAACAGCTGGTATTTGGGTGCAGGTTCTCTGCTGCCCTGGCTCCACTGAGCTGATGATGGTGAAGAAGGGCACCCAGTAGTACCTGGCCAGCACAGAGTACCTTCCATCTCTGGTGTGTTTTCCAAAGCTTACACCACTGTCTGCAGCACAGGCCTGAGGGCTATTCGGGCATTGCTGCTCTACAGAGGGGTGAACAGCAAGTTTAGGTGACCTGCCTGAGGCTTTGGCACTTTCAGACCAAGGGGTGGTGCAGGGGAATCCCCAGTACAACAGTCAGAAGAGAACATGAGCTCTGCAAGACTGACCAGTTTTTTTTCCTAGGATTTGTAGGATATTTATAACTACCTTTTGACATTCAGTGTGCCTGCAAGTGTCAGCTTGGAAATTTCTGAAAGAAAATAAAAGAAAAACAAACTTCTGGAGGAATGTGTTACATTTGAAATCTGGTGAGTGGCTGCTGATATTGCTAAGAATTACTGGTTTCAACAAAGGATTTCTAGCAAACCTCCCTTGTAGCCATCACATGCAGCAACCCAAAGAAAGAGCAGAGGTGATCTGCCTGACTAGTGCTGAGCTGGTTCTTTCTCACATGTAATCATCCTGTGTTTTTCAGAGGATGTTTTAAATTATTTGGTCAACCTAATTCAAGTGCATATGAAAAAAAAACGATGAGAAGTAATAATTTTGGGGTAATGTAGAGTTATAAATGAGTCAATACTGGCTTTATACCAAATGCAGCCTTTCTTTACAGTGCTGAGTCAAATGAAATGACTGAAGTTTTTCTGCCAGCAGTAGACAACTTGCAAAGGCTACACAGCAGATGCTGCTGATTGTATTGGTAAGGGCTGAAGATGTACATTGCAGCCCCTTCAGTATACCAGGGAAAAACAAGTTAATCCCTTACTCTGTCACAGTAGTACAGCCCACTTCCCATTCCTGCTCTACATGCACCCCAGTAGAGCTGTGGTTTTGGTCATCATGTGCTTTCTCCTGCTGGTGTAGGAAGAAGTGAGCACAAAGCTCTGCTCATGCAGCTGCCAAAGGCAGGGATGTCTTTTTGGCCCATGTCCTGCTTTGACAGACAAACATGGAAGAGTCTTTCTGAGATTTCTTCCTTTCACATGTTTTCTCACTGGAGTTTATGTTGTCCAGTGCTGTAGAAATCATGTTATAGAGGCAAAAGTGAAGAATGACCCCAGATATTCACATGGGAGAAACTGCATCTTTCAGGCTAGAAGGAGCCCAAATCTCTCTGTGCTCAGAAAAACATCTCCTTTCTCTTGGTGGCCTGGCTAGCTAAGCCTGGCTTATATTTTTGTGTCTAGAATTTCTGGTTTTATATGACTGCCAAATTTCAAAATTACAAACCTTTGACACTTACCTGTGCTTCATTTTGTTCCTTACAACCCTTGAATGCCAGATTTGAGACTTCTCCAACTCTCCCTGTACATTCCTGTATCCCCTGGGAACCATAGCCCGCCTCTGTTACCTGTGCTGAGCCACGGGCACAAAGCTTCATTACTTCCCCAACTCAGATCCCTGCCAGGCTTCCTCCTTCACCTTTGGTGGCTCCTGAGAGATGGCAGGAGCCATCTTGTGTTATTGTGGGCAGGGTGGACACTGATTTCACCCGGGCTCCTTGCAAAGATACCAAATCTTTCAAAGTGAAAATAAATTAGCCCACAGCTGCTAGGCAAAACAGGCTTGATAAATGGAAGTTTTAGTCAGCAATGTTTAAAGGGAAATCAGTAAAGTGTGCATAATGATGGATGAGTCCAGAGATTTTTATTAAATACAATAGCCTAAAGAAATGTAGGGAGCTGTTATAAATGAAGTGAATGCTAGTTTAACTAAAACAACTCTTGTTTAGAGAAAAATGTTGGGATTTATTATCCTATTAGTTGCTTTTTTTCTCCTTTTTTTTTTTTGTAAGGAGCAGCTCTCAGGGTGTCCCGGGCAGAAAGTCAAATTCTCCATTTACCCGAGATGTTTAAAAAACATCCTCTTGAAAGTTGAAACTACTGAGTTTTTGATGGGACAACATAAATACATTTGAACTGTTGTCAGTACAAACTAGGCATCCTGAAAAGTGTAGTACATCTCCACTGGACATAATATTATTAATGTCTTTGAAACAGCTCAGCATTTATTTTGAAATAGCAAAGAGGTTTGATTCACTTCCAAAAGGAGCCGTAATCCAAAAGTGTCTCCTATTATAATATTTTAAATGACTGGATGTACAGAAAGAAAAACACAGCATTTTTGGAGGCTCAGCTGATTGAAAAATTAGTTTGAAAATGTCTGCTGGGAGCCAGTTTGCATTGCATTGCTGTTCAGACTTGATGCCTTTACCTCATTCTCAGATTAGAGAGGTTGGGGCTTACCAGTCCTTCAGCCAAAACACCAGCCTAGCATGGAGGATGGGTTACAATGCATATTGTGGGACTGCATGCTCTGATCTGCTCTCTCACCCCTTTGTAATAATCAGAAATATCCCAGAGACCCTGCTGCAGTCAGCTTCTGATGCTCCTAGCCCTGCTGGACCTGTTCTCACCCTGATTAGAGTCAACCCTGCTGGAGAAGGGAAGAAGAAATGCCTGAAGCATGGAAGTGTCCAGCTACCTCCAGCTTCTCAGTAGATGTTTTAGGAAACAGGACGGACCGAGGCAAGCTAATCTAGATCTAGGTTAAATCATGCTCTCTGCTTCTTTCATCTTCCACTCCTCTCTTCCCTCCCAGGCTAATATGAAGTCTTGGTATTCAAATAATCTGCTTCTATAAATTTTCCCAGTATCACCCAAAACTTGGGAGTTCATTGCTTCACAATGCTGGATTCTGCTGCACACTTTGAACAGCTGAGTGTCAGATGGTTTAAAAAGTCTCAGATGGTTAAAAATGGGTTTTGGTCTGGTGTCAAACTATTGCCAGTCTGCTTTCATCATAGTGAGTGCTGTGAAATATGACTTACTAATGCTATAGAAAAAGAAAGGAAAACAGTGCAAAAATTCAGAGGTAAATGACTAAATAAGGCTTGCAATGGGAGAATGGTTCTCTGTCCTTTTAGCTCTGAAGTATGTCTGGGAAAACTCCTGGCTTGAGAGTAATTTAGATGGCTTTTGAATAGATGATTCTGAGAGAAAATTTAGCTGGCAAAACTGGAACCTGGTTTTTTGATTCAGTCTTATTTCCTTAAAGATATAAGAAGTCTCCAAAAATCACCCAGCTGGAGAAAGTCAAGTGCAGCAGGAAAAAACTTTCTTCTTCTGGTGCTGCTTTTTCTGGTCACCTTATGACTGATAAAGTGCTCAGCATTGGTGATCTTATTGACAAACCTGAGTTTGGGAAGAAGCTCACAAGCCAAGGGTTGCCTGGGGACTGCTGAAGCAGGCAGGTTGCAATGGGTGAGGATGGGACCAGTGGAAACCCCTCAGCGCCCTGGGGAACTGACAGGGCTCTGGGTCATGCCTCTCCTGCACCTTTGTGCTCCCAGAGGCAAACAGTGACCAACAAGGTGTGTGCATGTATGAGCTTTCAACCATTAGCACTATCTAATCAAACACCTTATTGCCTTAAATGTAAAGCTTATCCTTGAAAACTCTATGTATCCCATCTGCCTTCTGTTCTCCAAGATTAGGTCATATTTCAACTGGTGGACCAGCTAGATCTTCACTTTCTCCCACCTCTGCATCAACCAAAGACCTGGATTGTCCCCAGTCTTAGGATGCAGAACTGAAACTAGGTTCATGGGCAGAATGGAGCAGTGGCACAAGTGGCCAGGCTGCACTTCTGGGCTCTGCTGGGTCAGAGGGTTCATTTTTCCCTCAATCCCTCATTCAGGCAGACTTAGGAAAGAGTTTCCTTGCATTCCCTGCAAGGTCTCCATGGCCTAGGCAGCATATCCCAATGCTTGCCTGGGGGGAAACGATGGACTGGTGCCTGTGCCAGAAGAATGGTTCACATGGAGCTCACCAACTAGAAACTGTCCAAGCTGGATTTTGCAGCTAAGTGCATTCATTTTCAGCAATCTCTCCTTAAAAGTGCACAGATACATAGAAGAGACTTAGAGCAGAACCCAAAGAGGTGAATTGCATCCCCAAAAAGGACTTTAGTAGACACACGACTGACTTCAGATATCCACCAAATGGGAAGGATGGCAAACCCAGGACTGTGCTTCTGGAGATGGCCACCTAAGACTGAATGAGCCCTAACTTCTCATACTTGACCCAAGAACTGCCTAAGCTTTTAAAATTGTGGCACTAGAGAAAATACAACACTTTATATGGCCATAAGCTGGAAATAAACACCCAGCTAACACAGTAGAACTAGTATTTTCCTCTGTCCAGACTGGGTCACCTGTCTTTCCTTTATTCTCTTAGAATCTGGAGAGAGAGACCCCAAAATATTTAATCTGTGACAATTCCTCCTAGAGCCAGCCCTTGCTGCAGCTGCTGGCTCTACAGGGCTGCTGTGAGCTGGCCTAGATCTACACAGGCACCTGCAATTCCTGCTGAGTTTTCATTCCTGCCAGGCTCCAGCTGCTGTAAGGAGTAATTCCCATAATCCAGCACATCAGGGCTATTAGCTCCAAGGTAAGCAGGTCAGAAGCTTGGGTTTCTGCAGCACTGCTGACATATGACCCTTCTGGAGCAATAAGCCTTGGCTCGAGGCCCGTGACTCAAGCTGTGCCTTGTGCATCTGGCACATGTGCTGACCACTGAGGCTGCCTTGCTGGTCGAGGCTGGTGCTCACACTTGCAAGGCCTCTAAGGTGGCAAGATACATCTTCATTTTCCTGCCAGGCAGGAGGGGAGATTGGCAGAAGAATTATCTTCTTCTACTCTGGTTTGACTGCCAAGGAGAGGTGCAAACCTCGTGGCAGAAAGTTTTGCTCTTCTTCCTCAGGGAATTAAGAGAGGAGGTGAATAAACCAGCCTGAAAAGAGGAATATTTGTCCTGGACAGGAGAGACTAGTAGAATTACAAGGCCAATAAAATTAAACACTTGTCTTGTGCACAGAGTCTAGGAGTTTTCTTCCTTTCACACATGGCATCTGCACAGTAATAACAAAATCTCGTCCCTTTCACCCTATGCAGATTAATGGAATTTACTAGCTAGCAGCTGGGGTTTTTTATTTTTCATCAACATTGGTATCAAAGTGTGATCTGAAATGAAAGAAGAAACCACATGTGTAAATATCTCAGCAGGTCATAGCAGCATGGAGGACTCTGAGCACCCTACCTCCTGAAAAGTGCCACCAGTCTCATTTAGGGATAGGGATACAGAGGCAGGTCAGAGCGCAGCCTCTGTTTTCAGCCTGGTATCCTGCAAACTCCGGTGTCTTCTACTTATGGCCTGGCACAGGCAGGAGTTTACTGGGAC
This sequence comes from Molothrus ater, assembly GCF_012460135.2. Taxonomy (NCBI): domain Eukaryota; kingdom Metazoa; phylum Chordata; class Aves; order Passeriformes; family Icteridae; genus Molothrus; species Molothrus ater. Next base: position 131,433,187 of record NC_050478.2, read on the forward strand.
TCAGTAGGCCCATTGGATCTGAGGGTCAGAGGCATGGATGGCTCAGCTGGGCAGACTTGGTCAGGGCTAGGGAAAATAGCTCATTTTTCACGTGGCTCCTCAGCCCTAGGACAGTCCACCTGTCCTAGGTGGACTGTGCCTGGAGCAGCTTCAAGAAAACCAACCAACCAACCAACCAACCAGACTTTATTGAAGTGAATTTTGGTTAAGTAACAAATTCTGTCTCAAAACCAGTCAAACCCAGAACAATATGTTTTCACAGCCAGTATCTAAGTTCTCTTAAATATTCATTTTCATATAGGTGAAATTAGGGAATTTAGGAAGAATCTCTTCCTGACATGGTCACTGTTGTAAATGCTTGCTGGGAACAGCCTGACATTGCTGGGAATGAGAGAATGCTGAAGAACCAACTTTAGGAAGAGATATGAGAATCCAGCAATGCTAATCAGTGTGCAGTGGTAGGATTGACTTATTCTATTTAAGACTAAATGAAAAGAATCCTATTTCTTACTTTGGAAATATGCATTCTCAAATAATTCCCAGTCCACCTATTAGGAGCTCAACCCATTAGTTGTCTATATGTTTCTACATTCTTCTGGCAGGATTTAGACATCTCTGATCAAGACAAACTCTCAGTGAAAATTTGCCAAAGTTGTGTGTCTGTAATAATATCACTCCATTGGCAGCAGGGATTAGTACATATGGCAAAGTTCAAAGATTTGGCAAAGCAAGCTCACCTTCAAAGAGAGTGTTCTGCGTTACTGGAAAACAAATTCTGTTTGACTGCTGCGAAGTGTTGAGGCTTTCTTCTTACAGCAATAAAACTGAATCCAATTAGAAGTGAAGAAATGCGTTTTCAAATACAACAATCAACAAATGTTTATAGGATATCTAACTCGCATAGATTATATTACGAGGTTAAAGGAATCCAAGGCAAAATGGCTGTTAATTCAGCTAAACTGGAGTCCATGCTGCCCTGGGACTGATTCTTCCATCAAATTAATTCCTGATGTTCCATCTGTTAAATTTGACTTTTCTGAAATTTTTATTTTTTCTGGAACTGCACATCCATGTAGAGGAAAGCTCTGTCTTTGGTGTATCTGAACAGCAGCTAAAATGGTTCACAAGAACAATATCAAAACTGGAATGCCAATCTGAAAGCTAGGAAACAATAGAATTGAAGTTGCTTCTGTATTGATGATCTGCCCTGTGTTCGTATATATTCTGTAAGCTTGTGCACACTGTTGCGTACACATTTTTCTGATGAGTCCTTTCTTGTGCTGTGCAACCGTGACACAGGTGGAGAGGCTGAACTCTTGCCTGCTCACATGCAAGTTCTGCATTACAGGGTGGATGCAGGTCCTGCTCCTCCAGTCACCACCAACATCTGGAGCCTTGCCTCTGCTCTAGCAGCAAGCCACAGCAGACACACTTGCCTGTGCCTGGAGCAGACCAGTGGGGATGCTCCACTCTGCAGTGGGTGATGAAGAGGCTCAAGAGGGGACCAGGATGCCTCTTCTTCCTGACAGCAAATCTGGGCCTGTTACTAACCTAAACACTGAAGTTGCTGACGAAGACACACATAGGATCAAAAGGTGTTTTGCAGGATGATTCAGGGCACTTTGTTCAGGGATGCCTCCCTCTATTCACTTGAAAATATTGAATCATCCTGGTGTCAGCTAAGGATAACTTGTGGGGTGCAGGGCAGTTCAGAGTCAGCAACCCAGACAAAAGAAGTCTATCCTCAGACAGGCATATCCTGCTCTACACAGGACATACACACACCTTTGTGAAGCAAAGCAGAGGTCTCCTCTGCCAGAATTATAGCACTCAACAGAAATCTGGGACCAAGGACTGGTGGTGTGCCTCGGTGGTCATGCAGAGTCAGCTTCTTCAAGCTCATAGCATCCACAAATCCAAAGTGGTCACAAGTTCTCTACTACAGAGACCTTCAGTAACTTTTACATTTATTTCTTTGAAGCAGGCAATGTCTCTGCTTGATTCAGCAGTTATTGTTCCATTCTTGTTGGCTAGATTCCTTTCTTTAGCTTTCCAAGGAGGATCTCTCTACCTTTTCTTGTCTCCTTGTGTTTTGAATAACTACAGCTCAAAAAAAATTTAGTAATTCTTTCAGAAATAGAATGAAAGTATGGGTTACTTGCACTAATAGTTGATCATGTTTACTGCAAGATACTTGGTCTACAGTGCCACTGATCCCACCTTATTTTAATGCTGTCACTATTCGCTATCTACTCTAAGAAGGTAATCTAGACATTTCCTACTTGTCTGCAGTAATTCCAGCTATTTAGTAGTTGGGAGATCTTTCCAAAACAGCGATTACACAATTCAAACACTAGCAATTTCTGAATCAAAACAAAGAATGATTGCAGGGTTCTTTTGCATGAATTGAATATACATTGCACCCTGTGGTTTAGAAACAGCTGTTGGCTAAGTTGTACACAGTAAAGATACACAGAACACATGGCACTGTCATTTGCATATAGTATGTCACTGCTGTATTAAAAGTGGAGAAAGGTCAAAAAAACCTTGAAAAGACAGCAGAACATAAGCTGACACATGTAAGTCATGGAGAGCACTGTGGTAACAGTAAGCATTAACAAAACAGACAAAATTAGAAAGGGTGCTTGCAGTAAGTTTTCAGTAATCTGTCAAAGAGCTGGTAGCTGTGCTCACACTAGGGACTTGCTAAAATGGCCTTGAAGGGGGATATATGGACCTTGTATATTCTTTTTCCACTATGGTGTATGAAGAAAGTTCAAAGAGTAGCTCAGGTTCCTTCCCGTTCCCCTCATTTTACATACATGTCTGGCCTGATAATAAGTCTATTTTAACTATCACCAGAACTTTCTTGTTTGCAGGAGCCATGTATCAAAATCCCTACATGGTAAAGAGTCCCAAAAGATCTAGCACACAGAGGCCTAGGCCTCAGAGGTCTTAGGGAATGTTGAAATGCAGGAATGATTCACAAGTAAGACATGAGAACCAGCCTCCCATATTTGTGTTTCTAGATGAGACTGGGCTTGATGCAGCTCCTCATCCTGTGGAGCCTTTGCACAGCTGGCTGGAGCAGCTCCCACTGACTCACCTCCTCCAGTAACCAGGGATCTGTGTCCCTGTGTCCTTGGTATCAGCACAGTTGTGCTGATGGCCACAGGGTTTGTCCTCAGCTGGAAGTGTAGAGCCAAACTCAGGAGCCACATACTCATGGGTAGACATTGCTGGAATCTTGCCAAGGCATATGACTCAAATAGTTATTAAACTGGTCTGATTTAAAAAAAGAAAAAAAGTTTGTTTTTCTTGGTTTTCTGGTGTGCAGGCTGTGGTGATTCACTTTTAAAGCTCTTTTTCTGCCATATTGATGCTATGTTTTTCCTCTAAGCAAAGACTGAGATTCTTCTACTACCTCTGATTTCAGAGCTTAGGCATTTGTGAAAAATACCACCTCCTCTGAAGTCATGAGGGCTTTCAGTATTTCTGTACAGAGTATTGCATTTTCAGGAGCTGGGGGGAGAGTGCACAACTCCATATCTGGTCACCAAAAGACATTTGTAAAGTTTTGCCATACATGGTAGTTCCCATCAAATTCCTGCTATGGCTAGTTTTACAAAGTCACTGCTTCTTGAATTACCTGTGTACATTACCCTGGAGCAGAATGTCCATCTGACTTCCTTTCAATAAAAGGGAAAGCATGGGTATGTTTGGTTACTTCCTGCCCCATTTGAGGTAGTTAGAGAATTCCTGAGAGGAACAGAATTCAGCCAGTTCTCTCTTCTGCCACTTTCTCTGAGCACAAGCCTGCCTGCAACTTCTGCTTAATTGATACCAATGGGACTTCAGTGTCCACTGACCACAACCACAGCTCCAGCTGCAGAAGTGGGACCTGAAGTGGCTTGTGGGTGAATCCACAAAGGCATCTTGATTAAACCGTTTCAGTTTAGTAAAACAGTAATTTGACAAAGATTTGTGATTTTCTGCATCTGTTGGAAAAAATCAAAGACCAACACTTGGCACTTGGGCTTATGAAACAATTGTCCATGAGAGTGACTAATCTTCTATCAATGCCTGAAGGGAACATTTTCACCTGAGCATACACAGCCTGTGGTGGTGATATTTTAAAAAAGAATCCCTACAGATGATAATGGGGTAAACACAGTATGGTTTAGGTAGTTTATACTGGTAGGCAAAACATTTAAAAGAGAAGGTTAAAATTGCTTAGAGTTGTGTCTGTAGAGGTCAGGTGTGGTGTGACAGGGTTAGTTGTCCACCAGCTCACTTATGCATTAACATCTCCAATTAAGGCACAGTGATTTTCAGGCATATCTTTTGTCAAACACAAAACCTGCAGCACTGTTAATATCAAGTCTAATGATCAGTCTGTTAAGTCAAATACTTTAACTAGCAGCATTGATGGATCAGAAGATCAGATATGTAAAGAGCCGATCAATTTGTGGAGGATCAACTAATACTGCTACTGACTTTTTTCTATGGCAAGATGGTTTGTACCCTTGACTCACAGTATGAAATGCAGCCCTCTTACACCTCTAGGCTCTGTGTGCAGTTGGCTGCTGAAAAGCATGATCCAGCATCACGGCTTAGGGGGTAGCTTTAAAATTGACTTTCTTAGCAAAAAGCTGCCAGGAGTTGGCCAGGATGAAAAGTAGAGCCGCAGTGAACAAGAAGGGTAGATGTGTGTCACAAACCTGGCCCCATTCATGTGGCTGTAAGGAGGAGCCAGTTGCCATCCTATGTCTTCCACAGCAAGGGGCTATAACCTTGGTTTTGGGGTTGGCAGGGATCCCTTTCTCCTGCCAATGCCCAGGAAGGTGGCCCATGCCATGCCAATACCAAGACATGCAGCCCTGTTTTTTTTTTTTCACATAAACAGTCCTTTGCATGATTTACAACACGATTTCCCACCATTTTTTGCAGAAAATTCTCTAAGCAGTACAGCACTATCAGAGTCACATTTCCCACTCCATTGTGTTCCTGTTGGTTCAGAGGACCCAGTTCTGAAGCTCAGACATGCATGTACCTCTCCAAAAACTCTTATATGCTCTGGTCTTGTTCACTGTGGCTTTACACAGCCTGAGTAGGTTTCCTGCTCATGAGACCTGTGTCTCTCATAGTTGCTGCTTAGGGTGGGAGTCCTCCCTTCTGAGCAGTTTGTCCCAGCCAATGAGCACTAGGAGATAGTCAAGAGATTTGAACCATCCCAGATATCTGGGGGTAGTATTTACATAAGATTTTCTTGGACTTGGCAAAGAGGAACAGTCCTGACGCTCATAAGAATGGATGTTTTGGCAACTAGAAATCCTGATTTATTCCAAATAAGGCATGTATGAACTTCAGGCATCTCTAAGGCTGTGCAGTAGGTGAGCAGTTTTGGCTGATCATCCTACTGAAATATAGAGCCACACATTCATAGACTCATAGAATGATGAGCAGGAACATCATTAACTAAATCAGGCTGTTCAAAGCTCCATCTAGCTTGACCTTGAAATCTATCAAAGATAGGACATTCACAATTTCTTTGAGCAACCTGTTCCAGTGCCTCTCTACCCCCACTACAAAAAAAAAGTCTTCATTATGTGTACAATCTAAATCTACCCTCTTTCAGAGTAAAACAATTGTCCTTGTCCATTCCCACAGACCATGATAAAAAGTTTGTCCTCTTCAAGTACTGAAAAGCTACAATATGGTCTCCCTGGAGCCTTGCATTCTCCAGGCTGAAAAACTCCAGCTCTCTCACTCTTTCTTCATAGGAGAGATGTTTCATCCCTTTGATCATTTCTATGGTCCAGTGTGAACCTTTGAGTGACTTCCTTTGTAACTGATCCTCATCTGGACATTGAGCCATTGAATGTTACTCTCTGGAAGGGGCCATACATCAAACCTGTATCTCTCCAATTTAGAGGCAAATACTCATTATCCTTTCTTGCATGAAGCCTCAAAATACTGGGAAAAATATTGTGTTCAGATAAAGGCAGCTATAGGAAGGACTACTACCCCAAAATGTCACAACTATGTGTTCTTTCTGTTATTATGAACTCAGAAATAGCTATATTATCAAAATCTAAATCTCCTTCTGGGAAAATGTATAGGCATGCTATCTTGCCTGTTCTTCTTACCACCGTTGCCTTCCTTAAACAAAATTTTGATAGCAACAATTTTATTTCAAAGTATGAACTAACAGACCAAGGGGGGATATCTGAGTTCAGTCTTGTGTCTGTCTTTAGTATGTTTCTCTTTTTTCTACACAGATTCCATTGGGTTTGGCAAAAAATAGCTCTGAAATTTACTTAGACTGATATGTTTCTCTTGGTCTAGTTTTCTTTTACAAGAGAAAAAAAGTTTGCTAAATATTTAGGAATTTGCCCTCTTTCCACAAGAAACCTAAGCAACTAGGGGCCCAGTCCTACTAGACTTCTTGAGTGTCTTCCTCACTTGGACATGGTTCCCTTGAGACAAAGGGAATTTGCGTGAGAGAGGGCTGTAAACTGAGCCCTGAGAATGGAAATGCAATTTTTAAACAAGCAAAACCAAGGCATCAATGTGGTTGACATTGCTTCCCACTTTGGATTATGTATTGTATATAATCCAATTTAGACCAGTCAAGGAGAGCAGAAGAGTTTCATGAGCCAAAACCCAAGGAAGGAGAGAGCCTAAATCCTGTGAGTTTATGTTTGTATTTCAGAAACTAACCAGAGAGGAAATGCATTTTAAAATCCCAAATTCCATTACTTAGAGCTGACCTGTGAATCTTGCAGTCTCCTTACACTCAATCTACATGTTCCCTCTGGCTTGCACGCTACCATCTCTGAAGTTCCTGCTACTAATCACTACAATATGGATTCTCTAGCCTCAATGTTAACATTAAATGTAGTGGCTTTCAGCTGTAGCCCTCAAAGCATTAAGAAAATAAACCCCCCACTAAAAGCCATTTTCAACCTCATATGTCGTCAGGGACCACAGGGACCACCAGCAACTGTCTTGTACTAAGTTTTGTTCTATCCTTTTTGCCTTTCCCCCTCTGATGTATTTTTTCAGGGCTTGCCGCTACAGAAATCCCAGAACAGTGAGTCAGTCTCCCACAGGTTGGCACCCAGACTTCTTCAGTGCCCTGCTCCCCATTTGTAATTCAGAATTGGTTCTGAGCATTGCCATGAGTCTGTATGTGACTGGCTGTTAAACAGGTACTGTGGATATGTAAAGCCATGGAAACCTGAGCACAAGGAAGACAAGACACCTTCACAAGGTGTCTTTTCCTGCTTCAGAGGTGGTAAGAGTCTCGTTTTCAGGCTTTTACTCTACCGAAAATAACCAGTGCAAAGTGATCTTCATCATTTGTGAAGTTCCAATTTACCACTTTCCCTTCCCCATCATGCTTCTGACACTGAAGATTTTTAGCAACTCCGTAAGGATTTCTGAGCAGTCCTAGTGATAGAGCTAAGGTGAAGGCAGAGGAGTGCCTGACCTCTGGCTTCATGAGATGCTGAAGCTCTGACATCATAATGTGAGTGAAGACAGGAAGAGGTACTTTTTGTGTAGCTTGTGCTGGTACCTGACCTGTTTGGCAGTTTAACAGGGAAAGGGATGCCTCAGCTTACCTGAATGCTGAGGGTTTGATCACGATTTTGATCATGATTTTTTATCATGCTCACTTCATTAATCACTTTCTCTTTAATTATCCAACCCAAACTTCGGTCACTTGTATCAATAAATCCCCCCTCTAGCAAGCCACCCATCACTCCAAGCACTACCCCCTGAACCTGACCATGAACTTAAGCTTCTTCAACCAATTTTCAAGCCCATCATTCCTAGTAATCCCTCTAATCCTCATCTCAATAACATTCCCAGCTCTCTTACTACCCTCCCTAGACAATCAATGAATTACTAACTGACTCTCAACCCTCCAGCTATGGTTTATCAACCTAGTCACAAAACAACTAATAATACTCCTAGACAAAAAAGGACACAAATGAGCCCTAATTTTAACATCCCTCATAATCTTACTCCTACTCATTAACCTTCTAGGACTGCTACCCTACACATTTACCCCAACCACCTAACTATCTATAAACTTAGCCCTAGCTTTCGCCCTATGACTAGTCACCCTCCTAACAGGTCTTTGTAGGAGGGATGCTAGCGGCTGTGCTGAACAGAAATATGACACCACACTCTCACAGGCATAGTTTGCAATCTACCTGTCAGAAACAATTACTCCAGCAGCAGTACACGCTGCCCTGCAACACAAGTAAGGTAAGAGCAAGTGTGTGAAGTGGAGCCTTTCCCACTGACATGGAGTGGGCTTTTCCTTCTCAGATGAGGGCAGAAGACAGTATTTCCCTTTGTGCAGGTTATCAGAAAAAACAGTTGTTGGTATTCTTGGTATTCTTATTTAATATAATGAGATCTGAGAAGCAGGTTGAGTACCTGAAATTCAGGTATTTCTGGGCTGGGGTATGTTTTAAGAACTCTTCTCCTTTCCTTTTGGGGAAGGGTGGCTGGAAAGCAGCCCAGCAGCAAAAGACCTGGGGTTGTTGGTGGACAGCAGCTGAACATGAGCCAGTGAGCACCAAGGTGCTCAAGAAGGCCAATGGCATCCTGGCCTTTATCAGCAATAGTGTGGCCAGCAGGACCAGGGCAGGGATTTTCCCCCTGTACTCGGCACTGGTGAGGCCACACCTCGAGTGCTGTGTCCAGTTCTGGACCCCATACCACAAGAAGGACATTGAGGGGCTGGAGCGTGTCCAGAGGAGGGAAACAGAGCTGGGGAAGGGTCTGGAGCACAAGTCCTGTGAGGAGCAGCTGAGGGAGCTGGGGGTGTTTAGCCTGGAGAAAAGGAGGCTCAGGGGTGACCATATTGCTCTCCACAATGACCTGAAAGGAGGTTTGAGTCAGATAAGGGTCAGCCTCTTCTCCCAGGCAACAAGTCATCAGTGCAAGAGGAACCAGCCTCAAACTGTGCCAGCAAAGGTTCTGGTGGGGCATCAGGCAGAATTTTGCCATGGTAAGGATGGTTAAACATTGGAACAGACTACTCAGAGAGGTGGTGGAGAAAGCATCTTTGGAAGTGTTCAAGAAATTACTGGACATGGCACTTAGTGCTGTGGTTAGTTGGCATAGTGGTCTTTAGTCAAAGGTGGTGCATGATTATCTTGGAGGTCTTTCCCAACCTTAATGATTCTGTGATTCTCTATAAGGGCAATTTCAAACTGAAGACACTGTAAAAATATTTATTCGAGGATGAAATCCAGCTAAGAATTTTAAATGGTGATGTGCACAACAAATACTTCTGCATGTTTGCCTACTTTTCATATTGGTTCCTTTCACTTACTCCTGCAGCTGGGACCCTTGATCTCTCATCAGAGGCTGGCAGCCAAGCCAGTGGGGCTGAACCATCCTATCTGGTGGCACTCCTGCTTCAGGCAAGAGCAACCAGAAATTCACAGGAGAGTCTCACAAATTGACAATTTCTTGAGTAATATTGACTTATTGATGCAGTTTTGGCTTGTCCCTAAAAGGCTTCCAGGGCTGAATGCTTGTGGACCAGGGATGATGACTGGGAAAAACACACAAAGGACACAGGTGACCCTACTGTGCTTGAGTACTGTGTCATTAGTATTTTAAATTATAGTAGGGCTGGGTATAATACATGTGGCTTAAACACAGGTGCCTGAAGCTCAGAGGGGAGCACAGGTGCATGCAGAATAAGCCTCTTTTCTCTCCTGCTTAGAATTGCAGGATGAGACTTGAGAAGTGCTAGGGTGCAATGTAGACTGTGGTGGCATCAGAGAGGGATGCTGGATGCTGCACAGGGACCATATCACTCAGCAGTGGAAGAGTCAAGTAGAGCAAGGTGGAAGGGGAGGAAGACGAGGGAAGTCAGCCTCCTGGGCTCCCTGCTGGATCACACCTGTCCATGCATGTCTGTGGGCATGGACAGATGTTCCCTCAGTAGACAGTTGCTTACTGGAGGCTGCTCACTGCTGCTGCTCAGCTATTCCTCACTCCTCCTGGAAAGAACAGCTTGAAGGAAAAAGTTCATGCTCCTGGGAAAAGCAGGAAGGTTGCCTTACACAGAGCTCACTGGAATATTAGTTTTGCCCCAGGTTTCATACTCATCTGAGTACCAGTAGAGCTGTGGGGGCAGCTTCCACCACCTGATGAGCAATGAGGGACACCTGGGCAGGGCAACACTTTCCACTGTGGCACCTGAGCTGGGAGTGGTTATGTCTGGCAACAATCTGTACCAGCACAAGATAACCAAAAGGGAATCTGAGCTTGCTCAATACTTGTGTTGAAGAAGGACAGATACAGTGTTCATTGAATTGACATAGTATCTGTACAGATTTCCTAGAAATGTGGCCTCTGTTCATACAGCTGTTCCTCTGACATTGTGGAGAACGGCTACAGAGGCAGACAGACCTCAGAGAAGACCTTCTGCAGTTCATTCTGCAAGTGACTGTATTTTGCTCTCACAGCAGGCTGGTTTTGATGGCCTACTACATGTTTTCTGTCCTGTGACACTGTGATCCTCCATGACCATGTTTGATGTTCCCTCCTCTTCCCTACCTGGACTCTCTATCTGCTCTCCTGCTCTGTCACTCAGGAGGCTGAGTGTTTATGCCAAAACAGCTGCTCAGCTGAGATCTGATGCTGAAGAAGGAGGAATTTTATCCCCCTGGACAGAAAACCCTGTGTAAATTTGGGAATGCCAGGAAGGAATATTCTTGGCTTGTCTTTCATTTGCTCTGTAAATGATGTCTCTAGTGAGTGGCGAGTGGTGATGGTGAGCTGCATCCAAATCCTAATCAGCCAGGAGTATGGTTACAACCAATAAACTAACAAACCCCTGCAAATTCCAACCTCCCAGGAGGGATCAGAACCTATTTATGTAGAGTGAGAAAAGACGTCTCTTTCACAAGCCCTGCAACAGCAAAAGCAGTTTTCCTCTTGCTTTTCTTCTGCTGAATGGGGCAGGAGAACAACTGACCCCTTCTTCCAGGTTACATGGCACTAGGATTCTTGGTTAAAACGAAGCAGGTTTTTTTGCTGAAGAATAAGTTAGGAAGTACTCATCTATTTGTGAATTTGGTTGAATTTCATGAGCGGTTCTTTTTGGATAAAAAATAAAAAAAGAAGAGTGGTTTTGAGAACATCACAATATTTTACTTGGTTGCAATATTTGTAAAATGAAATATTTGGTTTCAGAAAAATATTTTATGTTTGAAATGTTGCCTTTAAAGAAAGTCTAAAAGAATTTTAAAAACAGGTTTTACCATTTCCAAAGGAGCTAGAAGTTTTTCTTTGAAGTCAAGGGATGCATATAAAGTTAATCTGAGATGACTGATTTTTCAATTAGCTTTGCCAGCTGCTGTCCTGCTCCCTGCTGTGTGCTTTACTTTGGCTTGGCAGGAGCTGGCTCCATGTGTCCTGCTTCTTTCCTCTTCTCCTTAATTTCCTCTAGCCCTCTCTAAGCCAAATGGGCACTATTCAACCAACCCAGTTTAGGTCCATTTTGACTAGAAAAGAATCAGAAAACATTTCTGGAAGAATATTATTTCAATTCCATTTTTATGGAAGTAAAATTTACTTGGAGTCCTTAGGTTTCATGATCTAGTAAAGCACATTGCAGACACTGCAGAGACCCCAAGGTTACATAGTTTGCCTGATTCAAGAACAGGTAGATTTGGCTCAGGAAAAATCTTAGTTCACTGAAGAATCAGTGTTAGTGGTTGTCACTGTTCCAGAGAAAACATATTCCTCCTAATATATTACGCTATCTAAATACAGAGAAAAAAAAAATCTAATGATTTTTTGACAGCCCCATGAACCCTTTCAGTCCTATGTTGAAGAACCACGTGGACCCAACTGGGTCCATCTTGTATTCAGATGACTTTTGTCAGGCAAAGCCTTCTTGTGTCATCATTGTCACCATAACTCCAAGTGCTTCCTGAGTCTTTGGGAGAATCATAGCACCATAATCTGGAAGGGTTTCAGTTCTTTTCACCGTTACTTCACTGGTCTGTTAGCCTTAGAGTCGCCAAAATCTTCACTGATTTCTTCACTGTGATAACTCATCCTGTTAACCAAGGGCACCAAGGCTTTGTACCACAAGGAACACACAGTTATGGTGTTTGCTATGGTTGGCAGAATGCTGCAACCATTTGATCCCAGGAAATATGTGCCTAGCCTTATCCACAGAGCCCTCCTCTGCAGCCCAGCATAAAAACCCCTCTTTGATTTAAATTCTGCTTCATTGAAATTGGTGGCAAACCTCTTATTCTGTTTAGAAGTGAAGATTGCATGTGCATTCCAAGAGGATAGACCACTTCCTCTTTATAGTGTGTAGTTCATGTTACTTGATGTTAAATTATATCTGATGATATTTCACTGATACCAGGAAAAAGAAAAAGGATCAAGTAAATTATTGCACATGAGCTGTAGCTAGAGGATCAAACGTGACCATGACATGATTGAACAAAGAACCTACACAGTTTGCAACGGCCAAGTGGAGACGTGATTTTTCATGCTGAATATTCAGTTTGCTGGAAACTGGTCTAAACACAGTCAAACATAAAAAAGGGTAACATTGAAAAAAAAAGGGATGACAAAGAGTTACTAACACTGACGTAGACACATGATGGAGTTTTCTACAAGTCTTTGAATAAAAGCATATTAATAAAAACCCCATCTTTGTGAATCCAAGGTTGTGCTTTTTTCCTAAATAAAATCATTACTTCATGGGTAACTTTTGCTATATTTCTGATCACTAGAAATTACAATAATTACATTCTTGATTGCCAGCCTATGTATTATATAAGAAAAATGTATTAACTGTTTTAAAATTTATTGAATTTACAAAGGGGCCATGCTCTGTAAACACTCACATGTTGTGAGTATTTTTTTGATCACAGTGCTGCAGTGATGAGGAATAATTCTGCAAACATGGTTGAAAAGATAGCTCTAATGACTTTGTATTGTTTTAACATAAATTATCATCAAACTTGGGGTCATATTCTGTATGTTAATGACTCATAGAAGTGTTTCTGAATCTTCATTTTGACCCTTCTTTTTCTATAAAATAAACATTTCTGCCCATGGAGTATCCTTTTACCTTTAAATATCTGACCTTTCACAAAGAACTTAGTAGTGTGCTGTTTATGCATTAGGAAATGTGATGCTTATCACACTTCCCTTGCTTCTCTATTTTGTTGTAACTCAGCAAATGGCTTTATAATTATTTCTTTATTAGTTAAACCAGATAATTTTCTTGTGTGGCAATGGTTGGTCTAAAAGACCAAGCAAGTGCAATCTTGCTCCTTTTAGGGCAAAAAATGTCTTTCTCAAAAAAAAAAATTAAAAAAAAATATAAGAACAGTAGCATGTTCTCATTATCAGTATAAAAGTGATCATTTTCCCGAGGTGGCAAATGAACATCAAATCAGTAGACATGAAAGCATCAAATAATCTGCTCCTTTTCACAGAAAGTTTTCATATGCGCAAAAGCTGAATTTTATACAACTCAACAAAATAACTCATTGCCTTCTGTTCTGAAGAGGAACCACCAGTAGCGATCAGTAAAGTTGTGAATTCTGTGCTGAGTGATGGCAGAGGACAGCTCATCCAGGGGCTGAGATGAGAGGTAAGAGGACTGAGAACAATTGAGAGGTGCCAGTGTGAGAAGGAAACAGACAGGCTGGGGAGTGACCTGCTGAACTCTGCTCCAGCTGAGTTCCCTGTCCTTGCTCTGGGGGGCCAAAGCCATTAATGTGTGACACTAAGCTCCCCCTCTGAGTGGCTTCTTAGTCATAAGGGGATAAATAACAGCTCCCTGTTTTTTCCTAACTATAAGCAGATTATTAGAATTTCCTTTCCCTATGCAAATTATACACCTGAAAATAGTTTCAGCTTAAAGCAGAGCATTTTGTCCAGTGATTCAACATAAAGCTATTTCATCCCTTTTTAAACAAATGGACATTACTCTTGTTTTGCTCTTGCTCTCTCTCTTGGAACTATCTTGAGCTAGTTTCTATGACCTGTTGTTTCACATTATGAATAAATTGGTTTTCTTCACTTTGGTTATCCCCTAATCCCTTTTAGGCATATGATAGTTCTGGAACTTTATACAGTGTCTCTGGTTAATGTACCTCTGAGAAGATAGATAAGGCTGATCCTTATTTAGCCTGCATTCAGTAGAATTACATTAAGCTATTTTTGGCTGAGTGCCCTTTTAATTTTCCAAGCTCTCAAATGGAGTCATTTAAAGTATAAAAATGTATGAACATCTTTCCTCTGAACTAAATGGCACTCTTTTTCTTGGCTTAATTTCCTTTGGAAGTAAATGCTATACCATGCTTCACTGGTACCAACAATCAGTAATGTAGTGTAGGTTGCCAGACAAAAAGATTAGATAAGTATTTGAATTTCCAGTAGTGTTTTCATGGAATTATCTATATGCAGCTCATTTTCTATTCTGAGAGACCAGTGGGGCTGGCAACACTAATTATATTTCCCATCTAAAAAGAAATTATATTTGCAACAGTGGAAACACTTGAAATCTATTTAATATGTATTTATACTTTTTAAAAATCAGCCCAAGGATCAATATTGAAGTTGGTCCTGATTGTATTCTAGAATCTGAGAACCCCTTGAAGATGGAACATTTACACTACACAGTTTGCTCTAAATGGCTCAGAGTTAAAGAAAGAAGAAAAGTGGCATTTAGTTTCTCCTAACTGAATTTTCCTTCAAGATGATCTATGTTATTTAATACTAAAATAACAGTGACTTTCTAATAATAATAATCATCAATTTTTCTCTAAGTTGTAACCATGTAAAATTGGCCCAGAATTCCTCATTAGAGCTATTCCTTAAATGCACTGACTCATTTCTGTGGATTGAGGTAAAAAATAGCTTTTTATTCCTGCCATTTTGGGAGAACTAAGGCAGGTTGGAAAGATGGGGCTGCAGTGAATTTCTCCTCAGCATTATTGATTTTGAATGAAATGAAAAAGATTCTTTTGGGAAAGTTTCCTGAAATTTAAATCTCATGTTTCTCAACAAACCTCTACTGCAAGAGTAAAGCTTTTCCCCTTTTAAAACCTTCCTCCACCAGTGGAATTTTCTCAGTCTCCCTCTTCCACTATGAGGAAGCTGCCTGTACAATTCCTTATTTATAACCCAAGCCTATTAATATCTAACTTTTTTAACAAAAGAAATAGTGGCATTCTCTTGCTAGCCAAGCCAGCTTACATCTAAGTATACATTACTGATTACAATCCAGTATACATTACTGATACTTTAAAAGAAGTATCAGTTTCTCTCTTTCAGAATATGTAAACAGATTCTGGGGTTCCAGAGCTAAAATACGCATCAGCCATAATCCATATAGTCCTCAGTTATTACTCTTGTGTTCTTCTGTAGTGGCTAGAGGAGTACTTGCTCAGGGTGAAAGGAAATCAAGTCTGGTTGGTAGGGTTCATTTTGCCACCCTAGGATGTGCAGGAAAAGGGCATTTTGCCACTTTATCTCATATGCTTTTTAATGCTTCCAGCCACATCTGCCTCTTGGTCCATGTGTATGTGAAGCATGAACCTGTTCTTCCACTGTCCCCATGGGAGGGTTGGGAGCAATGACATTGTCAAACATGACCTGTGCCTTTCAGGACTCTTTTGGCCAGGTGCTTTTCATCATTGCATCAGGACCAGATGCATTAGGAATAAGGTAATATTTTTTCTTGCCTCTCTTCCCCTACATATTGCCTCAAGTCCCCCTCCTAGCTGAATGTTTGAAATTTCAGAATTATACTGCAAAACTGTGTAGCTGAGCAGCTCCTGAGTCTGGGAGGAGTCCAGGCTGGGGATGCCAGTGCAGACTTCACATGGGGTGTGCTGAACAGCCACAGTGTTAATGCACCCGTGTGTTTCATGGGGTCACTGTGCCTTGACCTCAGAAAGTTTCAGCACTCTTCAGAGGGTGTGTTTGTATAATGAGAGTGCAAGGGCAGGAGGTGAGACTGTATCTCTTTTTATACTCTTTATTAATTTTTACCCACTTCCTAAATCCTTGGCCAGAGCCTCAAGGGATCATTAGTTTCATATAAAGCTAACAACTTGTGTATCATTCCAGTATTTAGGTAAGTGGGAAAGAGCCCATTTTCCTAATCTCATTGGCATCTAGGTTGTATTTTATGAATTTTATCATATGGAACTAATATTTCAGTACATGTCAAAAAGACTTTGCTTAATGCAATCCAGCATTCCTGATTATACTGGCCAATTTATACAACATTATGAAACAATTAGGATGATACATATGCAATATGAATATGGCATAAGTAAATGTGAGCTGAGCAACATGATGGTGAACAGGCCTATTTGTAGGATACTCTTTGCTGGGTACTTGATTGAGCCAAGAGGGACAGAGACAGCACAGATGGGAAGGGGCTTTCCTGTAAGCCTGAGGCCTGTGTACATGCAGCACATTCAAATGAGTGTAAGAGGCAGCAGTGCAAAGGACCTTATCAGACCTTATCAGAGCTACCCCTTCTGTAAGCCTTGCTGAATGGCTGCAGAAAACCCACAGGAGTGCAGGAGTTTTGCTCTTCCAGCCAAGCTGTGAGCCTGAGGCCAGTGCTAAAGCCATAAGAAATACTCAGAAAAACTGGTAGATCTTACACTGTTGGATTTATGGGAGGACACAAATTTACCAGGCTGCAGGCATGGAGACATGAGAAGGGATCTACCCTGGGAACTTTCCTGGGAGTGCTGGAGAGCAAGGTGGCCTGTGAGAGGAGGGAAGTTGCTGGGAATGAGATGGTCTCACAGAAACCAGCCTATGCAGGGCCTCCCAGCAGTGTGCTGGCTTTCAGTGCCAGGAGCAAGGGCAAGGAGTGAAACACAGATGTACATTCACATGGCCAGACCCCTGGTTTTGCACCAAAGCCTTCCATGCAAACATGGGCAGAGAGCTTCCAAAGAAAGCTGTGGAAATGGCTTACCCCTGGTGGTTTATTTACTAAAATAGCTGCTGCAGCATCTGCTTCCAGATCAGCTAATGTCAGTCAACAGAAGGTTCAGCTTTAAAAGAAAAAACTTCCATATTATGTCATTTTATAGCTGCATTTTTAATTTAACCTCCTGATTCCCAGATACTAACTCAGAAAGAACCAGCTTCTGACTTTATAATCTGCGATACAGTTTATGACTTCATTTCTCAAGTAAGCCAGAAAGAAGGGAGAAAAAAACCAACTTTGTAAAGAATAAAAAGAAACAGCAAAGAAATGATGAACTGGATTCTAATGCACTCTCCCAAATGCTGTGCTACTTTATACCATGCATTTATTGAGACATA
Organism: Molothrus ater; assembly: GCF_012460135.2. NCBI lineage: Eukaryota > Metazoa > Chordata > Aves > Passeriformes > Icteridae > Molothrus > Molothrus ater. The sequence continues at coordinate 131,450,566 of NC_050478.2, forward strand.
AGAAGAAGGAAGTATGTTTCTGAACTTTGCTTCACTTACTTACTTTGTGGCAAAACAGAAGTTTGGCTGAGTTCCCCCTCCCAATGCCTCGCTAAGGGCAGTGGCAGGGTAGGTTCCTCAGTTTTGCATACATGGCAAGTTAGCCCAGCATTAGACACTTTTGCAGGGCCAGAGGTGGAAAATATTAGGATCAGAGAAAGAATAGACACAGGCAATGTGTCATTTGGTAAATTATTCAGATAAAAGCTGATGAGGAGTCTTGTGTGTGTGCTCGGGAAACAGTTTTAGCACCACAAGAACCTGTTGTCCCATGCATGGTGCCTTGCAGGAGTTTAGCAGGGCTGGTCTCACTGACTGCCACTGCTTTCCTGAAGACAGGAACAGTGCATCTCAGTCTAACTCTACTGGATCTGTTCCTGCAGCAGTGCAGCCATTTCATGCATCAAAGACCTACTGCAGCCTCTCCCCCTCTTCACCTTTGTTGCCCCAGGATCTTGTGGGACTCTGGAAGACTCTCACTTCATTTTCCTTTAAAGAGATTACTTCTGGATATTCAGCTGTGAGAGTCGAACGGGATTTTGGCAACTTCAATGTAGTACAGGGTATTTAGGTTCAAGTGATGACAAATGAATGTATTAATATATTAAAGTATGAGTCTGTAAGTACTCCCACCCTCAGAATAGTTTGCTTGTTTTTAAATGCAGTTTCAAAACATAATTCATTATGTGATCCGAGTGAATTTTGAGCCAATTTCCACTTGGATCTGTGTCCTAGAGGACTGTAAGAAACCTGTTTTTCTGCCTAGCACCAGGGATAACATGTAATTCTCAGACCAAATCCATGTGAATTGTTTTCAAGTAGCTGTACTCAAGCAAACAGCTGGTTGGACTAAAAGCTCCAGAGAAGTCCCAGGAACACACACAGTTAGATCTGCTCTTCCTGACCATTGCTGCTTTCACTCAGATGCAGGCTTTGGTTCGGAAATACTTGCTGGCACCACCAGCCAGCAGAAGGTAAAAGACATAATTCCTGCCCTAAGTTAATAGTCTCATATTTCAGAAAGATGATCCACACCACCACCTATCCGTACTCGAGTATCTGATCAAAAGTGTCTAGGGATTACCACCTTCTTGTCCCAAACTTGATTCCAGTGGCTATATTCAAAACTTAGAAACACTTTAAAAGTGAATGAGTATTTGGATTTTGCTTTAGGTGTTTTCAGGATTTTTTTTTCTTTGATATGTAGGATTGGTTGATATTTATCTTTTTTGGTCTTTATTGTATGCTTCATTGTTTGACACATTCACCACCATAAGGAAAAATGTGTTTGAATTGCATAAGATCTTTTGCTAATGGAGACCTGTCATACACACCTTTGACTTTTCTGGATTTGTCTTTTACATGATGCAGAGGGCAAGCCCATGCAAGAGCCTGAATAAATCCTGATTGCCTTTTCTCTAGAGACAATTTACAGAGTCTGTGTCAACTAGGAGCCCTCACCAATGCAGGAGCAGCAGTAGGAGCATGCCATCCTTCACGGGATTGGTAGGAAAATTATCCTGATAACCTGGAAAATTATGGTGTAGCAGAGCAATATTTTTAAAATATCTATATTGCATATAATTTAATGTAGATACATTAAATTAATTAAATTTAACATTTAAATTTCTACATAGAGAGGCACTAAAGACTGAAATGCTCAGTGAATGAGCCCAAAACCAGGAATGATGACTCTTTAATGAAAACAACACTTTTTAAGAACTTTAAGATATTTTAAAACATAGCCATAGTGAAGGTATGTGCCATCTTGACTTATTATTTTTTTCAGAACTGTCCCTTGCATACAAAATTTGGATTGCATTGTTCAGAACAGTCTATTGCATACAAAATTTGGATTGCATTTGCATACAAAATTTGAAAATGCTAGCTGGAATAGATGAAGCAAGTATTGTAATTATGGCTTTTCAAAGTATACAAAGTACAAGCAGTCAATACTTTTCCATGCAGTTCACATGTTAATAGTTTAAAATAGGTCCTTAAAGTTTGCACCCTTCATGCTCTATGTTGTGTGTAAATACTGTTTCTATTACGAGTGCTTTATACCACACAAAGCTAACCTGCTTTGATTAAGAGTCCAAAAATGCCCCCAAAAGTAACCACACTGATTTCAGTAAGGAAACCAACATTATAAAAACGGCTCCCTGAACAGTAATAGTTGTACTATATCTCTCTAGCCAGTTGTAAAAATAATTATTTTGTATTTCCCAATGAAAACCAAAATGTCAAATTCTCAGGTGTGAACTTAAGGTCTAATACAATATTTACTTGGGCTTGTAACAAAAGTTGAAATAATACATGAATGTAAATTCTGAAAAATGACACTTTGTACTGTTCTAAATATTTAATAATTATTTTTTTATCCAGAGAGAAATATTGGAAGACCTTTATCCTTGAGACAGCAAGTTCTTTATAAACTCTTGGAGTCACTAGCAATATACAGTCCATGTACAGGATAGATTCTGTTTCTAATTATAAGAAAATCATCTATCACTTCAGTCTGGAAAGGGCTTTCCAGACTATCCCCTCCTCCCCAGACCCGTTGCATCTGCTGGCTATGAGACATGCCCTGTGTGATGTGAGGGGGCAGCGCCCATGGAGCTACCGCAGCTCACACCTGGATGTGGCTCTGCAGGTTACAATTGCAATTCAAATGACTGTAGTGGATATTAGACTTGTATTTTCTGATTTGCATCAGCAATTAATTTTTGAGATCCAATATAAGAAAGGTAATGGATGACCCACATATTTGATATGTCTGCTGTAGCTATATAGGTATGACAGCTGAGTATAGGACAATGACATGCTGAATTCTGGTTTTATATACTTATATCTTTTAAGATATTAACGTTTTGATTGAAATTTACTATAGTTATTTCCTACCTTTAGGTTCTGGATTTTTTGCTGTTGCTGCTAAACATGAATTTTGGGTTCCCAGCAATTGGGATGGGTACACTACTCAACTTGCAGAACTATTCAAACTCCTGCTATAGATGAAAATTGATAACACTTGAAATTTAGTTAAGCTTAGACAGAAACTAAGCCAAAAGAAAATGTAAAAGTAGTGAAGTTTTCCCTTAACAGGCCTGATGAGGCAGCTGCCAAGATTCTTGGATAATTTATAGAATCTCAGAATTATTAAGATCAAAAAAGACCTCTAAGTTCATCAAGTCCAAAATTTTACTACAGCCTGTGCCCAGGTAGGTGGATCCACAGCCTGGAAATTACAGACCCTTTCACTGACTTCATCTGAGCTGGGATCAGCCTCTTTGCATCACTGCCATTTCTTCTCCTGCTCCTTGTTTGTAGGGTGATTTATCAGTTGAGGCTCATGCTTACCTCATGCCACGCGGAAATTGCAGTTCCTGTGTTAGCTTGAATTTAGCTGTAGGAGAGAAGGAAAGTGAAGCCTGCCTTCTCATTTCCCCAAACATTGTCCTCCAGACAATGGGGACAAACAGTCTGCTTTGCCAGATGATTATAAAAGCTGCACATTGCTGATCTGGCAGTTTCTCCCACTTTCTCTGCCTCCTTCAGCTTCATTGAACAGTGGTGGACAGTTTGATCTGGTGACATGGGCTCATCTAAGATGGACAAGTCGCAAAATGCTCAGATTTTTTATTGGGCAATACCTATCTGCATATCTGCAATCATATTCAAAGGCTCCAGGACAAATTTCAGATTTATGTATTTTATTGCACTGCCCTTGAATGTTTCTCTGTCACCCTTGACAGATACAGAATAAACTGATTCCTGAATGAACTCCAAGCCAGTGTATGAACCTCCCTGATGCTGTTAGCATCATTCAAGCAGCACCAGCTCTGTGGTTTTGTGAAATGGACTAATTTATCACTGGATGTGATGGTGGTGATAGCACCACCCTTTACTTACATCAGATGCCCCACAGCTGTCTGATGAGAGATTTCTTGTTCCTCTGGCAAGGCTTCATGAAAGGCACAATGCTAAAGATTAAAGGTCCATTTTATAAAATGGATGAAAACAGTGAGTAGCAGATTAAACTTCCTTTCTGGTAAATGGTGCCCTTACTTTCCAGTAAATAAAGTAATGAATTGATGAACAACGAAGGTTGTGAGATGAAGAAGATACTCATTAAGTGATGGAAAATTATGCAGCTTTATAAACTCAAATATGCCTTTAGCTTTCTTTCCACTGTGATCTAGTCCTTGAAATATTTACCAAGAAGTCATTTTAGCTAGGATAACTAGTGAAATCTGCATATGAATTAGAGCTAAATTCAGTCTGCAGCAATAGCATTGTTTCAGCAGCTCTGTTCCTAGATTTATGGGTGAGGAATGCAGCCCCTTCCAAGCAGCACATACAAAAGACCTTGAGCATCCCCTCATACTTCAGACCCTTCTGAGAACCATTCTCACTACTTGCATCACAGCCATTTTCAACAATCATTTCAATTCATGGTGGCAGAAGTATCTCCCATGCTAGCAAATAAGTAAAGAAAGTTTCCTTACAGAGGTAGAAGATTTTGTGTGGTTTTGTTTCCAGGGGAAATTGCAGCTGGCCCAACTGCCAGCCAGTACAACAAGGGGAACTAGTCTCTTCTGCAGGGGAAAGGAATTCCTTCAAAGAGGAAAGATTATGTCCAGCCTAAAATAACTCAATTCTGTTATCTTTACAGGAGCAGTGAAACCAAAATCAGTGAGGAATCTTTCATGAAGAACAGGAGGAAATATAATCTGCTCAAGTAAGAAAATATATTTAAAGTAACCATCTTCCAAATAACTCCTTAGCACTGCTTGCAAAATCCTAGAGAGCACAACTGTTGCTCGTGGTATGAGCAGAGAGTCTCTGTAAAGCACTTCTAGCAGGCATAGAGGAAGATTATAAATGCAGCCTTTCAAAACTGAACTTCACAAACTGAGAAAGGAATTATAACAAGCAGTTGCCAGTGACCTCGAAGAGACTCAACTTAGTAACCCAGTAAGGTCCCTTCCAGTTCTGTCACCACACTCAAAGCCACTTTGCTTAAGTATAATTTAGCTTCTTTATTTGCTTTCATAAACACTTGTGCCAAAGGTTTCTATTTTCACAGATAAAGGGGGAATGATTGCTGAAGATGTGAATGTATGCACTCCTGCACACAGATACTCACAGAGAGGGCTCTCTATGCCAGGCTGTGCCCTCTCCCCTTCACTTCTAAGCTTCAATCACACAGGCAGAGACCAGAACTGGGCAGTTGCCTGTTATTTAGGAAGATGGTAGCATACCCTGGAAAGTAAACCAGGAACTATTCAAATGTCCACAACTGCACCTTTGTCATGAGAGATGGAAGTGGCAGTTCGGCAGCATCAGGCTTGCATTGTGTGTGCTCTCTCCAGCACACTCATGAGTAAAGATTTTGGCAAAGCTGGTCACAGCTGTGCACATGGCAACTAAGACCCATGGAAGCCAATGCCTCCTCTTGGCTGTCTCACCCCAGCCCAGGCTCCTACACATGCTCACAGGCAACTCCAGCTCCACAATAAAGTCTTCTTCTCACATCTTTGTCTGGTGAATATCAGCCAGCCAGCAATATCTGCTAATGAATAATCCCTGACAGAACAAAGGGCTTTGTTCACTGGGCAAATGGTGCTGGAGAGCCTGCTGAGACTCCCTCTCCTCTCCTATCAGATGAGGCTGCAAATCAGATGAAGATGCTAATCTGACAAACAAATATTTATACAGTGTCATTGACCATTTCAGCCCAAGGTCACTGTGGAAAAAACAACTCAGTACATTTTTATAAACATCTTTTGATTGTGTCTTCTTCTTTAGAAATTACAACACATTTACTTTCTGAATTATTTTCAAAGAGGGCAAGGAGTAAACCACAAAAATACACATTTTGCAATTATAATTCATCTCCAATACAGCCCGGGGAAGTGGATTTCCAGATACGTTTTCATCCAAACTTGCTGTCTTGAATATTTCCATCTTTTTCCATCTTGCCCAGATAACCAAACACAGATACCAGAAAGATTAATCTCCTCTTTCTGCTTTCTGGCTGCAATAGGGACTTCTGCTAATTGTTTCCCTTGGAATATACAATAGTTTTTCTTCCTTACACGTCTGTTTGCTGCCTTATGCTTCATCAGGACACTTTATCCTCAATCAATGCATAGAGGATTTTACTGCTGGAAGACCATTTTAGAGCTCATTCTGAACTATCTAGATCTATGCCTGGAGCCTCACTCCCATTTTTCTTTCTGGTACCCACACTGTGTGGTTTTTTTGTGTGTGTGTGTTTGTGTGTGCATGTGTGTGTTTATGAATGTGGCTCAATCCATTGCCCATACACCATAAGTGGAACAGGACTTCTATCCAACTCCTCAGCAAAGACCTTGCATTACCTACCTATAGATTTGACAACTGCCACTTGATTTTCCACACCTTTTGCACAAACAATCGATTTTCAGAAAGTAATTTCATTTTCACTCTCTGCATTCCCACTTGTTTATCCTGCACAGAGGTTCAAGCCACAATAACTTTGCAGGACAGATGCAGTAAGACTCAAGAGCAGAGCATTTTCTTTTTGTCAAAGTGTTGATTGATCCTGTGCAATAGACAGCTGGTCTTCCTCCATTTTGAGGGAAAATCAAGATTTACAGGCTTGGTCTTTAGCTATTTCAGAGAGTGAAATCTGGTGTAAATAAGATTTGGCTCATTTGACAGGTGTCTCAACAGTGATTGATCATGACAGTCTCAGATAGATACCTGAGGATAGCACAAATATTTCCAAGGAACTACCTGCCTCTTTTTGGGGTCCAGTTAAGGCTACATGGATACCTTCTATGGCAGGAAAAGAAGGTAAGATGATTCCTGCCCCTCATGACTTGCTCACAGTTGGACACAGGTGTGTGTGAAAGCCTGGCATGGTTTGACATGGTCTGTCTTGGACACTCACAGTGGCAAACTGTGTTCTGGTTTGTCAGTCATTCTGCAGAGAGGTGTACCTTTGAGTCCCCTGAGGAAATCATGGGCACTTGCCATTACTCTGCAAAAAAAACAACTTGCAAAGTTGATAAATAGGTGAATTTGCAAAGTCAGGCTTAGCCAAGAAAATCTGAGTTTTCTTGCTTGTTCTATTCAGACATTTTTAAATACTTAATTCTCCACTTGACGTTTTGTCTCAATTTCCCTAAATCGTTAAAACTATAAAGGAAAAGTCACCACCAATCTGGAAACAATAAATCTCAGTCCTGGAACACTAATCGGGTTTCCAAACACTCTCCTAAATAGCAGTTAATTTGAATTATGGATACTAGTTGCAGCTGTGTTCAAGTAAGAGTGGCAAACATGGTTTCATCATATTAGGACATGACTGCAGCTTCACACTTTTATCACTGACCTAAGAAGTCATCTCTAATCTCTGTGTTAGCAGAAATCCACCACTGTCAACCTTGTTTGGAAATGCCATTTAGAGGTAGTCTTAATTTGACAATAGCTTTGAAAATAAAGCATGATTTCCTGGTTGTGGCTATTGCAAAATATTTCCCATAACCCAGACCTGATCTGCATTGGTTTCCATTCACATTGCTCAATAGAGTCACACAGCATCTCTTTGAGGGTGCAACGAGTAAGTTTGGGAATCTTCAACTGCGCAGAAGGTATGCAGCATCTTTGACTATGCAAAACGTGTCACATACAGGAGAATGTAACATATTCTGAAGAAGATCACAGCTATTCATATATATTTTCAATTCAAAATATGTCAGTGAAAAGAAAACAAGACACATTTGATGTTACTTCCTTTTTTTGATGTATCCTAAAACCAGGCTTGAAATAACATTTTATCTTGAAGCTACTCTTGCTGCACCCCTGCGGGTTTTTAAGGGCTGCTTTCTTGTTATGATCATTCAACTTGAATGATCAAGTTATGATCATTCAAAAAAACCCCACTATTCTTACACTGAATAAAAGTGAAAATTAAATTCTTAACACCTCCTCCTTAATTTCTGCATCCTAAGAATTAAAAAGCAGCAGTACTTCCACAACTCCAATGCTTCCACAGCTCTCCAAATATATATTAAAAAAAAATTAAAATCCCATTAATTTTTCTCTTTTGCCCCGTGCTGCCCAGTTTGGCTCAGCCCAAGAAACCTTTAGCTCAGACTCCAGCAAGCCCTCTGGCATATTGCTGGATCATTTCTGAACTGTAAACAGGAACCCAAAAACACACTCATGGTGCATCTGTGCTTGTGGCCAAACTTCAATGTGCTATTACTTTAATTTGACTCTTATAAGCATGAACAGATTCCCATCTTCAGCCAGGAAAGCACCCCATCAGTGGTTTATCTGCTGTTGATTTGTATGCATGCCTCCGACTCTTGCTGTGACTGCTGCAGCCAAAAGGAGAACCAGATCTCCATTTCATTCAGCCTTGCATAAATAAAAATATCATTAAGCACTATTTAAAATATGTTACATTTAACAAATTGACATGTAATCCCTTACAATTTATTGAACTTGGCAATATTAATAAGTGTGGTCTAATTTCTATAAATCAAGAACATGTTTGCTGGAGGTATGTGCACTTGAAATCACTTCTAGCCAGAATTCTTACTTCCATTAGGGAGTGTTTTCTTCTGTTTTACTGGATACATGTCTATGGGTGTGACTACAAGATATATTTTAGTCTAACAATGTATTTTTCTCCTCACACCAGATGGGAAGTGTTTTTTCGTTGTTGAAAATGTCATCTTGTATTGATTATCAATCACAATAAATACATTTTAAGGCCTTGAATAAAGTGTTCCTTTAATTAAAAAAAAAAAGAATTCAGAAGACAGAACAATGGATACAATTAAGTATTGAGAAATGCTTTGCCATTTTACTGTGAAAAATCTTTGGGTTAAGTTAGTAATGTCATGCTCTTTAGAATTTACATATAATAAACTGTTACACTGTTTATATATAATGTTTTACATTTTCTAATTGTACATTTTAAAGAGCTGTCACAAACACAGAGCTTTATGCATTCCAGATGTGCTGGTAGGTCCAGAGAAGTGTGTCAGTCTATGACTCACTGGTGTTCCAGGTATGTGTGTGATAGGGATCCACTCTGCAAAAGACTATGGAAGTCACTCTTTTCTATGAGTGCATAATGCTACAGCTCATACATGCAAATCAAGAAAAGGAGGCAGTGTGTAAGTTATGGATTTTTGGCCTGGTCTTTGGAATATAGCCTTTCCACACTTCCTCTGAACACCTCCTGAGCCAGCCAGACACAGGTAGTGGTGAATCCTCCAGCCTCCAAGACTCTCAGATGGAGGCATTTGACCAAATCACCTTTTCTTACCTCTGAGCCACCAAAATCCCAAATTAGTCCTGGGGCAGAGTTTGCTCTTCAAGGAATAGATTAAAGCAGATGTGACTAGGAAGGCAGCAGAATCTCCTGAGATACAGGAGCCTTTTGCTTAGACAGCAAAACTGAACCAGAGAAGAGTGTATCTGCTGAAATATATCTATTGGTTTCAGCCATTACTGGAGAAGATATTTACCCTGGCCCAAAAATTGGTGTAGAACCAGTGAGGGGCTTCTGCAAAGTGTAGTGATAGGAGTTCTGTGTTTTAAATGTACTGTAAAATGAGGGAACTGACTGTCAGCTTCCCTTGCTGGCATAATGTGCAGCTCATTGGGAAGTGCATTTCTCTCCTGTAACCCTGGGGCTCTGCCTCTTGTTGCTCCCATTACTCTTGCCTCAGCCACTGACACTTCCTTTGTACATCCAGAGGCAAGCTCAAGTTATATGGCCAAACTCATAAACCAAGATGATAGACTGTGTTACTGCATGCAAGCATTTTAAGTATTTTATATATTTTTTCTTACCATGAAAGGGCATCTTACATTCATTGTTAAAACTGTCATGAGTCATTTTTCTAAGTTTGTGGGTTTAAAACTAAGCCAGCTATTACGCTTGCTTCTGATGGGTACACTAAATAGGTTTCACTACCTACCTTGGTCTTTCTGTTATGTATTAACATTCTTACCTCCCCCTCTTCATTGATAACACTGCAAGTGTGGTATGATGAATTGAATGTCAGAAGGTTGTCATTTGTTTCAGCTTCATATTTCACAGATGAAAAGATGTTGGAGATGAGATTATATACTCACAAACACATGCCCCTCTCCCTCCGCGCTTCTTCGTAGTAAAACTGATTTTGACTAGCTGACCTCAAGACAGCAAAAACCTCCCATGTGTTCGCATTTGGATTTCTAAAGGACTGTTTTATTTTTCTGTCCTTGCATTCTCTTCTGTATCTTTCTCTCAAACAGTGAAAAATACAAATAAAGAATTTCTAATTAACCTGATTAATAATCATAGCTACAGAGAATAAAAAACACCATTAATTACTCTAAAAATACACATATCTTTGTAATCTCTACTTTTTGTGGACTTGGAAAAGATGGTCCTGTATCACTTTTGCTACTCTATCACATCCCATATTTGTAGTAAGCACTGACTGTTTTCAAATAAGTCTTTTTAGTAACATTCTTTAAGCTCAGATACACAGTCATCCTCTTGACTCATGTTTTGTCCTTGTAATAGCATCCTGAGCATCACCTCTGAGGTGTGTTTACACACCTCATTGGTTAACTTCCCCCTGTACTCTCACCACTTCATTTTTGCAGTAATGGATGGGATTTGGACCCATGACTTAATGTAAAAATATTGGAATAAATCATACTGTCAGAATGAAAAACAAGGAAAAAATTAGCCATAGGAATTCACCACCTTATGAAAAAGGATGGGGGAAAGGTGGATAGTTTCAATAGTTACAAACTTCTGAAGTGAAGTTTGACTGAGGAAAATGTTGGGTCCAGGAAATATACCCACAGTGAAATATGTGGATGTATGGGAGGACTGAACATTCTTCCGAGATAAACTTTCCTGATATTCATGACCATGTTTTTAGCATTAAATAACAATTCCATGCAGATTTGGGACAAAAATCTAGGAATTTTGTTACACTGAGGTATGTATTCAAGAGGCCTCTTGACCTGAGGCCAGAATTAAGGGACTCCTTTGACGTGTCTCTGTGCAGTTGAGGGGGGAAGAATGCCTTGGATGCTTGCCCTTGGAAACAGGCCATCACCCAGCCCTCTTCCAGGAGCTCTTTGCTGAAATGTACTGTGTGCTATACTAGATAAGGGCAAGAATTTCAGGGTTTTTTTTCAAATGATTGAAGAAATTGCATCATTGCTAATACATCATCTCTAACACAGTGCTCCCTGCCAAGGAAAAACCCACACAATCACATAAAGGCAACAAGCAAAGCAGCAGACATGAGCAAACCCAGAATTCCTGAATGCCTGCATTAGACTGCTACTGTTGCCTGCAACACAGACCCTACATGAAAGGCCTTTTACACTGATCCATACATTATTTAGACATCTAGGCTGCTTACCCACAAATCCTCAAGGCTGGGCAGTGCAGAACTCAAACTGCCTAGAGAGAGGAGAAACCACAGGCACCAAGGCCAGACCCCTAACCTGCATCATGGTGTGCTCAATTTGTGGACAGAAAGGCAACCTGGGAACCCTTTTGAAGACTTATTTACATACAGGTAAAAATGACATAGGCTTACTTAATAGAAATATATTCTAAGAAAATTAGGAATTTCCAGAACTTGCAAATCGTGCTACAGGTCTTATAACCATTGTAATATGTCTGGTGACCTAGAACAGCATTTAGAGAGGGGAGCCCAAGGTTTAATTCCATCAGCAGCTGGAGAACACCAAGGTTCAGACCTCATCCTTCTCAAAGCGGGGCATGGGTCATGGCATGGCAAGCCTGCAGCATCTCCCATGCCCCAGCTATGCTGCTGGTCAGGAGGGAACTTGTCCATCTGCTACAGACAGAGAGAGAGAGCAGCTCCTTGGCCTTGTCTACTGGGAATTTGACCCTGGGTCTCCCTGCTTCGGTGGAAATGCCATACTGGATGTTTGAGCAGAGCAATACTGAGAAACAGGTTTGGGACAAGAGCTAGAGGGATCAAGGCCAGGCTGACCAGCACAGGTGCCCTGTGCAATGTCCAGTGAAGCACCCTCTGCCAGTGTCACAGCTCCCACAGCAGCCAGTTGGAAAGCCCACAAAACCCTGTGTGCACTCAGAGGTCTCTGCCCGCCTCTGCAGAGTCAGAAGGCTGGAAAGTTCTTCCAGATGGAGTGGATTTCAGTCCAAAGTTTCAATATAGGACAAAGTACCTACCTTTGCCAGCCTGACGCATTTTGATTTGGCATATTCCTTAATTTCCCCCCATACAGGACATTCTGTATCTGTCCCAGCTGGTCTGTTACAAGACTTCATTGCCTTGCAGACAGAAACATTTTATTCTTTCTAACCAAAACTTTTCTTCTGCAATTTAAGTCCATTACTTGTCTTAATCACAACAAACAGAAAGAAGTTATTCCGTTGTGGTCAACAGGAGACTTTTTTATCTTGGATATTTGCTGGTATATTTTAGTCTCAAGTTTTCCTCCTTCCAGTTCAGTGACTTGAACTTACTGAGTCTTCTTTCCATGACCTGTTCTCCAGACCTCATCATTCTCTGTATAAAGGGTTTCTGGTTGATTCACACCTGCCTCAAAGTGTGGCAACACAATGGGAAGCAGCAGTTCAGCAGAGGTTTTGCTCATAGAGCAGGAAGAAGGCTTAGTCTGGTACAAATTCTGGTAAAGGCCCAGTCATGGTGGTCACCATTCATGACAACAGCTTGGTGCACACACTCAGTGTTGACCAGTAGGAAGCCTGCAATCCACTACAACCAAAAGTCCATTACAGCAATTGGACACAAGCCAGTAGATCCCCAAAGGCATTGCAGCAGTAAGTTGTCTTATCTTATAAAAGAATCTGATAATGTTACCCTTTTTAAAGCATCTTACAATAGTACATGATTGGTAACATCCTGATTTTTTCAGACTAAAGCTCCAGTCCTGGAATGCCTGAATCCTGTCCCCCAGCGTACATGAATTTGCTTCAAGTTATGACAACTTACTTAAAAAGCATTTGAGCACAGCCTGATCTTCCTTGTGCATGTCAGCAGAGAGGAGACCACGCATCACATACTGCAGTTCTGATCTGCTTACTTGGGTCCAAGAGATGGAGGCTGCCCCCTCTCCAGTAGCACCTTGTTGGAGCCATGGTACTGGTGTATCAGCCTCACCTCAGGAACGGCAAACAAAACCCCAATGCAAAGGTTAATTAACACTGATTCACTCCTTGCTTAACATCGAGTCCTCTTTAACAAAAAGTGTATGCTTTTTGCCTTTTCATGTTTCCACTAGAAACAGTAGGTTGTGGCAATTCAATGTAGGAAAACAAGAATTAAACATTTGCTCACTTTGGTCTCTCCAGACAGAGTATTCAGTGTAACTAAAAACTATAGGGAAAAAAATAGGTCTGAAGCAGAGTAGAAGCAGCTCTGCTCTGCATGATATGTGGGATGGAGAAAGAGCTTCTTAAGCTTCTCAAAACTCTGAATACATGTTTTCTCTGAAGCTGACAGGCTCAATGTTGTTCAGTAACATAACATATATTTAGTAATTTAATGACAAAAATATTAGGTAAAATATTTCTTTCATTTTCTTTTTGCCTTTTACTTGTCTTAGATTATTTGAAAGGAGTAGTGAAGATTTTACCTAAGACTTTCACTATATGATTGCATTTAATTAAGGTTCTTTGTCTAAGCTGTAGAGTATGTCCACAAATGCAGCTCTTCAGAAATTTCTATCTAGCATTCCAAACTTTCAAGTTGGACATGCTTCAAAGCAGGACTAGGAGGGATCATCAGGAACACCCAGTCAACATTTTCTGTTATGTAAATTATGCTCTTGGGCAAACAAAATATTCTGCATCTCAGATTTGGAATTTTTCTCATAACACCAGACAGAAGTAGTCTTTTGCCTCTTGTCATGTCTATTTTGAAGACCAGAGCTAACATAAATGAGGGACTTGATAACTAGGAGCAGAATCTTTCTCGGATTGTCTCTTTGTTACAGAATCACAGAACACACTCATCTGGAGGGGACCCACAAGGATCCTCAGGTCATTCCTAGCACTGCACAGGATCATCCTCAAGAGTCACACCAAGTGCCTAGGAGTATTGTGCAAACACTTATTTTGTTTCATTTCCTAGTAAAAACTTACCTAAATTCAAATTTTTATTTCTTTACTTTTGCATTTTGACTTTCAAACAATTTCAACAGCGGAAGTTGTTAGTTACTCCTTATTACCCCAGAACTTAATATTAACCTTTCAGAAAATTTCACTACTTCATTTCTCTACTACCTCATGATACCAAAATGTTTTCAATTTCTGCTCTGCGATGTAATGACTTCAAAGTGCTGCTTCAAAAAATTACTGAAATTGTTTCATAATTTTATTAAGAAAAGTAGATAGGGAGAACTAAGCAATGTCTAAGCACTACAATTGGCTAGGATACAGATGAAAAAAGAATCCCTTCTATCCCCAAATAAAATAAAATACCTCATGACCAAGAAATATATTTTACTATAACATCATAGTTTGCATTCATAAAGAAATATTATAAATATACAGTTCTGATTCTAGCCCAAATGCAGCATGCACAGGGCCTCAAATGTTCACAGAGATAATGAAAATTAGAAAATAATAGTTGTATTTTTTTTTTAACATTGCTGATTACACAAGTCTATGCAATCAGGTATTGGCAGCAACCTCTTGGATGGAGGTGATTTTGGTACTGTCTTTCTACTTAACTCACCAGAACTTGCAAGTGCATGACGTATTCTAGATCTTGCCCTAAGATCTTAGTGTGTTTCTTTCTTCTAGTCAGATGATGGTTGTGTTTTCTGTACATTGCTTTCCAAGGTGTATATTCTGGACTACTTGTGTTAGTCTGCTTCATAAAACCCTTCAGTCAGAAGAGCTGTAATGTACTTCAGTACTATAAATTGCATTAAGATTATTGAAAGGAAAAAAACCCTAAAAACCACCTACCAGGCTGTTACATTTTGCATTGAATCTGTGAAAGTGCAGTTTTACAGCTAACATAACTGAGATCTGGTTTAGAATTTGGGTCTGATTTTGGCCCTCCATACTGCTGCAGGCTTGAGTCATGTGTGCAGTCATGAGCAGTTCCCCTCACATCTCCTACAGCAAATCCTATAGCTGTATTATCATAACCATACATAGGTTCATATAATATCTGGAATCCAACCAGCAGCCAGATTTGAAGGATCATCCATAAAAGTTTCACATAGCTAAAGAAAGCAGTCAATGCACTCTTAATAAATTTAACATTTTCACAGATTCTCTGGTCAGCTTCACAGTGTAAGGTACTCTTTAAAGAGACATATACATTTATATAGAAGTATGCAGGTCACCTGGAAAACATCCAAACTCTTCCTTAAAGCAGTCAGTCACAAATTTCTAGATATACGGAGCAAGATCTGTAGTAATGATATTACTCATAGCACTGAAGATTTATTTGGTGTAGCAGTGGGTTCAGCAGAATTTCAGACCTGCAATTATGTCATAAGATAAGCATGTCAGAGGCTGTGGGTATGTCAGATAATTTGACTTGTGCACCTATCTTTGTTCTGGCATCTGCCCACTTGTGATATACACAAATAGTATCGCCAAGGGAGTACTGAAGATCTGACTGTTACTGGTACTTGTTAAAGTGAGACATAAAATGGTAAATATTAAGAATCCATCTGCTTGGTTTAGAGAAGTCAGGCAATGTATTTCTGGCAGGATGAAGCACCAGCCAATGTGGTACATGACATATGTATCTGATACATGATTAAATGCCAACATGTAAGATGAAACACTACAGATCTTCTTTATTAAATGGATTCTAGCAAAAAGATGTTTAACAGTGCTAAGAGAAAATACTGATTAAGAATAATCTCCTGAGAAAGAACATTTCACGTTTTATGACCAAGGTCTCATCTCAAAGAGTTGTCACAGGTAGCCTGCTGTGGGCAGCAGTGTGGAGAAGCAAAATAAGAAAACAGAAAACATAAAAAAACCTAGACTTAAGTGTGATGTTGAAGATTATCACTCATCTGGACTGGAAAATATGGCAAGAAGACTGGCAAAAGAAGGAAATTTGAGGTTGTATGGAATACAAACCTTCATATGAGCCTAAATGTAAGGATAAACTGCATTACTTTTTTCCTTAATTGCAGTGCTAAACTCCCAGGCCCCAGAGGAGGTGAGAATTGGCTTGGCAGACTCCAAATATCAGAAGAATTGACATAGTCCAGATTTTTTGTCAGCTTTTTACTAGCCCTCTGTTTTTCTAAAGTCTTTTGGTTCAGTTTCTCCCTACGTTTCCTTGAAATGATTAGGGCAAGACATTGCCTTAAGGGCACTATTAGGACGGCATCAATAACATTATAATACTAATAAAGTTTAACAATAACTCTGAGATTCTAATTGGAAAATTAGGTGCACTTTGATTGATGCTTTCAGTTTCTGATGCCTACTAGGTGGCCTAAATTTTCTTCATCAAAGCAAGTTTTCTGGCTATTTCTCAAAATGATGAAGTCATGCTCTTTCCATCTTATCTTTAGTATTTGCCTTCTCTGAGCTACCAAATAAAAAAAATATTTAATCATAAGAGAGAGAAATATTGGACCAGCAGATGAAAACACCCTAATCAATTACATCCTTGCTGAAATCCTCTATCCATAAATCTTTGGAAAGGAAGGACAAGTAATATATAAGCTAATAAGTCAAGTTTAATCTATGAAATTCAATCCATAAATTATTATAAAATCTTTTAGGATAGAACCTCTATATAAATACAATTTTTTATTTTGTTGTTATTTTTTAACTGTATAGAATGTATGACAGAATCATCAAGGTTGGAAGAGACATTTAAGATCATCTAGTGCAACATCATCCTAGCACCATCATAATCACCCCTAAATCATATCCTCAACTGCCACTTTCAGAGACCATTAAACACTTCCAGAGATGGTGACTCCACCATCTCCCTGGGCAGCCAATTTCAATGCTAACTGCTCTTTCAGAGACAAAAATCTTTCTAATATCTAATCTGAATCTCCCGTGACCATTCGCTCTTGTCCTTTTCACTTGAGACATGACAGAAGAGTCCAACCCCCACCTGGTTCCAACCTCCTTTCAGGTCGTTGTGGAGAGCAATATGGTCACTCCTGCCTGAGCCTCCTTTTCTCCAGGATTAACACCACCAGCTCCCTCAGCCTCTCCTCACAGGTCTTGTGCTCCAGCCCCTTCACCAGCTCCGTTGCCCTTCTCTGGAAATGCTCCAGTTCCTCAATTTCCTTCTTGTGGTATGGGGCCCAGAACTGGACACAGCACTCAAGGTGTGGCCTCAGCAGTGCCCAGTACAGGGGGACAATCCCTGCCCTGCTCCTGCTGGCCGCACTATTGCTGATACAGACCAGGATGTAATTGGCCGTCTTGGCCACCGGGGTACACACACTGGCTCATGCCCACCAGACCCCCAGATCCTTTTCCTATTAACCACTTTCAAGACACTCTTCCCCATGCCTGGGTTTACTGTGACCCAAGTTCAGGACCAAGTACTCAGCCTTATTGAAACTCTTGCTGTTGTTCTCAGCCCATCAATCCAGTCTGTGAAGATCCCTCTGAAGAGACTTCTTACTCTCTGGCTGATCAACATTCCCATCCAACATGGTGCTGGCTGCAAATTGACTGAAAGTCTCCTTGAGCAAGGAAAACAGCTTGAAAGAGTAAACACAGGTGGTAATTTAATTAGCACTTAAAAGATTTGCCTTGTTCATGCTGAAGGATAGTTTTCAAAGGTATTAACTTAAAATAATTCTGACGTTATTTGCAGTGATGTGTTGTTGGAGGATATTCAAAACTCATCCACATGTGTAGATGGATCTTGCCCGCTCCACTGAGCTGCTCTAAAGTAAGTTTCAAGTTACCTTTTTTCAGGTGAAGCAGGCAATCCAAGAGTTTCTGGGTAGGGTTTATGGAAGTAGGATCACAAAAGCTTAGGTAATTGCTAATTGTAGAGTGTTCACAAAGCTTATTTTAAACCTGCTGTCTGAAGTGGTGAGTGTGATTCATGGGACTGCTAGGGCTGCTCTGGATTAAGATCAGGATTGGGAATTGAAATAAGATTTGTGACACCAAGCACTAAAGAGATACTTTTACTGCAAAAGCCCTCAGCCTCTTCAAAGTCTCTGCTGACAGAGGTCAGTTTGGGATCATTAGCATGTAGCTTAGATGAGGGTGAGTAAAGGCATTTTTGGCTATGGAAATATGGTCATTGCTGTAACTCCCCCCCTCTACATGTAGGCTCTGGCACATAAAGTCGGCTTGCATCTGTCAATGACCCAAACAGCATCTTTAACCATAATCCACCAAGACTTTGTAAAAATACAGTTGTTTGCCTCCACCAATATAGAATTATAGAATCAAAGAGTCATCGGTTTGGGTTGGAAGGAGCCATTAAAGGTAATCTAGTTCAGCTCCCATGTAATGAGCAGGGACATCTCAACTTAGTCAGGTTTCTCAGTGCCCCATCCCACCTGACCTTGAATGTTTCCAGGGACAGGTCATCTACCACCTTTCTGGGCAACCTGTGGCAGTGTTTAACCACTCACCATAAAAAAAATCCTTCTATTTATCTAGTCTGAATCTAACCTCTTTTACTGTAAAAGTGTTACCCCTTATCCAATACAACAGTCTCTGCTAAAGAGTTTGTCCCCACCTTTGTCCCTTATATAAAAGATCCCAACGAGAGCTTCCCAGAGCCTTTACTTCTCCAGACTAAACAATCACAGTTCTTTCAGTGTTTCCTCATAGATGAGATGTCCCATTCTTCTGATCATTTTTGTGACCTCTTCTGGACCTGTTCCACCAGGTTCCTGTCCTTCCATGCCAAAGAACCCAGAGCTGGATGCAACACACCAGGGGGGTCTCACCACAGGGGAGCAGAGGGGCAGAATCCCCTTCCTTGACTTGCAGGTCACACTTCTGATGCAGCCCAAGCTACAAATGTCTTTCTGGGCTATGAGCGCACATTACCAGCTCACATTCAACTTTTCACCCATCAATACTCCCAAGTCCTTCTCTGCAGGGCTGGTCTCAATTCCTTCATCCCAAGTCAGTATTGATAGTGGGGATTGCCCCATCTTCATTCTAGCCTTGGCGTTTTTCTATGGTCCAGCAGTTAACTTGGTCTACTAGACTCAGATGCTCAAATCCTAAATCATACCTAACTTTAATTGCTGATCCAGTTTATGCCAGGAGCATGCACCAACCTGCTCAGACTAAGTCTGGGTAGAAGGAAGGAAAAAACTCTAATGATCTAGAAAACTTGAAGCCAAACAAGGATACTTGGAGTGAGTCCATGTACTGTGGTGAAGTTCAACTCACTTTTCCTGGAGGAACTTTGGGTGTCCAGATCTCTTTCTGGGTATACAAACCAATTGTTTTGTGCCTAGATATACTTGATGTGATCTGTTGAATGATACTGCTCTAAGTCTGCAATGGTTTACAGCCATATTCAAAAAAACATCCGAAGCCAAATGTTCACTGGACTTTACCACAAGTAGTGGTGCATTTTTATTTTCTATTTCTTCAAATATTTTTAGCTGCAATTCATATGTTCAAAGTCCTTTATTACTATTTATAGTCATGAAACAGATCTTCATAATATCGATTAACAATATACATATAGATGAACATAAACAATGTTGGACCAGAAAAAGCAGATGCTAATTTAAAAAAACCAAGCAGTCCCGGAAAAACCCAGAGACTGAAGTTCCTTTGCATAAACTATTCCTTCAGTATTTATGAATAACAAATTCATCCACTGAAACAAGGTTGTGAGTGACTCACATTCAGGAAAAGGCCAAAATTCATTGGACAATCTGTTCATAACAATAATTTAACCAGCTCTAAAAATATTTGTGGGGTTTTTTCTTACAGGGGGAAAAAAGTATCTCACCAAAATGAACTTGCTAAAAGGCAAAAAAAAAGTCCAAGGACTGGTTTGCAACCCTGCAATCCAGCCCAAATAAGGACAGTATGTGGTTGCACTATCCCAGGAGCAGAGCACTGACTGGACTGTGCCTGACAATCCGATACTTCCCCTCTGAAGCGTGGGAGAGAGAAACCACTTGGCTGGTGTATTGCAGCTCTCTGCCTGCCCCAGGGCAGGCCAGAGGGACAAAGCCAGCAGGGTCTGCCATCCCCTGACACTGACAAGCTCCAGGAACACAAGTCATTTTCTTGGAGCCCAGCAGCACCTAACACTTTTACTCAGCACAATGCAAATATGCAAGAAATCATCACTTAGTCCAAGTTTTCAAAATTAATTTTCAAAATCTTGGACAATAGGTAGGTTTTGAACATTTGCATAGTTAGAAAAAAAGAAAAAAGAAATGTGTGAATATCGCACACTTTTTCTTTTATTCTGCAGGTTTTGGTGTCCCAAACTACTGCTGAACCATTTGCTTTGACAACTCCTGCTTCATCATCCCTGTAATGCTTTCTGACTTAATCAGAATGCACTGATATGTGGTACAGCACCAAATACATTCCTGAAATCCAAAGAAATTATATCTATCCAGTTAGGGTAATGTATCTCAAAAAAACCCAAACACACTTCTCAGACATGAGATTTTTTTTAACCATTTCATGCTGAGTGACCTTTAATAAATCAGAGCTAAACAAAGTCCTTATAGGTCAATGCACATATTTCCTCCCTTTAATGTGCTCCAGTTTATAGGTATGTAGAAAAATGCTCTAATTTTTCAGCCTCATGCAAACATCCTCTAAATGCAATGAGAATTGGTGCTGTTCTGGCTGGGAACCTCCATGCCTAAATTCTTATGAGTAAGAGCTCTTCCTCCAAAAATGTTTTCCCTTGTATGACAATGTTTAGGTAGACTCAGCCTCGCACTCCTAGGACTGCCTGTGGGATACCTCCTCCAGGCCAGAATCCTTGGGAATAAGGTGTCACCACTCAGACAAAAGCTGAGCTGGATGTATGCAATGTCCATTGTCCAGGATATCTGTAGGAAAATGGCTTGAGAACCAGGAACAGAACCAAAGAACAAGAAAGTCAGTGTCAACAATGACTGACGAGGCTGAAGCCATTCATGGCAAGAGGTTTGATTTTAGTGTGAAAATAGCTGAAGGAGACAGAAAACTGCCTGGTTCAAAGGCAAAATTAACTCAGAAATCTAACTCCATAGACTGTTTAGGACCATGGAGGAAAATGAGGCAGGGAAATGGTCAGGGTGATTTAGTTGAGTTTTGCTTGTTTGTTGGGCTACTGAAGGACTGATTGGCCTGTGATTCTTTCAAAAAACTGTGCTGTTTGCTGTACAGATGAGTATAGGTTGATTCCGCAAAATTAAAAAAAATGGTTGTATGAAATTATAACAATTGGGTTTATGAGCTTCTTTAAGAAATCTCTCTCAGCTGGGCATGAGATGGACAGAGTGGCTGTATGTGTTGGCTGCAGTAGGTGCAAGCTCACAATGTGCAATGTGAATGTGCAATCTCAGTGTAAATGAAATCCAAAATACTGTTTACAACAGCATCATACAGAGTCTGGGCTCTCTGAGAGTGTGAAAGAGAGCCTGAGTTTGCTGCACAGTTGACAGAAACTGTGAACACTTGCATACCAAGGAAGCAGTTGTTCCACCAGCACACAAATTGGCTGGGCACAAATTGTCTTCTCTCAGAGCCTCCCACCTGGAATCAGGACCTGATCTGTACCCATCATTTCCACTGGCACCTGGAGTACTGCTAGTACTCCTCATCTTCCTAGCAGAGCATGAAATTATTTGTTGCAAGTTTATATAACTGCAATGACTCCTTTGTCATATCAGGATCAAGAGATAACCAGCTGGAAGCTGGGGAGGATGAAAATCATTCAAGGTAGGTCACTGGAAGAAAGAAGCCAGGAGCTGACTTCTCATCCTGAGCCCTACACTGAGCTCTGGGACCCCAGTGCTGCACATTTATGTCTTAGAGCAAACAGAAGACAAATTCCCAGCGTCTGAGTTACAATGGAACTTGCACAGTTAAGTTAGATGGAAATGGAAAGCAGCTCATCAGTGCTGAGAAGCAGCTGAATGCTTTCAACTGTACGGTCCAAATACAGCTTCAATCTTTCAGTTAGTCTGTGAGGAGGGACTTCTTGCCCATAAAGAGCATATTACAGGATTGGGGCCAAAACTAGCAAAATTCTTCTGAAGCACTGAAGACATGAGTGATTTTTGTAACATAATATTTATTCCAGAGCAAGCCACCATATATCTTGTTTCTACCACATTCTAGAAAAAGCACTTCTCAAGGTATTGCCTTTTTATACAAGAATAATTTTATACCAGTACCTCCAATTGTAGGACCTCAAACAGCATTGGACATGGTTCTGGCTGATAAGCCAGACCCCCAGCTACAATATCGTCGTAGCTGTCACTGGTCTCTCTTCTGAACTAGTGTAATTTGGAATCAGAGGATAAAAAGGGAAACTCTGTGTTTACAAAGGGAAGAAGGAAACCATCTGTGACAGGGCTCTTTTTTGAGCATTGGCTGTTTGAGCACTGCTCATAGGTTTCTAATGCCAGAAGTGGTCCCAGCAGAAATGGATTAGTGGGCAGAAACAAGTGAGGAGGTCAAAAGGTGAAAAATAAATGTAATTTATCACATGCCTGTGCTGTTTGTCACCAGACTAGAGAAATTAAGGAAATCACATGGATATTTTCACTTTGCCTTGGAATAGGATGACCCTATATACATACAATCTGAGCTACTGCTCTGGGTTAGCTTGTTAATTGTAAAGTGGTGGTGAACTAGACCCAGCTAGTTTGCTTCATCTGGCAGGCTCCTGTCTGGGGAGTAAATGTATGTCAATAGCTTTAACATGTCCAACCTTTACGGTAAAGGGCCAGAGAGGACATTTCATACCCAGACTGGGAATTTTCCATGCCAGTTTTACTATTCAGATAATATACATATTCTCGGGTCGGCTGTCTGTTCTCTGCCCCGAGATGCGTGGCATGGTTCTGCGGCACCCCAGGCTCCAAAGAATGAGTCTGGACTCTTCACTTTTTGATCTTCAGGTTGTTTATTATTTCTTATCTATAAAATTTTCTTTCTGCCCAGCCAAGATCTGCTCAGCAAGGCAGCCACAAGCACTCTGACCGCCCCTGAGGTGGTGTCATCCTTTTATACTACAAACTACATATATCATATTTACTTTTAATTCCCAATACCTATCACCTATGTTAGACAGTGCATTTCTACTCTAAACCCATCCCAAAGTGCCAACATCACAGCAGAAAATGGAGAATAAGAAGAAGAAAGAAGAAGGACTAGACACACCCTGATTCCTCCATCTTGTCCCCACAACCCCCACACCAAAACTCCTAAAATCTACATTTTCACCCTGTGAATACTTTATTACTACACCACTCAAACCTGCGTGGCTTTCACATCCCCATACCAAGCTGGCAATTTGTTGGAAGGATCAAAATCAAGCCACCAGGTTCCGGGCAGCATACCAGGGTCTCCGAGCCCCCCGACAGGGTTCTCGGCAACTCTGGACATCCGGAGGGATGTGCTGAGTTCCCACAACATATCACACAGGCACACATGCAGTAAGCACAAACGATTAGCATTGCAAAGGACAACTTGTAAGCCAAGTTTTAGCCTTATGTGATTTGAAACAGCTGAGTGATAAATTACAATAAAAACAAATGCCAGCAGCTCCTTAGCGCTAATGGGATTGGTGGGTGCTCCTGTCATGAGAGCCTGGTGAATACATATTGTTATAATTGTCTGGGTGGAGGTGATAGAACAAACGTGACTCTTCCAAGCCAGTGTTGGCACCGACAATAATTGTTAACAGATTTAGTATCTTATTCACCTCTTTTTCTCCCTATAGCTTCTTCTTAACTTATCAGCAGATTTTATTTTTGAGTTATTAGGAATCGCATCCTTCTCTTATTGATTCTTCTGAATTGCCTGCCAGTCACTAATTGTTTCCAGCTCTGAGGGTTCAAAATTACTGATTTCCTTTTAGATACTTCAATCATTCATATATCTTCCCCTCCATCCCTCCACCCCTTTTTGACTTTCTTTGGCTTGAGGTTTTCTCAGAGGAGTTATCAGCTTAGTTAACCCTACTTGCTCTAGCCAAACTCTGCTCTCATTCCTTTGGCAAAGGGGTACTCAAGAAGAGTTGATAAACATAAATCCTCATGTAATTCAGCCCCATCGTGAGCACTCTGAGTCTAAATACTCTGAATTTGAACACCTAGTTGATGTGCTGTTCAGGTGTACCTATATAGCTACCTATATACACACACAGACACATACATACACATATATTCATATCCATATCTGTATACATAGTGAGTGTGGGTGTCTATATGTAGATATACTACATTCACATGTAAATATGGATTTACTGTGTAAATATAGCATATAAATAATATATGCATACCTGCATTTATATATTAATGCACGTGCTTGTACTTAAGGTCTGGCTTGCTATTCCCTTTTGCTTGCTGCTCCTACTGTGTCACATGGCTCCTGAAGCAGAATGTCACAGCACTGAGATTGTCAGAGTCACCCAAGTCACACATCAGCAAGTCACCACAGACCAGCTGAGTGGCAGGAGCTGCTGACAGACTCATGGATAACCCAGGGCAAGGGGAAGGAGAGGTGACTTCTTGCAAGAGCTCTCTGACTGTTAGCATAGATGACTTCAGTTGCATTGCATTAGCTGGGCACTAGAAACATGCAGACAATCTGCTGCTGGGCCACTGCAGACTTGAATCACTTGTCAAAAAGCAGGAACTGGTGCATGAGCCTGTGCCCTGTCTGCTGACCAAGGCCCCTCTCCTGCTCCTCTGCACAGCAGTGTCAGTGCATCCCCCTGTTCTCTTCTGCCTTGAATGACCAGCTCAGCTGCCCTTCATCCTTCTGGCACAGGGGGATGGACATTTGGAGAGCTGCAGGAGGGGAAGTCTTCCCACAGTGCTGCCCTTGCACAGGCACTGCTTGGCTCCCTAGGGTCAACAGTCCCACCACAGCCTGGCCAGGTCTTTGCTCTGGGAAGCCCACACTAACCCTGCATTACTCCCTGTGCTTCCCACCCAACCCAGAGACATCCTGGAAGCGTGGCCAGGCAGCTGCCAGCACTGCAAGCCTTGCCTGCTGCAGACAGGAACTTTCCAGGCTCTCAGTCTTGTTCTAGAGCCCAGCATTACTGTCCCAAGTGCATGCCACTGAGAGGTCCAGGTTAATATATTCTTGCAGAACCTAACACAAATTTTCCTAGGCACAATTTTTTTCTGTGAAAAAAGCAGTGTGCTGAGCTTCCAGCAGTGCAAGACTCTTTTAAAAATGCATAACTCATAAATGAATCAATATAGGACTAATGTGAATCAGTACAAGGGCACTTGAGGACACTCTTTCTTTCCCTGTTGCATAGTTGCTCCCTCTCCAGACCTTGCCAAAACTAACCCATTGTTACTCTGAAAGCAACTAATGGCAGCTGTTAAACATGTGGTTCAACTTTAGGGATCAGTCCCAGGCATGAAAATTAGTTTTTGCTTGGGTTAAGTGCAAGTAGCAATTAGGTGCCTCTGCATAGTGAGAACAGAAGTAGTTGGAAGCTGCTGCCCAGAGCAAGATCCTGCCTGAGAAGCGCAGTCACCCTCAAGGTCCATCCCTGACCAGAGGCACAAAGCTGGAGGAATGGACTGGTTGCAGCTGTATGCATTAGGGAAGCAAAGGCTTGAAGATGGACATAGTTTTGGGAGAAAACCAGAGTCATTTCAGCCATAATATTCCTTGGAAAAGCAAACTTGTTGAGGGTACAAAAAAAAGCCTGGTCTGTCTTCATGTAACATTGCCTTGTCCTATTTAGAACAGTTCTCCAAAAATACACAATATAGGAAGAAGAAATGAGCTTAAATATCCAGAAGAGCCAAGCTGTTATTTTTTCCATAGGGCCCTTCCAGTCTTATGCATTTTGGTTCAATTGTGAGTTTATGGCAGGAAGCATGCTCAGGCTCCTCAGAGTGGCAGTCAGCATCCTGGAATGATGTAGATGAGAAGCATCAGTATGTATAACTGAGTCAGAAACCCACTCAGTGTATGCCATCAGGCTTTGAAAGTCACCCTTCTACTCTATATATGCAGCAGAGATAGTGGCTGGGGCAGTTAGTGAGAGCTAGTGCCCCTCTGTGTGTCTTCAAGTTAAAATAAAAACCTTGTTCCCAAATCCTCTAAGCAAGCTTGGGTATGTTGTCCCTGTCCAGCAGTTAAGTTAGTGTAGTTTTCCAGTTCAGCAAAACTTTAGTCTCTTCAGAGCTCTGAAAATCTACAGCAGAGTGTGTAGCCAAGGAAGTGCAATTCTATTTCCAAATCCACAGGCTCACTCTTACAATTGCATCTAATCTTGGATCCTTACTCTCTTTCTGTGGGAGAACCAGGATTCCTGAGTTGTGTCTCAGACAAAAGAGAATTTTCTTTCCCTACAATTTTCTAGAAATGTCAACATATCACTGACACATTGGGTCTTGACAGATAAAGTGGGATGTTACAACTGAAAAACAAAAAAGAAAAAAAAAGTCTGAGTGTTGCAGGAGATCCTTCTTCTCAAACTGAGCAGAGGGAATGGTTACCCTGTTGAATCACAGTGGGGCTATGTCTGGGTAATTGAAAAGATTTGTTGTCTGAGAAAGCACATTTAAAAATTCCTCTCATTTCTTCAGCTATCAGGATACCATTGGGACTTCACCAGGTCCATAGATCTGCTGCATAATGTGTGAATGGCCATATCTCACCATGGAGTCAAGAGTTGAGCTGTTACCAGTACAACATAAATAAGATCAAAATCAGGGTTGACTTCCGACAGGAGATATAATGGCTGTGGGTAAGAGCAGGAAAGTGGGGCTGGAGAAACTGGATGGGTAAAATACAAAACAGCAAAATGTTTTGGGTAGATAGATTTGAAATATTCAGCACCATCTCAACTGGTTTTATCAAAACCTGCTTATCATTTTGAAAATGGCAAGTCATTTAGGCCATCTCAAAATTACTGAAGGAAGAGGTGGCACAGTTTAATTAGACTTTCTCATGATAAGTTTCTCTACAGACATCTCAGGTCATCCCAAGTATTGCTGTATCACTCTGGAATTAGAAAATTCACCGTAATAAATGTATTTACTACATATTTACACTGATATCACCTAGCACAGGGTCTGTCCAAAGGATTTCAAACATGATGCTTCACAAACAGTGGCACAAGCTGAACACTGTAACACAGATTAAGTCAAATAAATCTTCACACATCTGAAGACTTATGTCTTAGACCTTTTCATGTCTGAAGAATATTACTACTGTGTCCTCTTTCCTGATAATACAACAGCCCCATACAGGACTGAAAATATATTTCTCAGGTCTTTTTCTCATCCATCTGTGTGACAGCCATCTCAGTTGGCTCACATAGCAAATACAAGAAATTATGATAAAGCTACACAGATAAAATTAAAGTATAGCAGTTTCAATGGAAGTAAGGACAAATTGCTCTTAAGTTACGCTTCAGTGGACAGGATCAATGGACATTTAAGGGAAACACAAAAGCTAAGAGAAACAGAGCCTGCATCACTTACATGTCATTGGCTTCTACTCTATTTCAAGGCATTATCAGCAAAGTGTCATGAGCCTATCCATGACACTTGATGCATTTTCTGCAGTTCAGACCTTGCATTGATGAGCCCATGTGAGTTGTGGGTTTTTTGTCCCAGTGGTATCTCATGTGATGGTGGGTTTTTTGGATTTTTTGGGCTTGTTGTTTTATTTGTTTTGATTTTAGGGATTTTTGTTGGAGGCAGGGGGAATTGCTCCTCAGTTTTGTGATATCCCTGGGTTGCCAGCCTTCGTCTTGCAGCAGTCAGAGTCCAGCCCAGCAGCAGCAAGGTATTTGCCCCAGAGATGAATTAGACTGGCTACTCTAGCAGTAGCTTTCCTTTGGCAATGTACTGGGTAATCGAAGTATCCTAAAATTTCAATTTTTATGGACACATGGTAGATTTCAACTAAGGGATATTTTAAATTTTGAGGGAACAAGAACATGAGACTGCTGGAGCCATTGAGTTGGTTTCATTCTTGGACCCTCCCATGAATGCAGCAACATGCCACCTGAGCAGCACAGCTGCTACCCACACAAGAGCTGTGGAGGGGCTCTTCCAGGGCTTTCCCACCTTCATGGCTACAGACAGCCTGCCTATATATGTTCACAAATTCCTTCTCTCACAAATTCATTCAAAATCAATTTATAGGCAATCATTCTCAAATCAGTACAGACTATGACTCAAATAAGTGTCTCTCCTTTACTCTTTATGCCTCTTTCTAGATAATTTTCCATCCCATTTCAGGCATTTTAATTTATTTTTTTTGTTTAATGAAGTGAAAAACATTCTCTAGGTCTTCTCTCTTAACTCACCATCCCTTGTCATAGATGACTTGGACAGTGTCTGTCCTCTCAGGTGAACACTTGGCAGACACCTGTGCAGTACAGCAGCATTTCACACCTGTCCTGCAAATGCCTTACCTTTACAGTTTTCATGCTGTTATGGCTTCAAAGCATTGTAATTACTCTGAAACTAATACACTGTCCATGTATGATGTTATATCCATATCATATCTCCCAGTTTTCACAGATTGCTTATGCTGAGTAACTGACCATGCGTTTTGTACTACTGACCTTGGTCTTATTTTTTCCCATTCCACCTTCTCCATGTGGTAAGTGTTATTGGCAAAATATCCTGAACCTATCTTCTTAAATGGTGCCCACTTCCAGCCAATAATCTGTGGTAAATCAAGTAATTTGTATGTTCTCAGAAGCCAAAGATAAAACTCCTGCTTCTCTTCAATTAACTAGTCTCCTCTGCTCAAAAAGCTGCCTTGCCAGATGGTTTGTGCTTCCTCCTCCCATGTCAGACAGATCTGGCTCCCAGAGACTGGGAAAGAGCCCAGCACCGACAGCAGGGAGATTCCCAGCCAGGGGTATCTCCCTGGAAGTGGCTCTTTAGATGAACTTCAGAGTCTGTCCTTCCTATAAAAATATTGTGCATAATTTTGGGTCCCTGTCAGATCAGCATAATGGACTGGCAGAGCTTGTAAAATAAAATGGCAATCAGCAAGCTAGCATCCAAATCCACCCTTCAATTTGAAATGCAAAGGGTAACACTTTTCAGGAATCTGGAGGGCTAATGTAACAAGGAATGTGTCCTCCCCTGAAATGAAGGATTCATTTCAAAACACGCTGATACTTTGGAGCAGAGCAGTGACTTCATCAGCAGAGTCAAAAATAAGAAAAAATATTATTTAGAAGATATTACCTCTGGGCCAGATCATCATATGTCACAAATTTGGATTAATTTAAACAGCTACGTTAGTTTTTATCAGTTCCAAATCCACCTATTTCCCATGGTCTGGAGCATTATATTTCCAAATTTTTTATTTCCTAATATTTTCCAAATGTTGTTGGAATTTTAGGGAAACAGTATTATATTTTCCATTTTCCTTTTTCCTGTGTTTTACAGCTCAACCATCTTTCATAATGATTTCTTTTTGATTTCACAGAGAAGCTCTTTAATAAAAACAAAAAGCTGATCTGCTAGTTCTTGCTAGCAAACATTGTAAGATGAAAGTTGTGTGGGGAATCATTAAAGAAGAATTGCATATTCAAACCCTGTAGTTTTAGAATACCAGATATTAAATTAAAGAATGAAACTTACTTCTCAATACTTTGGAAAGTGGCTACCTTTCATGGCAAATTTCAAAGTAAAAGTGAGGAAAAGTGACTGTTAATAAATTCCACAGTCTTGATTCATTTTTTCATTCTTATAGTGACAAATGTCCTTGAATGTCCACTTAGCATTAAGTTAAATTATCTACTTGAGATTGGGAAAAATAATATCCATATGCTAAAATTTCATCCTATTTCTGCATTAGCACTATGTTCCTTTAATTCAATTTTTCTCTGCAAAGAATGAAGCAGAGGTTTGTAATTCATATCTGTACCATTTCTTACAGCTGTGCCAAAGCCTGCACCACAGTCCAAAGCCAATCTCACTTGGGCACTGCGCAACACAACTTCTTCCTTGGACCTCAGCTTCCTACTAGGGGAATTATTTCATCACAGATACAGGTCAATGACTAATTGGTGTTCACACATCACAGGCAAAGGGGGCACCAGGACATGTGAAATGTGTGGAGTTTCATTTCAGCACAGCAGTAAAAGCCAGAGTTGGGGTGAATCCTGACTATCACACTCTGAAACACTCCTTTTTCTATTGATGTTAGTTGTGTAAATATCAATTTGTGTAAATGTCAATTTACAATCAAAAATGTGACCACATTATATTCAGAGAAAATATGAACATGTGAAAATGTGAAGAGAATTGTGGTTTTGAACTCTGAAAAATTGTAAACACTCAAAAATAGCAAGTAGATCGATTTTTTTAAACTTACCCTTTTGACCCAGTTTTCTCTTGAACATTCTTCTGAATATTTTCAAAATATTCATTAATAATCTCAGGAATTAGTCTACTGAATGTCTTTGAAATTCAGCTGTAAAATATCTCTGCCTTTCCATAGTTATTGTGGTAACTATATTTTGAAAAATAATCAGTCACTCAATTAAGTATAACCCATATCTCATAAAACCATATTTGCCATCTGTAATAAAGTTGTGCTTTTAGACTTGTTCCCTCACTGAATAATTTTAAAGAGTTTACATGGTATCCTGACCACCCATGCAGAACACAACATCTTATTCCTGCCTCTTCCTAATGACACCCACTGTACCCACATTTCCCAGTTCCTTCAGATGTTAATGCCTACCTCCATTTATCAGGCATCATTCATTTCCATTCTTCCTTCCTTCAAAATTTAATAGTGAGAGCTAGCCAAAGCCCATTCCTTCAGACTCTACCTAGCTTGAGGGCTTCTAATCTTTGACAAATCACTGTGAGGGGATTTGTTTGGGGTGGAATTCCTCTTCTGCTCCACTTGAAGACCTCTTGCTTGCAGTGTGAGGCGCTGCTCAGCTTTGCACAGTGACGTGTAGAGGGTAGAGAATAGTTTGCAGTGAGTGACTTCTTAGGTGAAGTATGCTTCTAATGTTTTTTTGCAGATTTTCTGTGCTTAGCAATCCCTATGTGCTATGCTACTATCAAAATTATTTGCTAATTAAGACCCCTGTTGGTACCCCATGTGCCCATGGGTAGTTTTACTATGGCAGTAAACTCAGCCAAATTCAGAACTGTAATGGGGTTACAAAGTGCAAAGATGATCTCATCTGGATGGAGGTAGCTTTTGGAGTAAGGACCTCTGAAGCACCATTCTGTCACATATTGGGTATTGAGATAAGCTCCCAAAGTTAAAACTCTCGTGGTGCCTGAGCTGTTGCCATGGGACACTCCCCAGTATGCAGAAGGGAGACAAGTGTGTTCCAGCCAGTCCCTGGTCTGGGCAGCAGCAGGGCCAGGCCCATCATGAGTCAGGAAACCTTTCTCCTGTGCAATTACTCAGAAATCTTCTGCATTCACATATGTGAAAGAACCAGGTGCTCAGAGTCATTCAGATTTAAGATAAACTGCTTTCTAGAATAAGCCTTTTATTCATTTGGAACTGATGTCAACTATTGAAACTGAACTCCTAACAGAGACACTTCAGGCTAGTTGCCTAAAATTTAGTGGAATGGATCCAGGCCCTAACACATACACTAATTCTTCTGGGTAGCTGTAGACACAGCAAAATTCATTATTTCCATGAAAGCACTTGATAGTCAGTCTTTACCATACCATATCTGCTGGCAGCACAGAGAGAAGTGTGTGTTTATAATAACAAGACAGCAGAAATTTCAGACAGTGCTTTGAATAATGCATTTTGCAGTACTTGCTCAGGCTTGTTAAACCCAAAGCAAAATATAAAAACCCAATGTTGCTCTTTTTGTGAGGTTTATGCCTCTGGTTTTTGATGTGATTTCTCTTAAAAGATAAGTTCATTTTTTTTACATGCTACTAAGCATGAATGCATCTAAAAATCCGATTGCAACTTGCATTGTTCTGTTGGTACAAACTCTTCTAATCTTAACTTAGCCCCACAGCTCTGTGACTGGACTTTATCTTGACTTGGCCCTCCAGCCACTTCTAGCCTCATCTCTTCAAAAAGATGACACTACTTGCATCCTGTAGTGGAACTTAAAGATTTTGCCTCTTCAGCCTGTGATCAGATACTCTAGTGATGCCAGCTAATTCACATGGACTTGAACCTTGTTGGGACTGATAGCCTCGTTGTTCCTTACATCCAGTGGAGGTAACATCATGGTAGCCACAGAATAGTTCAAACCAGTGTCTATGAGGTATTGTGAACAATCAAAAATTTTGCTACCAGCAAAAGCCACAACTGACTACAACTGCACAAAAATTATGCAGCAGCTTGGCTCTTGCACATGTACAGAAATCACCATAATTGTATGAGTGTACATCATTCATTTCAGCATATCCTGCTAAGGGCTGACTTCAGGATTCTTTGTTTGAACTTTGAAAGCCTTTTACAGTGTTACTCCTACTTCCTCATCCAAATGTTTAAGTCCCTGTACATTTAAATATCAAATCTTATTTCTTATTCTCAACTAGTAAATCTTATCTCTTTCTAAAGCCCTCTTGAAATATTAGTGTTATTGAGCATATTCTGTCATAAGTATTACTTGGTAGATTACATTGCCAAAATACATTTGTGATCTGTCTGAGCTTAGTCATTTTAAATCCATCTATTAATACACATCTGCCTCACAGCTGAGTAAAATTCTCTACTGTAAAAGTTAAAGATAAATTTCCTAACAAGTCTTTTTGGTAGGTGTTTTCTGTGTGTGCTTTTTGTGTTATTTACTCCTAGACACTGGATCTTGTGACTCCTATATCCTGGATCCCATCCCTGATGGGGATGAGACACTTTTTCTTGGCTTCTTTAAAGCTTGACAGAGTGGCTTTGGTGGGCCAGATTTTCACCCATGGGGCCAAATTTGAAAACTCTGAGGGGATCACATGGCCTAAACTGGTGCATCTGTCCTGGCACAAAACTGCAGTCTGGGTCAAATCCACACTTGGGTTTGCAGAGAGGAGTTGAGAACACCATCAGCAGTACCACAGAAGGTTTCTTCTGCCAGCCTCCTAGGTCTGTCAGCCCAGGCAACTTGGTTTAACCCTTTCATGGATCTCTGAGAAACACAACCAAGTCATTGCTGTTGAGGGCATTATGAACAAGAAATTATTTTGTACCACTAATTTGTAATATTTTAGCAGTAACAGTCTGTATAGATATTTTTGCCTTGCTGCACCTCTAAGATAATGTGACTGAGTTTATCTCTCACTAAAATACATTCAATAAAAAAGGTACAAAGTTATTTCACATTTCCAGTGGAGAAAGAGACAATTCAGATGAGACAACAATAGAATTCAGTTTGGTTTCTGTATAGAACAAGCCATTAAATTTTGCTATCACACCTGTTCCTGAAGCCTTTGAAAGGTTAAAAAACTGGTTTCAGAACTACATCTGATTTGCTTAAAGGACACTAGAAGAAGAAACTCCCGTTTGCCAGATCAACCAGTCATCCATACTAGATATTTGGAAATTAACTGAGAGCATCACAGAGTTCGATTTATCTATCTCTTATACTTTGACGTTGCTTCTGGAGACTACTCTGAGAAAATGTTGTGCTTGCAGCAAGCAACCACAAGGAATCTGGGCAAGATGGATTTAAGGTTCATCTTCCACCTCAGATGGGTTCTGGTGGAAAGGCTGTACTACACCTCTAGGGGTACCTGCCCTCAGTCCTTCTCTGCACACCTTTCTGAGTGAATTCAGCAGTCTACTTGTGGATATCATGTTTTAGTTCAAAACCTGGGGCTCAGGGAGTAGTCACAGACCTCTTGTTTATAGCAGAGGCTAGTAATCCCAGGCCTATCTCCTGAGACAACAGCATGGGTCTAGGAGGGATCCTGTGCCCTTCTTTCTACACAGAAATGGTTCACACAGGACAAGGCTAATTTTCAAAAGGCCTTACATATTCAGTGACTGCTGCCCAGGTGACTGAGGTGTTGGAGAGGTAAAGTCTGAGTCTGAATGAAGGCTGGCATGTATGCAGACTTAAAGAATAAATCATCTTTTTATGAGTGGGAGAAGGCAAACTTCCCAGGAAATGAGATATTCTGGGAGCCCTCTGTGGGCAAGTCAGCAGGCTGACTGCCTGTGGAAATGCCATTTTTTGAGACATAGAGCACTGTTTGGTAGCACTTCTCATGGACATGTCAGTAAGATGTCTGCCCCCAAGAGGTGCACATCAGTTCCACCTTGACAGGAACCAGGATCTAGATTGTGTCTGTACCTGCTGAAGCACCCAACAGACCCATCCTGGGCCTGCCTGCAGGTGCCAAATCTCCAGCACCAAGAGGAAACTAGGGCTTTTCTCAGTATCATGCCGCAAGCCTCACATGGCTGGGTCCCATCTAGTCTTTCCCCCACTAGATAAGGAGAATGATCATCCTGAGACAACTCACTCTCTGTGTTTCGTATTTTTTCAACAGAATTTATGTCAGGCAGGGGAAGGGAATCAGTGGAAAACCAGCCCCCATGGACACCATTTCGACATGGTGTCTCCAGTATGTCTTCATCTGTCTCGCATAATCATTCCTTGCTTTGTAACTACTGTAGGGCACAGTGGCCTGTCCACTTGTTTACAGGCAGCAATACCGAGTCCTTTCCAAAAATTGCATGTAGCACTCACCTTCCCTTCCCTTCACTGTACCTCTCCAAGCTGCTGGTCCACCTGGTGCCCTTAGTGGCTGAGACAGAAAACAGCTTGGTTTTGTCCCCTCTGTTTTGCAAGTGATATTTTCCCCCAAGGCTCTATACATATAAGAGTTGCTGTGTGCATTTGGCTTGGATCTGTGAGTTACTTCCCCAGTCACTAGTAAAGAGCAGTGTCTCTTGACCTTCCTTCTTGAAGAAAAAATCCTCAACTGATCCTGCCCCTGAAGCAGGATGGTCTGTGCTACACTATGCTACATCTGGCAGCTCCGAGCCCCAGATACCAAGCCCCAGTGAGAGGTGCCACTCCTGCTTTTGCACTCTCCTGCATCTTGAACAACACATCGTGACCTGCTTGAGGAGAGAAAACTGTCCCACCGCCCTGGGATGGGTGACACACTGCTATGGGGGCACTACCAAAACACTGCAGCAGCAGCTGCTACTGCTCCACCTTCCACCCTGAACAGTGTGGGGACCTGTGTGATAAAAGGTGTTTATCACCTCTAGACCTATACAGTCAGCTGAGGACCCATCAACCTTGATTCACCCACCCCAGCTTCATCCTTGCCTGCAGGAAGGCACTGTGTCATCTGTGGTGACAAGTGAAACTGGCCTCATCTTTTATGAAAACCTCCCTCTCCCTCCAAAAATGAAGTGGAACATGTCTCATAAACCTGCCTCTGGTGGGAGATGTCTGTCAGGGCATAAAGGCAAGAGGAACACATTCAGGCACAGATGTACACCAAAGCAGATACAACGGCAGAAAAAAAAAGAGGAAAAAGTTGGCTAGGGAACAAGTATTTTTAATAGTGTTCCCTTTAACAGAACCTAAAGAGAAGTAACACTTCATTTTACCTTTTCTATTAAAGCAAAAAGCTCACCAGTGTCGGTTGTGTGCAGGTGCTATGCACAGTGGGAAACAACTCAAACCAGCATGTGTTCTTTGAAATATTTCTTTTAAACAGACACTAAGTATTTTCAGCTTTTGGAGAATGTGACTCAAAATAACAAGAAGATAAAATATCACCATGCTGTGCAAGGGAGGATATGTGCAGTTATCTGCTCTGATTTCATACTAATATTTAGCTATCATATAGCACTCTCTCTGCTGACCCCACTGTATAAACACTCAGTAATTAACCAGCACACTCCCTGCTATGCAGCAGGTAGGTAATATTGCTCTTACCATCCCCAAGCTACACAGAAGGAATTTAGACAGCGAGATGACAAACCTTATCCAGACCCACTTGGGAAGTCTAAGGCAAAGCAGAGAGTAGGATCAGTTCCTGCAAAATGTGTTCGCTTTCCCCCACTCTGCCTTTTATGTTACAGCCCAGAGACACGTAAGACTTCAGTGCAGCCCTGAGCAGAGAGGAGTCCACCTGCAAAAACTCCTAAAGCTGTTTCACACCACTGACAGTTTCTGGAGCAGACACAGCTCAGAGGGGAGCCACGGGAGTGCTGTAAATCAGGACTGAGGCATATTGGCAGAGCTTTGTGGGAAAGCTTGCCTGGGATCTGCCTGTTGCTTGTTGTTTTTCTCAGCGCTTTTGATGCTTCTTTTTTCTTACGATAAAGCACTGCCCCCAGTCATCCTATGCTCATCATCTACTAATTGTCCAGTTTAATGATCACATTTAGTTCAGCTGGGAAGGGGGTGTGGAAACAAACAGAACACGAGCAATGCACTAATTTACTGTGGAGGGCAGCTGCAGACTCCCCACTGCAGGAACGGCTTGTGAGCTCCCACAGCCTGTTGTGTCCCAGCAGGGACAGTGCAGACTTGTCACCCACCCTTCAGGAAGAAGCTCTTGGTTCATCCCATTTGCATTTGCTGCCATTAGAAGCAGGAAACAAAATGGTGCAAAATGGTTCTCAACAGAAAAAAAATCTCAACAAGCCAACAAACCAGACCCAATAATCTTACACATGCAAGGATTAACTGCTCACATTTTGCACTTGATTTTGCTGTAAGCTTTAACTGATGAGGAAGCAGAGTTCAGGGACCATTGAGATTATTTTCACCACAGGAAATTATGTGAAGGAAAAGGCAACCTTCATAAGGAAATTGGTAAAATCTTGTTAAAACTCCAATTTACTTTAAGGATTGCATTTTTTCTACAAGGATGTCAGCAAACTTGGGAAGGTACTAAGAAGCACTGTCCGTTTTCCCCATTTTCTCCCTGAAGGAATCAAAATATGCAATTTCAGGGACATTTAGACAAAAAACAGCTTTAGAGAAAGCAACAGCATTTTGCTGTAACAATATTAATAAAGTTTTGGCTTGGCTATTGAAAGAGACTGTTGGTGTCTTAACGTCATTGCATGGAAACTGCTTATGACCCATGTTTTTCTTATGTGTGTTTCCAACACATTCTTATTCCCCAGTATAAAAGACATCCACTTAAACTGCAGCAACATTGCCACCACTTCTAAAACGGGCTGGTGCAATGCAGTCCTGACTATCAGAGCTCACATCTCTCACAAAAATCAAACTGCATGTTTTTCCAGGTGCTGCCATCTTGGAAACAGGACACATGGGGACCAAAAAATGTGTTTCAGGACTTAACCTGAGGCCTACAATTAGAATTTTTTATTGAACCTAGTTATTGCAAACTTCTTTCATCTGAAGCGTACATTTGTTTAAACACCTTGAAACTCATTTGCTCTGGCTGTTGAAGGAATGCATATTCTCAGAGTCAGTAGAAGAAAATAGTGCCATTTAACTGGCAGTGTAATTTCTTGTAACTGAAATGCTTTATTTTAAGCAGTTCAATCTTTCTGAGAGAGATTGCAAAGAGATGCTGCAAATGTTTTAAATGTGCAGGGTTAAGTTTCTCCATGGAAGCATGCTGTGCTCTACACAAGCAACACAACAAACACACCCCAGTTCAAATGCCTATTGTTACATATGCATAGCATGATTCAGAGTTCCTGTGTAACTCAGGCAGACTGCTACAGGCCTATTTTCTAACCTATTTTCTTGCATCTTCAGCTGCCTTCAGATGAAGTCAAACCTGAAATCTAAACCATCTCTTTACCTGGAATTTTAAAGGAGTCTAAAGAAACTATGCAGACCATATGTAAAACTCCCTCATCTTCCTTGAAAATGAGGTTTTGGTTCCTAGTTTTCCCCTGAAAATGGGAACAATGGCAATTCTTTTTGCCTAACATTGCCTGTCTGTTTTACACGTTCATATAACTCTTAACCCACCCCGACTGAACCCTCCAGGTGTTATTCTGGTTTGAATAGCATAATACATACCAATACAGATAGCAAAATGCTATCTGCTCCCAGCTGTTGTCTCAAGGACCTCAGGGTTACAAGAGAACAGGCACTGACTCTGCAGAGCAACTCCTGGAACATCTCTCCATGTCAGATCACAGCCTCAGCATGTGAGCTGGAAAAAGACTTCTGGCCTGTCCAAGGATGTTAGAAAGACTCAGTCCAGCCCTAATATCCATGTGGGGACTCCTTTTCCGTTAGATCATGACAGTGAAAACATGAAGTGCAGAAAGAGAATTAGGTGTTAGGAAATTTTGAGTGCTGTCTAGCTTTGGGTTGACCAGAACATAAAACACATAGAGAAGTGGTCACAGCAACAAGCTTGAGAGAATTCAGGATGCATTTGGACAATGCTCTTGGGCACATGGTGTGATTCTTGGGGATGGTGCTATGCATGGCCGGGAGCTGGGCTCAATTATCCTTGTGACTCTCTCCCATTTCAGCGCATTCTGTGATATATCATTAGCAACTTTCTGTATTATAACATTTCTCCAACTAGCATCATGAAAATTAATAAAATACCTGAAATTACAGTTCTTTAAAATGACAGTGCATTGGGTCCTTTCTTGTATTTTTCTCTTAATCACCAGGATTTCTCAATGGACAGATCTTCATACATTAACTTTAATGTGTCTTTGATTGCATCTACTTTTCTTGTAGTCCTTGTAATTTCTAGTCTGTTTTGGAAATGCACAGTGATATTAATATCCTTTCAGGTATCATTTCAGGAGACATCACTGCTAGGATATTTTTGCCAATGATCTTCTGTAGTGGCCCCAGCCCCTGCTCATCCTGTGGTTTTATCTGATTCTAGATAGCAAATTTGCTGCTATTTCCAACCCAGCTACATGAAGCAGAGCACAAGTTTTCTAACAATTTTGGTAGGAACAATAAAAAGACACAGGTATTTTCTGGGGTGGTGTTGGTACATCTGTGCTTGCTACTCTTCTCCTGGGACAGTGAAGGTTTTCCCACCATTTATTCATAGTTCCTGGTCAACACTAGCCAGATTGATCAATGAGGAGAAATCCCATTCCAGTGTAAGTAAATAAGGCATAATCTGGCATAATGGCACAAGACATCTCCATCTCTATTCCACTTCTTTACCCTGAATATTTTGCTATCACTTTCTCGATGAGGAAACAAAGCGCTAGAGGTCAGGACAGGTATGAGAGGAGAGAGGATCATCCCAAGATTGGCGGCTGAGTTGAAAAAATGACTGACTTTGTAGTAATCCCTACAAGCTCCTAAAGTGTCTTCATATGTCCTTCCCTGACTCTGCCCCCCTCCATCATAGTAGTCTTCGCTTTGCTAAAACATGAATTTAAAAGGCTTTTCTAAGCCTTTACAGTTTATATCCCCAACCATATATGTGGCTTATCACTGAGATTGAGACTTTACTCACAAACCAACAAGCCCAGAACTGCACTGAATTGTGTAATCACATAAGGAAGCCTCTTGTAGCACCTTGAGAGGGAAAACTACCTCACTGAGAACTGATAAAATACCTGTCTACATGGCTTACAAACCCAACTGCAGCTTTGCTATAACAAGATCTAAGTCACATCTGATTTGTTACCAATTATCTTCCCAAAATCTTTATAAACACAAGTGCTTCCAAGTATTCCCCTCATGATGATTATGCAGTTAGGATGTTTTATTCCTGAGATATATGTTTGTGTTGTTTCCTAAGTTGAATCTAATTGTGCTATTTCCTGCACATATTTCTAACCCTGAAAGTCCCTTTGGAGAAATGTACATGCGAGGAAGACTAAGCAATCACTGGGGCCAGAAAAACAGAAACCAGAAAGGAAATAAAGTTTCACAGTTCCCAGGTCCCATTTATTTCATATGCATGGTGCAGATTGTAGTTAGAAATCAGCACCATGCAGGCAGGCAAAACAAAACTGATCTTTGAGAAAGAGGGACAGGAGAGCTGGTAATGCATTACCAACCTCCTTTTACACACACACACACACACACACACACACACACACACACATATATATAGTATTATCATGTAAATAAAGCAATTAAATAAAATCAGGATCAGTTATAATCCCTGCAGATTTTTTCCAGCTCAGTATATTGCTGTTTACCATTAACATTTGTTTCCAATCTTTTATTCAGTTTTCACTCTATATAGTAAAGGTCATGTCCAAGTAAATGTTCCAAAGTCTAATAAGAAAGAATTCATGGGGTGTTTTCATCAGTGAAATATTCCATTGAAACCATTCAGGTACTGCAGTGATCTGCTTTAGGATTTTGATAACACACACACACACACACACACACTTTTTTTTTTCTGCAGAATTCATAGGTCACTTAGATTGTATTACAGGCAAACTGGTGATTTGCTATTAAAATTTTATTTAAAAGATACTCTGCTGCTATATCCAATAGTAGTGATTTAAATAATATTTTTCTGGGTAGTCAGGATCATTGCATCTTCTCATCTTCAAGATAAATCTTTATAATAACTACAGAAATGCTGTAATTTATCAAAATTTTAAAATTTAATAGCATTTATCTGAGTGAAAGATAATTACTCAGGTGTTCCTCATCACACAGGAGTTGTTTAGTGTAGGAGTTTTACTTAAGAAATTAATAATTATTCCATTCCTATATTGCCAAAACAGTTCAGAAGACCATTCCTGAGAAACTCAGTTCCTTTATGGGGTTAGAGAACTTGTTTCATGAAACCTTAACACTATTTTGTATCCTTTAGACTACATCTTTTGTTAACACACATAACAAATTGGTCACAATGATCAAAATACT
Source organism: Molothrus ater (assembly GCF_012460135.2). NCBI lineage: Eukaryota > Metazoa > Chordata > Aves > Passeriformes > Icteridae > Molothrus > Molothrus ater. The sequence goes on from NC_050478.2 coordinate 131,491,572, forward strand.
CTCCTAGACTGTGGAAGCTTTGAGAAGAACCTAGGTTATTTTCTAGCCAAAATATTTACGACATTTCCAACTTGGGTCAGTTTCAGTTTGGAAAACAAGTGGAGTTCAAGAGTTCTGAATAAGTTTTGTTCTGTGATTTTTGCTGTATTCATAAGCTTACCAGGCTGAAACTCACACCGATCAAAACCAAGGAAAATGTTCCCATGAATTCCTGTGAAGACTGAATTTTTGGCAACTCCACTGAAACCTAAAACAAGCATGAGAGAGCTGCAATTGTCAAAAATTATTCAACATTTTCACTGTATATGGGTCTGTTTTATTTATGTAAAATTTTCTATGTATTAGGATGTATGAGCTGTTTGCCTTTAACTTATCATCAGCAAATCTCTGGGCAAGCAGCAGGATTTGAGTGTCTGTCTTCTTGTGGCCTTACTACAGAGGTGCTGAGTTCCTACTGATCTCACTGTGCTCAGAGCTGTAAGCACTCCTCGCCACCAACTGTGAGACCACTGGTCAAGAAAAATGCAGACATACTGGCTTGTGTGTGTCAAAACTGCCAAAGCTGCAGTTCCCTCAAAATTTGTTGAAAGGCTTTAGGCATGTCTGCTGATCTCTGTCATCTGAATTACAAAATCCTGAGATGATCCTAATGCTTCCATGCCAGCCCAAATCAAACTAAATCAAACTATACTAAGCCACCTGAATTTAATTCTATTATGAAACAGAGGGGAAATCCCTAGCTGTAACAGCAATAGAAGATGCTTTTCTTTGGAAAAATAGTTACAGAGGATCTGTATTCATAGCATAAGAGGGGAAAGGGAAGGAAGGAAGGAAGGAAGGAAGGAAGGAAGGAAGGAAGGAAGGAAGGAAGGAAGGAAGGAAGGAAGGAAGGAAGGAAGGAAGGAAGGAAGGAAGGAAGGAAGGAAGGAAGGAAGGAAGGAAGGAAGGAAGGAAGGAAGGAAGGAAGGAAGGAAGAGAAAGAAAGGTTAATGTGGTAAAAATTAATATATATCACTAATCCCTGTTTCTACCATTTTGTCTGGTGAAAAAGTCTCACAATAGGAGCAAACATGTGCCAAATTTACATGAAGGGGTTCAATGTGCAGGGTAGATGAGCCTTTATTCATCTCAGTCCTCTTCACTGTCTCTGCCTCTGACCTTCTCTTCAGCCCCTCACATCTAAGTTTCTTCACCCTCACCTAAAGAAAGAAAAATGTACAGATGGGTATCATAACTGTGCAAATAGTTCCTTTGTGAATATTTGGATTTCAGGAGTAAGAAACAAAGTTGAACTTGTTCAGCTTCCAAGGTTCTCAAGAGGTACCTCTCTGACAGAGTTATAGTTGCCCCAAACAAACCTTCCATACATTGTATTAATCAAAAGGGAAAAATAAAGGAATGGCAAAATCTCTTCAGAGCCTTTTGCATATGAGTGATGATCCTGTTATTGAGCTGCAGAACCATTTCCCAAGTAACCCATGGAGCATTCCTGACCTGGAATGCAAACTGGGAAGATTATGTGCAATAATAGTCAGGAGGAAAAAAAACAAGTAATTCCTGCAAAAGACCACTTATTACCATGCTATATATGTATATATAACATTGTGAATAAATAACTAACTGGATGGTGTTGACAGCTTTGCTGTGTCTATCAGGAATGAATGCACATTTAGATACAAATTGACAGCTGCTTTTGAAGTGGAGGGGCTTTCACTTACAGTGCTGGATCAGTACCTGAGTGAGAATTGTAAATCCATTTTTCCATGGACAAATAGCTGCTTCTAGTTTATAAAAAATGTAAGAACAGAAGGGAAAATTGTTGTCTTGTGTGCTGCTCCTCTGCAAATTTCATATGCAAGGAAGTTCTTATAGTGTAAGTCATCTGGTTTATTGGTAAACTAAGAATCCTGGAGAGAGGGAGGGGACTGATACTGCATGAGGTGCAGAAAAGTCTCTTTAACTGCAGAATCTCAAAGCAATATTTTTCTGGGTGTTTCCCTCTCCACTTCTCTGCTTATGTTTCTTGTTCAGCCCACAGCCTGTTTGCCCAGTGCTGCTCCAGGACAACGCATAATGCAGAAATATTTGAAATGGGAGGCAGTTTGGGTTATTGTAACAGCAAGACTGGAGTATTTAGAAAGCAGGACATTTTAAAGTCAGGGTAAGGAGAAGCAGTTTCTATTTCTCAGTTTCTGTGTTTCAGAGCTGGCTGAGCCCATTACAGGCATCAGGCACAGTAATAACACCTATGGGGAGCAGCATTGCCATCTGGGCCCAATGGAGCTGCACTGACTTACCCCACCTGAGAATGTAATCTGTCACAGGTGGATTTGGCCAGAATGAGAAGTTGCAAGATGAGGAAAAATGAGATGCAATGGTAATAAACTTACCACAGCCTCTTTTACTTGCAATGAAAAATCACTTTCAGACTTTTGCAGTCTCTTTTCATCTCGTTTTCTGTTCCCACCCCTTTTTTCCATTGTCATTATTTTTTGCTCTGCTTGTCTTTCTTGATTGGGTACTTTGCTCATTCCCTCTTGAGTGGTATTGATGCAACATTTTTGTGGATGTTCAGCCTCCTGATGGACCTGGGTCATGGATGCAAAGCCTGTCCCTCAGGCCACTCTGCCCCTCATACTGCTGAAAGAAAGCCATTCCTTACAGCTCTCTTCCTCACATATGACCAGCAGACCCGTGGCACCATTACCCTCAAACTAACACCATTTAGCAAGTTGAAAGTAGGGAAATTTTCCAGTGGTCCAGCCAAGTAAATGCTTATGAGGACACAGAGCATACACAGCACCTCTATGTATACACAGAGGAGATGATCTAAAAGTTTCCTGTTACTGTAGTAGAGCTACTAAATGGAAATTGACGGAATGTGAAGAACATTATCATGGAAACGTCAGCAAGCAGACTAGCCTGTGGGAAAACATCACAAGAAAAGGAAAAAAGAGATCCCCTCCACATCTGAAAATTTGGATGAAGTGCTAAGCTGCAGGGGTTGGTTCCTGAACTAAATGTCAGTGCTTTGGGGTCAGTGACCTTACCTCTACAGTACTTTATTGGTAGTGTGATAGATAATTTATAGCTTTAAAAAATGCTGGAAGGACATACTCTTTCATCGAACATCTGGTCTGGATTTGTACTATGTCCATTATTCTTATTTCTGACAATCTATAACAAGTCTATATAAATTTTTTAGCAAATTGCTACTTTCTCATAGATATGCAAAGTTTCCATTATTCGATGATATTATTGTCACAGGGGTACATATGTCAAGCTCAAAAGATCCTATGAAATGTATGAGTATGTGCCAGGATTTCATTTGACATACAGACTTTAATTTTAAATGCAATCATATAAGCAATAAAGTTTCACCATTTCAGCTTGAATTCCTTGTAATAATAGCCTTTTGTTTTTTTCCTTCTTTTAAATAAAATTGACACTGACAGCATATTGGCAAGGTTAAAACAATACTGTTATTACAAGCATTTAATCCCAATAAAAAGGAAATAATGTTGGGGTTTTTTTAGTATTCCTTTGAAGCATTACTGCCTGATTACTTCATAATATCTTTATCTCTTAGTTATTCCTTGCCAAGACTGTGCTTCACTCCTGTCTGTGAAGAATGTCATTTTCTCCCCAGACAGAAACAGAATTTATTTCAGTGGCTGTGAAATTCTTTCCTATTTCTGATACTCTTACAAGGATCTCCAGCAGTGATTTATCATGGGAAATGGGTTTTAATTACTACCATAATTTGCATTGACATTGCAACAATCTGTAAGCTTGTTTCCCTTGTTTGGCCAAATGTGATTGTTTGCATGAGCAACAACTTGTCATTTCCTTCATGCTGGCGACACTGAGTTCCTGAGACCTGGAGAAATTAGTGCATCATCTGCTCCCTCATAAGTCAATGGGGTTTTGCTTTCTACTTGCATGGGAAAAGAATAAGGTTCCAGGTAAGAAATTGCTGAATGAGCTGCTTTTTACACCTTTTCTTTACAGAAAGTTAATCTTTTCATGAGATTCAAGAAAAATTACACAAAACCTTTCGTTTCTTTCATTATACTATCCTAGCAGCCAAGGGTCACTGCTGAAATGTTATGTCTGCTAGAGACTGCCAAAGTTTGTCATTAAGCACGATCACTTGGGAATGTTCCAAACATTAATACTTTTATATTTGAGATAATGATATTTTCAGTCAAGCAATATGCAATTTTTGCCAAACCCAAGCAATGCAAATGCAGCTTCTCTTTGGTCATATTGGCAGGACCTGTATCACGTGGCAGGTGTCCTCCACAGCTTTGGTCCCCTGAGAGGTTGCTCAGGGGCTCTTCTGGAACATTTTGAGGTTCCCTCTTGACTTTGAGCCTGGGTTTCCTCTGCAGAACTAGCCAGGATTGTCTGGAAATGATGCACATCTGAGTCTTGTCCCAGCAGGAGAAATACTCCTGCATCCCACACTGTGGAGGAAGAATTTATCATTGCCTATTCCCATTATTCTGCCTTTCTGTTCACTTTATGACAAACCATAATAAAACAACTAGCAAATGTTCAGTCTTGCCATTGTTTGTAATGTATTTTTCAAATATAATTTGTTATTTTCACTTCTCAAAAATCAAGGTCTGTGACAAGGCAATTCTCCTATTTTCACACCACACATTAACTTCCCCTGTACAACAAACACATTGAAAACATAATCACTCATCCTACTGCCCCTGGAGATCAGCAATTCCTCATCAACACAGATGGAAACAAGAACGGTCTGTGTCCTGGTTTAAAGGACAGGTGCCTGCCAAGGAAGGCAGGAATGGAAAATATGACCCCCTTCCCTCCTAATTATTATAACCTGGAAATTACTGGGCTTTCAGGCAAAGATATGGGAAATGGAATAACAGTTCTTTACTAGAATGAATATATATATATAAAACAAGGCAAACAAACAACAACAGCAGCAGCAACAACAAACCCACCAGGAGCCCCCTGCCGCCGCCTCTCTGGGCCACTGGCCTTTCCCCGTCGGTGCAGTTCCGGTCCCGGCCGCCAGGGGCGCTGCGGGCTCCCAGCCGGGCGGGTGCGATGATTCCCCCGCGCCTGCAGGGGGCGCGGTGGCGCGAGCTCGGCCCCTCAGCCCCCTGACAATGGCGGGAGCGATGGGAAAGGGGCGTCCTCTGCAAACTGCCGGGCAGCAGCTGGTCCTGCTGCCTGTCTGCAGGGTGAAATAGGCTGCAGCAGGAACCTCAGAAACAGCAAGATGCTCCCTCAGCACTGGGGAAGGGGCTGGGGTCCCAGGTTTTCCCCTCAGGCAGCCCAGCAGATAGTGAGGGTCCTTTCCAGTGAGAGCGGGTATTGAACAGGTCCCAGTTCAATGGCTGCTCTTACAAGCAAAGGGTCACCTGTGGCAGGAGAAGCAGTAAAGGGCTGGACTCCACCATGGCAGCGAATTCTCCCTGCAGCAACAGCAGCAGCAGCCTGGCACCAAGACCACAACTGTCTCACCTCCAATACTGAGAGAGAGAGAGCTGAGCCCAGGCCCTCACCCCTCAGCCAAAATGTCATCTCTGCATTTCCCAAGAGAAAAAAAAAACCCAAAACCAGCTAAGTGACTGCAGACAGCTGCATCTTGGCCACATCTTTTATCTCTCTTAAGTATCCATCATATCCATCATTCCCATCTCTTAGGCAACACATGGGAGAAATTTCCCTGAGAGAAAAAAACAAGAAAAAATAAAATCTTAACCTCCAACAGTCTGTTCCTACATTTGACAAACCTGTATCTTAGTAGTAAAAATACTTTGTGCATATAAAATTTGCATTCTATGCAAAGATCCCTGTTTCATTACAAAGGTAGAATTATCATCATCCGTATCTTACAAATGGCCCACAAGTGTCACAATGAAAACCATTATATCATTGTTCCTTCAGCTAGATCTTTTTAACACCAGTGGCCAGGGCTGAGCTTAAAATTAAACTCCCATGCCAAATATCAAACTGGTATTTGACGTTCGTCATTGTCCCCTGGTGATGCTTCATGGAAGTAATAGCAATGAGCTTGAACAGGTTGCTGAGTGCTGCATATTTGTAAAAGAACATCCCTAAGACCAGTGAACATTCCACTCTGCCAACAGTTTGAGCTGTTCCTGGAGTAAAGCAGGGCTTCTCTAGTTGGGCATCCCTCAGGAATTTGTAAAACCAAATGGAGAAGTACAGCTATAAATGTAGGGTGCTGTCAAGAAAGAAGAAATCAGTCCACAGCATTTATGATTACACAGCAGACAATCTTTCCTTTAGGAAACAAATGGTTGGAGGCAAGTCTGTAAGTCTTTTCATTCTGTATGTGCACTGGAAGGTTTTGAGATCCATTCATGGACACAGACAAAACAGTTGGTAAGAAATTCATCCTTCCGGTCAGGTCATAGAAAGCTAATCTGTGGAAAGAGAGCAAGGCAGTGCAATTTGCAGCCTGGAAGGCACTGGAGGAGCAGAAGAAGAGAACAAGAGTAACGTCCAGAGCAGAGCCAGAGTAAGTCCAGGGGTGAGTGAGATGTCCTTATTGCTCCCCCAGACCTTCAGAAAGTGGCAGATGCTGGCTCAGCCTCCTTCTAATCCACAGGGAACACCTGCAAGTGGAGCCCCGTCTCTGTGATGATGGGGACAGTCCAGCCTATGTAACTGCTGGCTATACACACTCAACAGCAATATAATTTGGAATACAATATTTCAGGGACTCTAACTTCACACAGGAATGGAACAGAAACCCCTGAAATAGATCTGACTGGAATTTTGCTCCAAAAGGATTTGTTAGATCAACGAGTCTAACTTCTGCGAGTACATAAGCTAGAGTTTGTCACAAATATGTTTCTATTCTTTAGGATCAAAGACTGATTAAACTAGAAAATTTCAGTCTTCAGGTAGTTTAACAGTCAAAGCTACAAGCAAAGAATAGGGTAGGCTGAGAGTCCCGGTATCTACAAACCCAAGAGATATGGGAAAAGGGCTCCAGAATGAGAAATTTCAGGCAACCCCTCACCCCCCACATAACCTCTCTCAAAATGAAAATTCCTTCCTAACCCCAATTTGTGGATCAATATTAATCTGATGAGCAAGAAGTGAGGGTTCAGGCTGAGAAATTTCAATATTATCTTCAAGCATGTGTGCCTCTTCTGCATTCCCATTGCTGCCTGTAGTTGATCTCTCATGCTTCAGGGGAAGTCAAAACATCTCCATGAGCTCTGAAAAGCTTATAATTGCTATTTGGACTCTGAGAGGAAAAAGCCCTTCCCCAAATATTTGCAGAGATTGTGAACTATCTTACACTGAGCTGGAAAAGCCTTGAAGGAAATACAAGCAAGACTGAGAAGTCCCACAGCTGATGCAAAAAGGAGGCAAGTATGGTTTCACACACTCATTAGCCTGTCACAGGCTAGCTAGTCTCCAAGAAGCTGTGATAAAACATGCATTTTTCGAAGTCTGTAGTCCTGTGTTGATAGTGCAGCATTAACTTTGCCTGTACTACTTGTCAGCAATGATGGTGTTATTTTAATGTTACAGGGACAGTCATGGCAAAAGATAACGGAAAGAGGGTTGCCAATTGTAAAACCCATTCTCTGTTTTTGCTTCTTCCCACCTGTGTGCCCATGCTTGCCTTGTCCTGTGAAACTTCTTGTGGAACAGGACAGGCCTCCTTCTCTCTTCAGCAAAAACTGGGCAGTGCTAGTATCAGCTTTACCAGAGCATAGCAGAGCCATGTGGATGTTTATGGCAATAGCAGGGGTATTAAATACAAGAGAAAGTTACAGAAAAGACAGATTTTTGCTTCCAGATCTTGTTCAACTCCTCTGCCAATACCCCCAGTTGGGCAAGTTGTCTGTTATTTGTACATGCTGAGTTACTCCTTGGCACTGGTTATATAGTTTTTAATTTTTCCTAATGATTCTACAAGCCTGTGAACAGATGTATTTTAAGTATTACCCAGTTTTTCCAGTTGACTCAGAATATAGCAGTAACCTCGTCAAAAGTGGGTGGACTCTTGCAGTACTGATAGAGACATATTTCCCATCTTTCTTCCTCCAGATTCATAGGCATTTTTTCATATGCACTTCAATTATAACAGTAAAAATATCTATTGGATATCCATACATTTCACCAGCATGCATGGTGGATGCCCCCTGTCTGGGTCAGTGCATGTAATAGTTTGTCTCCTATGGAATTAATTCAATTCAACTGAGTCTGAGGAATCACACATATGAATTCTAATAGAAATGTGCAATATATGTTCAAAACATTAATCTCAAGAGGAGTAACCAATAAGTAAACACTGGGAATAAGAGGAAAAAATCCTATATTTTGTAAATTCAGCAGGATAAAAGGTATGAAATACATGCATGAAAGTTGTTGTCTTTGACCGTAAAAAATACATTTCATGGTCTTGTGTGTGATGATAATTTCATGCTACATGGCTATTAGTTAATCTGATTTTCCACAGCTGGGTGAAAGTGCCTAATAAGATGCTTATCCCCTTATGTACCCAGACTTCAGTAGTTTAAAATCCCATCACTTTTTTTATTGTAGCTCAACCTAGCAGTTCACTATTTTAGCCTCAGAGAAGTCAGAGAAAAGCTCTCACAGAAGGATACAAAACCCCAAACTAAATTCCTGCATTTGTATCCAGGTCATGGAGTTTTTTAGCTGCCTGTCTTTGCATGGGTAGCCCCCATCCTTCTGCGGGCAGCCCAGCCCAGAGCCCTGCTGCAGGGCCAGCGCACTGTCTATGCTATGGTTAGTCCTCAGAAGGGGCTGCAAGCCATCCCCAGCAGCTGGCAGGTGGGAAGCAGAGTCTCTGTGAAGTAAAGATCAGTGAGGTAAATCTCTGAGGTGAGCAGAGAAACTATTTCCTTAAACTTACACAGCAAGTGGCTGTTTGAGTAGGGAGCAGAGGTAGGTCTTCCCTTACTCTGCTTCCCAACAAGCATCTCCCACAAGTGTGTGCATTTCTCCTGTGTGGAACTCACTTCTTTCTGCTCAATTTTGTTAAAGCTTTTCAGCCTATTTTTACTTGGACTTCACCTAGCATCAACTTCCAGCATTTCTACTCCACTATGCCTCATCTTCCAGGCATTCTGCTGCCAGCTTTACTGGCATTCTCCTGGGTATTCTGTATTTTCACCTCCTTTGGGTCCCCAGCAGCTGTTGGACTAGTGAAAAAAGGGAAGTAAAATATTGGCCAACAGTGTAAGTAGGGAAAAGAATGACCAAAATACCTTGGAAATCTGGGTAGAATTATTTCATACACACAAAGGATCTTATTTTGATTTTTCTATTTTAAACACATCTGGACTTTAGAAGGATGAGAGGTCTGAGTCCTTCTCTGCAAAATCAAGTGAAGTTGCAAAGCAGATCCAGATACCAGTGGCTGTGTGGCTTAAGGACTGATAGCTAGAAGCATTGAATTTACATTGAAGTCTTCCTTGAAGCCTGTTTCTGCCTAGAAATGATCTAATGCCATTATTGTCTGTTGGCTCACAGGCACACTGTCTCTGGAGTGCAGGAAATAAAACCTGGTGATGTTTGTTCAAGTTTTGGAGAGTGCTCACAGTCACTATTTCATGCCTTTTCAATAACTTCATTGGAGAGAACAAGTATGGAATGAAAATGCTCTCATTCCTCCAGACCAGAGTTGATTATAGCACTAAGTCAGCACTCGGATAACTGCTCTGTGCTGCTTGGAGGAAAAAAAAAATCTAAAAAAAAAAAAAAAATTCAGCCTAATGTTTATCTTATGTTCAGAGAAAAGTTTGCTTAGTTACTGACTACAACAGATATGTGGAACCTGTTCAGAGGTTCCAGCCATGTTCAGACCAATAAAAGACCAACTTATTATAAAGATAGTAAGTTGCCTGATTTATCTGCTACCTGAAATCAAATAACAAAATAATAATATACTTCTCTCTGTGGATCCTTGTGCAGGTTAGGGCTTTTAAGGAAATATGAGCAGACACAGCTGCCATGGGAAAAATGAAGGTCTGTCAAAACTAGAAAGTTTCATGAAACTATTTGGGCTTTCTTAAAACTTTCATTAGTAAATAAGAGAGGAAATTCTGCTGAGAATGATAAAAGCGACTGGTTTGATATTTTCTGATTCAATAATTTCTGATTTTTTTCTATTTTTTTTTAATTAAAAATAGCCCAAAATTTTAATGTTATGAAACCCAACATATTTAATTACACAGAACTTTTCTCATGGATATTTTTTCATTTCAAAATGAAACCATATTTCATATTTCATTTCAAAATGAAACAATATCCTAAGAGGCTCATAAGAATGAGTTTATACTCTCCTCATATTTCTATCACGTGTTTAAATTGTCTTATTTTGATGCATTCACTTCTTTCCATCTGTGTTTTGCCAAAGTGCAGTACTCAAGTGTTGATAGAAAAATACATTAGGAAACAAAAGTTGAAAGTCACATTACAAGTGTTTCTGGATAGAACAACCTTGATATGATGAATGACAAATCTCAAACAAGGAATCCTATTTAACACTTGAACTCATATTCAATCTAGAGTGTAAAACAAAGCATTTAAAGAAATCAGTGGGAAAAGATGAATTCACAAGAAGTCTTAGATAACAGAATTTCCCTTTCTGTGCTCTTTCAGTATGTTTCATTTTGTGTCTTATTAGCTTCGATCCATTCATAACATAATATTCCATTCAAGTAAGTTATCTTTTTTGTAGTTTTTCTAAGGCATTAGTACATCTAACATTGCTTTATTGCAAAGATGCCAAGAGTTAACAGGATTAAAAGATTCCATCAGGTAATTACACAGATATTAAGGATCCTTACAGTTGTGTTACATATGTTTTTCTTAATCCTACCAGGTGTAGAAATCCTCACATTTCAAACCAGAAAATGACTCAAAGTGAGAAACACCTATTTCACTGGATACTTAGTACCTTAGCTAGTGACTTCTCAGTTGTCTGAAACATTTATGGTGGTTGACTAGTCTTTGCAAAAACTTAAATGAGCAATGGGACTAAATGAGATGCCATATTTATTCACCAGTTTTCTTCACTTATGTAACATACTAAGTATCATATAACAGAGAAACAAAATGTCACATTATTTTCCCCTAGACCAAGATGCAATTAACTTCTCACAGAAAGACACAGTCTGCTAGAGACATTTATGTAAGTCAATGCAGTCTCTAAAAGTTGAGCACCTATCCTGCCTTGATCCCCCAACCTTTCTCCAGCCCAGCCTAGGTGACAAATGACCCACATGGTTGGCAGAGGAAGCAGAAAGCTCTTCAAGAATGCTAAGAGCTCCAAAAAGCATGGTGATGAGTCCAAATTTCAGGGTCCTGAGAAATGTCTTGCTCTCTGAGAAGAGTCAGTTGTAAGGTACTGCACCTGGGGAGGAATACAGCCAAGTACCAGTACAAGCTGGAGGCTGACACAATAGAGAGCACCTCTGCAGAGAAGGAACTGGAAGTCTTGGTGAAGACAAGTTGACCATGAGCAGACAGTGTCCCTGTGGCCAGGAGTGCCAATGGTATCCTGGGGTGCATCAGGAACAGTGGCCAGCAGGTTGAGGGAGGTGATCCTGCCCCTCTGCTCAGCCCCAGTGAGGCCACATCTGGAGAGCTCTGTCCAGTTCTGGGCTCCTCAGTACAAGAAAGACAAGGAGCTACTGGAGAGGGGCACAAAGATGATGAGGGGTCTGGAGCATTTCTTTCATGAGGAGAGACTGGGGGAGCTGGGCCTGTTTAGTCTGGAGAAAACTAAGAGGGGATCTCACCAACACCTATAAATACCACATACACAGGTGCCAAGATGACAGTGCCAGACTCTTTTCATTGGTGCCGAGTGATAGGACAAGGGGCAATGGCCATAAAGTAAAATACAAGGAGTTTCATCTCAACATGAGGAAGAACTTCTTTACACTGAGGGTGGCAGAACACTGGAATAGGCTGCCCAGGGACATTGTGGACTCTCCCTCTCTGGAGACATTAAAACCCACATGGACACATTCCAGTGTAAACTAATCTATTAATTAATAATAAACCTAAACTAAATCTAATCTAAACTAATTATGTGATTTTGTGATGACAAAGATAATATTTGGAAAACTAAGCACAGTCAGTCCCACCCTCATACCTCTGCAAATCATTGTTGGTACTTTGTGCTATCCCTTCTCCCCACATACACCAATACTCTGGCCCCCATAGCTTGCTCTTCTACTAGTGCATTTTGCCAAAACTCTCCCTCCCTTTTAAGAGATCTGGAATGACAGCAAACAACTTGGCAGTATCAGATAACCCAAAGACAGGAGTCACTTGGTGTCCTAAAGTTGTGTCACATGTATATACAAGTTACCTTGAGGCTGCTTTGTTGTTTTTACCAAAGCTGGTCAACATGCCAGATCCTTGTTTCAGGTGAGGCTGGTAAATGCACAGCCAGAGCACTCTTCCAAATGTTTTCAGGAGATCCTGGTTAGACAGTGCCTAGGCAAAGTTTTCTATGCAACTCCACCTGGCTGGGCTTCTTATGCAGTCCTCCAACACATCTTTTTCTATTTGGGATGTTCCTGTATCTGCCTCTAAGGGAATATTTACACAAGGGATTGCAAAACAGTGAGAACCATTCCAAACTATGTCATTTGCACAATGACATTATATATATACACCTTGTGCTTTGAAAAATAGCCACTGATCCTGCTTAGCTTGCTGTATAGGCGGCCAAGTTTCAAGCACTAAGGGTTCTGTTTCCAGAAAAATGCTTTCTTATATGTTTCTGCAGATAGCATCCAGAATTGGAGAAGGTTGGTACAATTGATGCTGGACCAAAGATGTCCTGACTGGCCTGTCAACCCACCCAGGCACAATTTCCCCTGCAAGACTGAGTACTAGTGTGTGGCCTGTTCCCACAAAAGTGTGTTTTTACTAAGCTGTGTGCTTTGATCAGAAATTATTTCCCCTGAGGATGGTGAGGAACTGGCACAAATTTTTCAGAGAAGCTGTGGATGCCCTTCCCTGGCAATGTTCAAGGCTTTGTTGGATGGAGCTCTGAACAGCTGGGTATACTAGAAGTGCTCCTGCCCATGCCAAGGGGTTTGGAACTAAATTATCTTTAAAGTCCCTTACAACCCAAGCCATTCTATGATTCTGTTCTGTGAAGGAAAAGGCAGCAGCTCCATTTGGGCATGAGACACACGCCACCCTGAAATAACCCAGGGCCTGACTCACACACTCTGAAAGCCAGAGGAGAAATCCCAGCAGGGTTTTCTCCCAGGCTCTCAGTCTCACTAAATGCATGCAGTTGCAGAGGTGTTCTGAAAATATCCAAGTAAGTATGCAGCGCCTTTTTGCTTCTTTTCAGACTTTAAATAGGTATAACAGCTTTTGCATTTTCACATTTGTTTTACTTTTTCTTTCTATCATACAAAGTCTCAATCAATACACGAGAGGGAAAAGATGGGTTCATTCCTGTTTTTAAATAAGCCAGACTGGTGAGGTTTCTGTGGCTGATGGACAAGCAGTTGTGAGATCTTAGAATTGCCAAGGTTGGAGGAAACTTTTAAGATGACCAAGTCCGACCATCTACCCAGAAATCTTTGCTCACATCCGCCTGTCTGGTACATCCCACCACCGCAAGCAGCAAAGCCCTGCCCACGGCACTTCTCAGAAGCAGTCACTGGTGCATTAGTTAGCCTTGAACCATGCCCCAGCAATGTCCAGGACAGAAATGGACAGAACAGGTCCAAAGCAACTCAAGGGTGAATATAAATAATTAAATTATTCATGTCACTGTGAGTCAGTATCCTGGTCCTTCTTTATTTATCACAATAGTTACCCTTGCTGCTCTGTGTTGTGTTTAATCTGCAGTCACACATTGACGTGGGCTTTTTAAAGCTGTGGGGGTATCTCCACTGGTGCAATGGCTCTGATACAGGCTGCTAGGTGGGACCTAGAGACCCCTTATTCCACCCCCATCCATCTCCATGCCCCCACAGCAGACAATACAATCCAGCCCTTACTGCGTGCCTTGCCACTGCATCCCATGCCTGTCCAGGCTGCTGCCCTTCCAAGATCACAAGAGGCATTATTTTACTTCTCTTAGACTTTGTGAGCCTGTTGTGAAAAAACAGAGTCAAGCTGAGACACCACCTGAAGGAATTTGGACTATTTCTGCTGTGTATTTGGGCACAGAGATTTTATTTGCCTGTAATAAGAAACACTACCTTCTCCTCCCCCCAATAAAGTGATTCCTCTAATATTTAAGTTTCAAGACCATACACTGTGTTTATAACCCTCAGGCCCTGAAGTAAAATAAGATTGAGTTTCCCTCAGGTAAGTACTTCCAGACACTTTATCTGCTATATCATTACAACTATACCCTATTTGTTACTGTACTGTGTAACACAATACTTGCATTATATTCCACATAAAAAGCTGTTTCTGCAGCATCTTGTCATCATTTCACGAACGCAGCTTTGAAGCCGTTTTGAATTCTGAATTCAGTGCATAACAGTGAAGGCTCAAGTGCACAACACCGTATTATTTACTCAGATGGGGTTAATTGCTGAATAAAAGAATGGTTCCTTTCAGTTTACCTTTTTACAATCTCACTCACACTGGATATGGAAGACAGGTAAGTCTGTGATAAATATCAAACTTTCTAATCAGAAACGAGCCCAGTCGTATTTGAAATCTTGAACTTAATCCAGAATCAGGAAATGCAGCCACTTGTGTTACTGTTGCTGAAAGAAGAAAATGACCTTTTTATTGTAGCTTACATTCACTATTGTACTTGTGAACTATGGGGAATGAAGCAGAAGAAAGGTAAAGGCTTAAGGAGACCTTCATTTAACAAGAAAACTGAAATCGGGTGCAATAAAAATATATAGCCAATATAAAGGTTGTGATTCTCCAGGGGAAATCTGTAACTTTGACATAGATTCACTCCTAACAAATTATTCCTGCTTCCTAGCTACCATTAATATTTCCTTTCAGGTACCCATTGCTTTAAATTTTACTTGCTTTAGCCTCAGTGTGTGTTCATTTGAATGTAGAAAAATTAATAATCTGCACTTCTAACAGGAATATAAAAAGTGAAATGATACTATAAATTATTAAGTGGAGATTGACTTTCAGCAAACTTTTTTATTTCTCAGCAATGTTCCAGGGCAAATGCTTGCTGGATTATTTCATAATGACTCTCTGCTGATGACTACTTTACAGCTGAACTGGAATCCTGGACCAACGTCAGTAACAGAGTGCCATAACTCTGTGGAGTGCTCTTGGACAGCACGCGGTGGTACCGGAAGAGACCAAACATTGGAGCAGAAGAGATGGGAATCATACAATTATACACAATTTATTTTGTGATGTGGAACTCAGACAGAATTTATACTTTACCTAAACTAAGTTTTTTACACGATCAGTTTATTGTGATGCCCTTCTGTGTTAATATAGCAGCAGAGGCTAGATTTGCCAAGCAGTCATAATAATGGGTAGGCATTTAAATTAAAGGGATGGATTTTAAAACAGTTTTAAACCTTTTCAAATGTTTTAGAAATACTGAGAGCCTTACACATTACCTCAGGGATGTCTGATCTTTTTTTTTTTTTTTTTAAATCAGTTAACTAAATTATCTAGAGAA
The DNA here is from genome assembly GCF_012460135.2 of Molothrus ater. NCBI lineage: Eukaryota > Metazoa > Chordata > Aves > Passeriformes > Icteridae > Molothrus > Molothrus ater. Next base: position 131,507,239 of record NC_050478.2, read on the forward strand.
ATCAGAGCCTAGCTATGAGTAAAAGTTTAAGTTGATGGGTCAGGCAGTGGAATGATGTGAGAGCTTTCTGTGCATTTTTACAAAGTCTCAGTATCTTGTAAAAGAGACTCAGTTTTGTCTTCTGATACCGAGATCTCATTTTTCCCTCTCTCTGATTTTGAGGATAAGATTTTTTTTTTCCTTTTCACTATTTCTACTATAAAATTATCCAGAAGATACTTAAAATGAGATCAAAATTTGAAAACATAAAAACTCACAGGAAGTTCCTTAAGCTTGCATGTTATTGAATGAGATACTGGCTTTGACTGAAAGGCTAACTCATACTCATGCTTACTCAAAGGTAAACTCATACTTTTCTGGAATCAGCTCTTGTGGATTTTTTCTCATCAGCTCACCAGCTCTCTCTCCACTGTTAAACTTTTACCACAAGCTTCAGTTGGAACAAATGCTAGCCTTACCTAGGTGTTTTCTTGGCTGTGATGGGCTAGGATTATCCAAGGCCAGCACTAGCAATGCTAGTATCAGTAGATGGGAGAGTTGCTGAGGAAATCCCACCAGAAGACTCTGCCAGAAGTACTGTGTGTAATTCCCTGGTGTCCCACTTTAGCAATGGTAGTTATGCTGTGCCCCCTGAGTAATACTGTGATCCCATATCCCATTAACATTCTCAGGCTAGGAAGCAATTCTGTAGTCCCACCTTCCTGCAGTGGAGATTTTAAATTTTCTCTCTCTCTCTCTCTCTCTCTCTCTCTCTCTCTCTCTCGTTGCAGTGTGATTTCCTGTCTCACCTATCCCAACCCCGTCAGGTGTGCCAACCTTTTCCCTCCCCCTTTTGCCCTCCTGCCTAAGAGCCGTCCATCAATCTTAACATTCCAGCAAGGCGTTGTGTTGTTGGCAGATGCTCCTCTGGTCTGGGTTCATTGGCCTGTCCTAGCGTCTATCTCCCTTGTGCCTTCCCCTCCTCCCACCTGCTTGGCCCTCACCTGTCCCTCCCCTCCCCCTGTCCCCGGGGCTTAAAAGGACCCGAGACCACACAGCCAGGTCTATCGGTGAGCTGTTACCACATTCAGAGGTCTACCATGCTGAAATAAAACTCTGGATTTAGACTCTACGATAGAACCCGCTTCTTTTCTCTTCACTGCCACTTGAACCTTTTCCACCAAAGGTAAACTGAATTCTTACTTTGCCTGGATTTGTTCCGAGTGCCCAGCTGCAGCACCCAGCCGGCCAAAGGTATCTGTGGTGAAACACCACAGCTGCTGCCTTTGGTCTAGCAGCAAGGGCCAGAAGAAGCCAGGCACCCCACACCCAGAAACATCGGGACTAATATTCAATACTCTTTCTTTTTTTTAATTCAAGAAGATGGAAAATAAGACCTTCTGAACTGAAAAAGAAGAGCAATGAAAAGCAAGAAAATGCTAAAAACTGCAATCAGTCCTGTAAGTGATGTTGAACTTGAGATCTGGGAGAATAACCTCCATGTTACTACTTTAAATCATTTAGAGTAATAGAGGACAGAAGTGGATATATCTGGCCAGAAAAGCTGTTATGAAAAGCATCCATCACTCATGATTAGCTCTGTAAATCCACTAATCTGTGCACGTCTCTAACCTGAGCACATAGCACTGCCCGAAAAGTCCACTTACTGAAATATAAAACTAAACCAGCAATCTGCCTCTTTTTCTATGTGAATGTCTGTTCAAACATACTCATTACAGAGAAATTTCCACTGACTTCCACCCAATATTTATATGCATAAAGTGTAGTCCTACTTGCTATTGCATGAACAGTGTCCTCCAACACAAAGTCTTTCCCTAATGCTCCTAAGATGTATTTTTATTGGTTAGTTATGTCCTTTCTCATTTTTAGTTCTGCTTAGCTAAGGAGCTGAACTGCCCAGATGTGTTCTCACACAAGAAACACTCTCTCTTCCAGCCATGCCATCCCTTCTGGATGAAGAGGACTCGCACAGTCTTTTCCAGAAGCTTTGTCAGTAGCGTTGACCTTTCCCTCCCTCTGCTGGCACCTCCCAAGATCAAATAAATCTCTTTCACATGTATCATGCTGAGGAATCACAGGCACCCTGTAGCAGACCAGTATCCCCTGATCTTCCTTCTGCTGTTTCATAGTAATGAAATAATAGAACAGAAAAATCTTGCATTTTTTACATAAAATTATGGCTTTACTGCAAGAACGGTATTATTTTAACCTCATGCTGCTATTGCAGACCTCCTCTGAGCTGCTGATACTTCCCAGTTTGATATCATCAGCAAGAGCCACTTAAATACTTATTTCTCTGTGTGTTAAAGCAATTCATGAGAACATTTTGTGAGATTAGTTCAAAAATATCTTTCATGTTCTCTATCAATAACATCTTTCCAGTCAATTTTAATACCACTGCCAATTACCATCTCTGTTTAAAGATTTTTTTGCAGTTCCAGCACAAAAACTGTGCACACCATATTTGTACTAAAAAAAAAAAAAATCTCCCTTCTAGTGTTTTGGTAACAGACAACAAGCGTTTTGCAAAATTTTTCCTTGTTCCAAATATGCATTATGTCACAGAAGAAGGTATCACCTTCAGTCTGTTTTGATCCACTTTGTTATATCCATTTCATACTCTATTCCATTTTATGTTTCCCCTTGTCTTTTTTTTGATTCTTCTTTTCAATATTTTCTCTAAAGCCTTGCACATTGTTGAAACACACCTAAGAAACCTGGCTCTTCCAGAATCTCCTTTCCTTCCTTTTCAAACTTCTTCATCTCCACCTTGGAGGTGGAACCTTGCTGCTGGGCAGTAGAAAGTTATCCCCTAAAACTGCAGCATGGGGGTGTTGTCAGTTTAAATCAAGAAATTCCTAACCTGAGCTTCCATCTAAGCTCAGAGCTCAGCGAGCATTTGTCCCTCCTTCCCCAGCTATGCTGGATTCACTCTCAATGTAACTCTTCAACCAACAAGCAGGAAAGAATGGCTGTTAACTTGCTGGTGTGGCATTTGGAAACATAGCATGCTGAATTTCTTTATTCTAGCTCCAGTTGTGATTCAACAATGATTTTATGATGACACAAAAAAGTGTTAACGGAACAAAAACCCAAGTTCTGCTTCAAGTACTTTTACTTTATGCCACAGAACTGTGGAGAAAAATATCTCAAGGGTTGCTCCTTTTTTCCATTAGGTTGTTTGCTCTTACAGGTGTTGAGTTACTGTAAGATCTGAAAATCTCCATACATGAAAATGTGATGGTGAGATGGTCTGGAACTGAAACACTCAACCTGCCTGACCCAATGCTTGCAGGTTTGTAACACAGTCACTTGCTAAACTGGCAGTCTGGAGTATGAACACCTAGTACTATGAAAGCCAGAGATAGTTTTCTCCCTGGTAGCTGATTCACCTTGTCCTGGGGCAGTGTATATGAACTCTCTTCCTCAGCCTTTAGGAGAAGAATCAAGTGGTCACAGTATTTACCCACCAAAAAAGTGCTGAATTTCACTTTAATCTCCATAATAGAAGGCAGTTCCAGCCAATTCTTTCTTACTTTTTTTTTTCCTGTAAGGATTTGCAAGATGTCTTTAAAATTGAACTACTGATGTACCATTATTCTGCCAGAAATCTGAATCAAGATGAGTATTTGGAGTCAGAGAGAACAGAGCTGACATTTTTGGTGTTGAATCTTCTCATGGCCATCTGATTTCGCCAGACTGCTACCATGTTTGTTGTTGGACAATTCACTTATGAAGGGACCTCACAGGGCCTTTAACTAAGCCTATTGCTTCAAGAATGGTCAGCTGTTGGGTCAGCCCAGAGAGCTCAGGAATTTATTTAGTTAGCTCTTCAAAACCTCTGAGAACGGAAATTGTACCATCTCTTTGGGTAAATTGTTACCCCACTTGATTGGCCCCATGGGAAAATGTTTTTCCTTTTACTCCATTGAAAAATCTACTTTATTCAATTTCATTGTTATCTTGTCACTTCCAGCTTTTCTGAACTCTTTACCTTCATAGCTCTTCCCCTGGGATCCCATCTATCATTTCCTGAATGAACCAAAGCCTGATTTCCTGCAGCCCAGGATCTGTACCCAGCTATTCCCCCTCCTTTCTCCTCTCAGGATCTTCAAGTCCACTGGCTCATACTAAAATAGCAGTAGATTATACTGTTTTTCACATTGCCAGCCATTTCTTCCTTGTAAGTAACAGATCTAGCTTTGCATCATTCCTGATAGGTCCATTGGGCACCTCTGCTGAGAGGCGATCCCTGATTCTGTCCAGAAACCTCTCTGACTGTAGCATCTCAAATTTTTGCTCTTCCAGAAAATGTCAGGAGATTGAAATACCCCATAAAATCCAGTGTCTCTGATCCAAGAACTTTCTTGAGTTGTTTAAAGAAGGTTTTGGGCACTTTCTTACCCTATTCAGGTGGTCTGTAACACAATCCTACCAAACTGGCATCTTTACTCAGCTCCTTGACCCTGGCACACAAGCTCTCAGCCATCCCATCCCACACTCAGCCCATCATCCATCCCATACAAAAGCCCCATGTATTAAGACAGTTCCTTAACAAGGTACACTCCTCTTCTGCATCTCTCCTGAAGACATGTTGTCATGAGAGCCTACCCCATCACAGCTGAGTTATTCCAGTGATGCTGTAGCTTTGTAAATAATAAAGAGCTCTGCCTCTTCCTGCTTCTTGCCCAGGCTCTGTGCTTTGGGGTACCTATACACCAAAACCAATTTTAGCCAGTAGTGATGATGAAATGACAGTTTTCAATTCTCAAAGAAGTAAGTAGAGAGGTCAGTAGAACTGCCACCTCAGACTTTCAGAGGGAAAACTTTGGCCTGTTTAGGACACAGGTTGAGACAGCATATATTTTTTTCCTTATGCAAAGACACCTCTTACTCTGGAGTTCACAGAACTCATTACATTACTGTCCTAAAGTGCCAGCCATGCAGAATAAGAGCATGTATCACCACAGAGAAAGCACAGGGAAAGGAAGGTGGACAAAGGTAAATAAAATCCATACACATGATTATGCAAAATATTAATCAATTTCATTTCTTCTGATCTCAGAAAAGATGTTAGGCTATGAGGAGGAACCTGAGTGAACTAAGAAGAAGATAATATCTGTCTTTCAAAGAACTACTAAAAATATTGTCTGTTGTCTATATTGCACATATTATTTGCTCCCAACATATTATTTCTGTTATTAGAATGTAGACCCTCTGCATACCTCTAACATCTCTGAAGCTAACCATAATATGAAGCAGATACTAGAGGATGTCCACAGATGGTGAAGGGGATTTTAGTACCATGACTGATTTATACTGCCAGACAGCACAACATGAGCAGGCTGAAGAAGTAAGACTTTCATCATTGTTTAAATGCTTGAGGCATAAGTAGAATTATTCCAAATCTCAAATTAGAAATTTTGGGTCAATTGAACCTGATTTGTTCCAATGTTGGAGTTGTTCAGAGTGAGCTGTTTCTGTGTCATCCTGCCCTATACATTAGAAAAAAAATATTACCTGGTAATTTTTTTTTATATTTTTCCTTATTGATGCTGAATCTTTCTGACCAAGAAACACCAAGAAGTCAAAGGTCACTCAAGACTTGCTCCACTCTTTTGAGACAGAGTCCTCAGACAGACAGAACTGCTTTTCATGCAATTTATTTTCTGTGAAAAGGAATGGAAGAGAGCTAAAGAGATAAAAAAAGGTTGTTCTAGATTGTATCTGATCTGGAATTTCACATCTGGAGAGAGAGAGAGTCAAAAGGCTCAGTTTTGCCCTTTAGGTGTGGAAAAGTGAGTATGTTTTATAAATAACATGTTCTTTCACTTGAACAAAAAATAATAGCATGCTGTACGTGACATTCCTTCTCTGAATAGGTGAGAGTGACATGAGGGCAGCAACATCTGAACTGAAGAGGGAGGTGAATCAAATTCTAACTCTTCTTACCTATCACAAAAACTGCAACTAGAGAGGTATAAATCAATCTGGACAGAATAACAGCCCAGACAATTCAGTGGTTTATTGAATATGACTACAAAATGCAGTTTGTTTTCCGTTTTCTCAAAGATAATAGAAATCAGACAGATACACTTACCAGACAGAGATTTTTGACCTGCCCATTTTATGCTTTTTGAAGGGGGTTTGGTTTTCTGTAAATTGCTTTTCTATATCATGGCATAAAATTCTATAACATTCTGTTCTTCAAGGATTCCTGGTCCTACTATCTAGGTCAGAAGGGTCCTGTTGGTGACAGTCAGACAGTCTGGCAGTATCCGGCAGCTCTGCTCAGCCCACTGTCTTTTTTCTGACTCTCACTGGAGCTGGGAGTAGTAGAGAACAAAATCAATCCAACATACAGATCCAAGAGCCAACAGGTCCAGATCCAACAACTCCTCATCTGCTCTCTCCCACCTGGTATTTAAAAAATGGACTACCATGAGTGAAACCTCATCTCCCAGCCTCTGAAAAGTTGGATGAGCTTGTGATAAACCCATTCGATTCTGAAGGTCTCCCCTAGGGGTGTATTTAGTACACAAGGGATCTTTAATGACATAATTCAATGAACCAAAATCTCACATTTTCTTGAGCCTTTGACATTATTCTGTCCTTCTTCCTAGTCCTGAGAGGGCAAAAAACGCAGATTTCCCAATGGAGTTATTGATGTGAGAGTATGACTAGAATCCACTGATTGAATATTGGCTGACAATAATTAACAATATTACTTGTATGTTATTTTAGCTGTACATATTGTGTAGATAGATGAAGTGCCCAATAAAAGGAGACTCTGGATCTTTTATAGCTCATCTGGGAGAAAGGAAGGCTCATCTTCTCCAGTCTGGTTCTGTGAGACAGACTGAGCTCTGAGCTTGTGGATGATCATGCCTGGGAGAATGTGAGAGTCAATTTCTCATCACACATGGCAGTCTGGCTACCCACGTGGATGTTTCAGCATTCATGATGGTGCAGAACTAGAAAAATTACTCACCTGTGATTTCTGTGGCCTTCTTCCAGCAGAGATTTTCAGCATCTGATGGTGAGGCATATTTAAGCTATTCCTAATGGACATAAACAGCCCAAGCTTGAGTCATTATATGTTCTTTTGGATGCATCAGCCTCAGATACATCTTAGCTGTCTTGAAAATTTGAAGTTTCACTGCTATTTAAAGTCTACAGTGTAAGAAACAATTTCACAATGATTTATTTAAGACTCTTGCCTGGATTCACATGGGTAAGTCTCTGCATATTCTTGATGTCCATCAGAGTGTCTATTCAATAGGGTGAAAAAACCATGTGTGCATTTCAGAATTATTGCAAAATGGAGAAATTTTTTTATAGTTAGTGGTTCAAAATTATATTCTTTTAGGGCCAGGTGAAGAAGTTTTCAAAAGATCCTGCACCCGGTGTATTTTCTGCCTTTTATTTCTTACATGCAATACACTGTCAGTGAGAAGAGAAATACTCCTGTTTTCCTCTTGATTTTCTTTGGCTCCGTCTCTCCCTTTCCAGAAGGACAGAAGAGATTGCTGAGGAGATCAGGACATCTTCTGACACAGCCTACACACAAAGATGAGTCAAATGCTATGCATTGAAGGTGCTTATGCAGCAATACCTTGCAGAGAAGGTATGACAGGCAAATTTCAGCTCAAAAAGCTACAAGCTGGGTTATTTTGGTCTCCAAATTCCACTGCTTGGAAAACTCCAGTTTGATGGAGAGGTTTGGCACAAAGCTGGGACTACTCCTTTGCCATGCAGGTGTGGGGCAGACAGGGCAGAAGGTGAGAAGGGATGATGGAGCAGAGCTGCCCAGGGAGGTGCTGCCAAGCAGGGGTCCCTACAGCATGGAGCTCTTCCTCAGCTGCACGCCATGGCAGCTGTTACCACACTGGACACACGGCGACTCAGGAACACCAGCACATGTCATGGAGCTGGAGGGAGGCCACAGTACTGTGCTGCAAACGGGTCAGGCATGTGCTGACCACCAGGGAAGGAGATGAGAGACAGAGGGATGAGTCTGCCCCCAAATCAGCTTCAAGATGTGCCTGTCAGCAGAGAAAGCACACTCAGCAACTCAGGCACTGTGAGGGAGATCATAGGCCTCATCCACCATGCGACTCTTGCACCTTGAAATTGAGGATAGGGCTCAAGGAAAGGCTAAGCAAATGCCAAAGGAGCTCTCTGTGAACTTCTGACCAAGGACCAGATTAACTTTCCTGCTACTTTATAATCACAGCTCTGCACTGCACACACAACAGGACCTGGAGTGATCGTGATTTTCCACACGTAGACAGTTTTGATTACACTGAATTCATCTGCACAAGGTCCTCTGCCAGGTGCCTCAGTCAACTGCTGGCACCATAGGGAAAATTGCAACCAGTTTGATGTGTCTTCTAAGCAATTCATTGCAGGGGTCTGACTTCTGGTGGAAGAAGGAATCATCCCAGGAATCCTGTTGGCCCTGGGGCCATTATCACGCCCCTGCGAGGGGGAAGGAGCAGGCTCCACAGCCAAACCTGCAGCCTGCACACAGCACAGCGTGGGCTCACATTCCTCCTGCACAGCTGTATCGTGTTGCTTGTGTGGTGCTTTCATAGTGTGAGGACAGTGCCCCTGGCAGGCCTGAGAGCTCCTGTCTGCCGTGTCACAAAACAGTGTTTAGGGCCAGCTTCAGCTCCAAACTCACAGCTCCTCCATCTGCACTAAGTTGCAAGGGGGGAAGCAGGAGGGTGGGAACCCAGTTCCTGCAGCCAGCTCTGGAGCTGAGGGAACACTGTGAAATACAACATTGCCTGGTCTGCAGGGGGGCAAACCTGGAATCTCTGAGGTTTAAATGGATTAGTTACACCCCATCAAACTCTTGTGGGCATTTGATTATTCAGAATTAAAGTGACCTGATTTCAGCATAGCTTAATTCCACTCATTATGCAGTTAAGCTAAATTTGAAAATGAAGGCTTTATTACAGCTGGTAAATCCTCTCTGCATCTCTGGTTAATTTGGATTAACTTTCTGAAGAGACCTTCCATGCCTGAACCCTGCAGGTGGTTGACTCAGTTATAGCATCTGTCACTTCTCTCTGCTAAGAGTGCCAGGAGAAAAACATGTGCTGAGATGGAGTGCTCCTCACTGCAGGCTGAAGGAGCAGGAGAGGGTCAGCCACCAGGGACTACTCCCCATGCAAGTCAACACTTAAAACACTTATTGCCAGAGCCTAATGGCCAGCTGCCTCCTTAGGCAGGTCTCCATGCCAGAGCAGCAACACTGGAGGGAGACTGCCTCCCTGGAACAGGAGATCCTGTCACTGCCACTGCTGTGAGAAGCAACAAGGGGACCAAAGCTGCCCTGGCATCATCTGGTTTTCTCAGCTGAGAGAAGTGCACCCTCATGTCCTCCTCTTTAGCCTTTTCAAGGTGAATGGCTTTGAGATGCTCTCTTGGCTTCCCCACTTGCAGGGCTCCTTCTGCAGACTGCTACTTGCCAAGTCTTAGCACAGGAGAGTTGGTATTTCCTAAAGATGGTGAGTCTAATGGTCAAGGTGACAACCTTGTGTATCCAAGTGTATCCAGGGCTCAGCAGCTGAGTTGTTATTCCTAGTTTAGGAATAACATGTTAGACCTCATGTCTAACAGCCACTGGGCTTTCCTGCCTTTCTGGTGTGCATGCATGTCTGTGCTTCCTGAAGTGACCAGAAACACTCTGGTTCTGCCTGAATCTGAACATTATTCACTTCAGGAATATTTGTCTAAGATGTCTGATTGTCAAGGCGAAATGAAGCCTTCACTTCCTTTACAAATATTTGTGCAATGACCTATAACTACCGGCCAACATGTCTGCCAGCAGTCCATTACATGACATCCCATTTTACAATTACTATTATCATTTGATAACCTCTTGAGGTTAAGAATACAGATGTAAGATCTCCAAGATTCCTAATGGGAATACTTCATATCAGAAGTATGTTTCCCTTGAGGATGACATCACCACAGGGACACATATTTCAAATATTTTGGCCACCATATTTTGAAAGCTTATTTGGAAATACAAAAAATGCTTTTTGAGCCCTGAAAGAGCTATTCTATTAGTCTCAAGTAAACATACTACCATTTAACTCTTCAGAAAGCCTTGAGCAATAACAATACAATGTGTCATGGGAAACAAAATAAAGAATTGTACTGTAGCTAAAAAAAGAATATGTTTGGTGTATATTTTTTACATTTCCTGAAAATAATTCTTTGCTGGATACTATATCAGTTTTTTTTTGTGGTGAGGCAGTTCAAATGGAGTCTGAGCCACAATTTCAGAGCAGGATCCTTACTACTTGGGGAATTGAACACTAGTTTAAAATCTAACAAATGGTCAGTGTGCACAGTATGCCATTAACTAAACTGAAACCCTTAGCCTGAATCACTCTCACCTGTTGAGCTCTGGAGAAAATTGTAAGTAGCTGTAGTCTTACCTTTAGTTACAGACAAGACTTTCACTAGTGCCTGGGTACTGAAGCTAAATCACTTGGCTATTAAACTCAGTAGAAAAAGGTTACTCATATGTGTGTATGCATATACATATGTTTTTCTGCATATATATGTATATGCAGAATGGAATGTCATCTGGATGATTTTGAATACCATATTGAAAAATTAATAAGTAAACAAAGGTTTATAAAGATGATACTAATTCCTTCTACCTTTTGAATGGTACTTGAATGCTTCTTGAACTCTTATTTGTAAGTAATCTAGTATGAATATGAAAAGCAAGAAAACATATTAGAGGAGTTATTGAGAGCCTGTTCATCATGCCTAATCTGAGACACATAAAGCATGTCATAATTAGAATGATATATATATATATTATATATGTATATAATTTGGATATACAATTACATGAATCATTTATTATTCATTTTACTTCTGGGTTTATTTTTCATTATTTTTTTCTTTTAATATCTTTTCCACTTCTACTTATGACATGCTTTATGTGTCTCAGATTAGGCAACTTGGTAAAGCAGACTATGAAATGAGCAGCATTTACTATACTTTGAACTACTGAAGGCTCCTTTCACTCATAAATGTAACTAAAGTTCAGTATATTTAAGGGTGTTATCCTACTGAGGAAAAGTACAGTTCCTGGGCACAATGCAGATTAGAGTCACCTTTCTTATTTGAGGGAGTGAAATTAATTTAAGTAATGTACTTGGGGACAGGGAAGCAAAAATTCAGATTTCTGCCCCTCCTTTTTGGCAGAAGAAGCAGGACCCAATTCAGTTTGGGCCCTCTTAGAGTGACTGTTCTAAGGGCCAACTATATTCCACCATCAAGGCCATTATCTATGAGGTATGACACTTATAATGTGGGATGGCACTTATTAAATGCACTTTAATTATCTGAAGTTTTTCTTGTCACTGATGAACAGGCTCTCAATAACTGCTCTAAGATGTTTTCTTGCTTTTCATATTCATACTAGATTACTTACAAATAAGAGATCATGAAGCATTCGAGTATCATTCAAAAGGTAGAATGGATTAGTATAATCTTTATAAACCTTCATTTACTTATTAATTTTACAATATGGTATTCAAAATCATCCAGATGGCATTCCAATGACAATATTTAAATTAAAAATGAATATTCAAGTCTTCATTTAATAAAATAAGTCTGTTTAGATGTCGAACCGCACAAATGTTTTGAAGGTAGCATCCTAGAATTTCTTCCATTCTCAAGGACTTCAGAGAACTCCTAATAATTTGATAGACAATCCCTAAAGATTTGTTAAATAGGGATGATAATAGGAAGTCATAATTAAAAAATTTATTACAACTGAAATCTTAGTGTAGAATTAGCACTAATTATATTAGTGCTGTAATTTGAAAGCCAGTGGTGTATTTGAAAACCTGGATAATTTATCTGAAGCTTTAAGAAAGAAAACATACTCAGTTCTGCTTTTAACAAACAGTATTAATACCTATATATAGACATGTCTATACTGCGAGACCTATTAATTACATTAATTTTAATAGAGTTGTTAAGGTAGGCTGTAGCTCACTTCCAAGAGTTCAGACAGCTTACAGCTTGGATGCTTTGATAATGCACTTGGGGCACCTGCTCCTCCTTCCACATGGTTCCAGAATCAGACATAGCACAACTGGAAGGCAGACTTTGAACAAGCAAATTGCATCATGTTCACCTGAAAACAAAATACCTGTTCTTTTAAAATATAACAGTCAAAAATCTGTCAGCTAAACTTCCACTGAAAAGTGACCCATTCACTTTCCAGCTTATTGGGAAATCAGGACATAGGCTTCGTCTCAGTCTTTCTAGAATGGTTGCAGAGAAAACAGATGTGCTTTCTGGACTGAAAAGCCGAGACAGAGGAAAATATACATCTATCATATGGGATTTACATTTTATATTGCTGTAGAACTGTCCCCTTGGCTGTCTTTCTTGCCCTGCAAGATAACTATCTTTTCTGTAGGGGTGACCACCTGCAATTCTGATTTCAGTGAAACACCTCCCAAAATAAAACATATAAAAAATGGGACAAATGCTCCCTATGTTTGTTTGGTTTTTGTTTGTTGGGGTTTTTTTCCTCACACTCCAGTCTCATTCTGTTTAGGCTTTTATATCACATTTACCAGTTGAGTTTTTCAGTACATCAGCCTGACTGCAGACTTGAACAAAGGGAAGTAGAAGACAACCTGATCCTATTAGGCAACATGGCTCCTGCCTGCACCTTTTAATCATGTTAAATATGATCACAACACCATTGTTAAGATTGCATTGGATCTGTTACTCAGAAAAATACCATCATTACCCATAGTTAATAAACAAGTAATTTGATGCAGAAATATTGAATTATAAAATTTGCCTAAGATACAAAGACTGGATTAGCATGTCTACCTCAAACCAATTTTTTTATTATGAACATCAGTGTAAGAAAAGAAAAGGCCAAAAGAGATTGGCAGGAACTGAATTTCCAGTTGATAGACACATGAAAGTGCATGAAATACGCATTTGCTGGCCTAACAGCCCATGAGAGAATGTTACCCCAACAAGAAATGAAGAAATATTTGAAAAACACAGTGAAGCTCACAGAGTGATACCAAATTAAATAGATTTCATTTTTAGTTTTTGACATTGCTAGACAATGGACTTCACAAATCACTAACACACACTGATTCTAACGTGACCTAAAAATTATAGGAACTTGGGAGAAGGAATAAAACCCCCCTCAAATTCAGTTTGAAAGTACAGATGTCTTTGTTTTTTCACTGGCAACTTCAACACTATTGCCTTTGGACATTTCATTTTTAAGAAACATCTGTCCAATTTGGATCTGTCATACTGCAACTGTGATTAGTTAGAGATGTTATAAAAAGTGAAATTACTTATGTAAGTCAAGTCTACAGAGGTAGTATATCATGAACACAAAGTAATGAATGTCCTGAAAGCGAAAATCTGAATTTCTGTTTTCTTTTACCCATGGACCCCAAACCACCTGAAAAGCATTATTTAATTACATATTGCTCAACCTAGAGGCAGGGTATATACCAAAAATTCAGTAAGTCTCCTCTGAGATGGAAAACAACACATATTCAGAAGAAATGCCATGGCATAAATTAGGAGGAGGTGAAAAGTCAGTGAAAATTCAAGAGCACATAAGTAGGGAGCCTTAAATTATTTAGTTATATGATTGAGGTATCATCTTTTACAATGAAGTTTTTTGGGTTGTATTCCATGATACTTGAAAACCACTGGTGGTTAGTGGGGGGGGGGGGTTCCCCCTAAAATGTGGCAGTGGTAACTGCTCTGTTTTAAATCTCATTTATGAGAATTTTGAGATAAATTTTAAATCTAGACAAAAATTTTTAGACAAATAGTTTACTCACCAAAAATGAAGGACAACTGAAGCTGTTTGAAAGTTTGGATTGAATTCAGCAAATTGTTTCAGCTAAACAATGTGGGGGAGGAAAGTGGAATTCTGAAAATGTGAAACGTTCTGTTCTAACATTATCAAAATTACAAAATTCCTCCTTTATTTTCCTCCTTTTAGTTAAAGCATTAGAAAAAGTGAGCAATACGACCAAAAAGGAAGAAAAGAGAGTGACACACCACAAGAAAAACCTGGAGTGTGTCACACTTGGAAGCTTTTCAATCTGACTATTCCCAGTTTGTACAAGAATGCCTCCAAACTAGAATGAGCTTTACCACAGAGAATAAGGATACGTGCACATTCCACATATTTCTCCTGTGAGTTAGAGCAAAGATGCACCAATTGAAAGCTGGAAAATGCTATTAGCAAAGTCTACCAATTTGATCTCTTTGCTCATCTTACATAACCTGCTCGATGAAAAGCAATATAGATGGCTTTTCATGAACTTTTTTAGACATTTTTGCACAAGTCATCTTCTGCCACTAAAAAGTGATTTAAAATATTGATCAGATAAAGCTGTCTGTACTCCTGAATTTCCCACTCATTTTAGACAAATGTTTCTCTTCAGCAGACTACTGTGGTCTGTAGCTGACAAGTGCAGGACAAAGTTAAATTTGCCTTACCTGCTCACAGGAGGACTGTGTCACAGGAGAAGAGACACTATCTAGTGACTGACAAACACACTTTAAGCAATGAATTTCCCACTTGGCAAAGGATTGAGATACAACCTGCTTGAAATCTGGAATACCCTTTGAATATAGTACACGTTACTTAAAATGAGGGCAATACAGCACATATTGGACCAGTTTTTACTTGAATTTGTACAAAAAGCCACCAGAAAACAGCTTGCTTGATATTAGACAAGGAGCAGAGCCTTTACTCAAAAGCATGAGTGATGCTGAAATGTCTCATACATCATTCCTTCTACTGTAGGAAGCTGGCAGAGTCGCAAAAGGTTCGAAGACCTACAGAGATGCACATTTCATGGATCTGCCAGATCCTCTGACCCATTTCTTGATGGATATTTGAGCCTGTGCTCAGGGGCACGTTGAACAATCATCCACAACACAAACCACCGGGACCCAGCAGTTCACCTCAGGTTTCAAATCTCTGGAGTCTAACCCCAACCTGTTGTTGTCATGAAGTCTGGACAGATTGGGCAGCCTTCATCTAACTACTGGCAGAAATCCCAGGCTCAGCTGTACTGGGGCTCTTTGGCTCCTCTCACCCACTAATATCTCATTAAGCTCTCTTGCAAGGGAAGAACCTGGCATCCAGAGCTGCAGCTACTAAACTCCATCTACTGTCATCTGCATACAATTTGCTGTGTGGAGCTGAGGCACCACACTCTTGTGAAGGGAAAAAGTGATGTGGAGGAATGAAAAACACTCATTTGTACCCCATCCAAACCTTGTTTTTATATTTTCATAGGTTTGTTCACTTTCGCAGTGAGCAGAAAATGGGAGCAGAGAAACCTTTGAATATGCATATGGCAAAATCACCTGTGATGCACCTGGCCACTGATGTGAACTTGGCTCAGCTTAGCAGTGGCTGCATGTAGACTCATGTCAGTGAGCACCTTTTCTCAGCTGTGCTTGTTTCGCTCTTGGTTTCTGATTAGAGGGTCTTCTCGGGGCCCAGAAGCTGTTTTCCAATATGAGTATGTGAGAAAATACAATCCACTTACATAGTGAAGGCCTTTAGCTACCAAGAAAACATAGAACAGGGTTTGAAATGACCAAGAATGCTATACTGCTAACCAGATAGAACAGTTATGAAATAGATTAACTTGCTCAGGTCTTGCCTTTGGCAGTGTTGGGTGTAAATGATCTATATAGTGCAAGTGTCTGTTTTCCTGCCTGCTTCTACACAAGGCAGCCAGCCACCACTTCTTTCAGTGTGCTTTTCTTTACCCAGTTTCCACTTGTTTAAAAAACAACAACAACACCAAAAAAACCCAAAAAACCCCAAAACAAAACAAAAAGCCCTATTATAGAATATCTACTTTCCCTTGTCCCTCTCAAGTCTGCCTAATCATCTACTCACAAGAACGCTGTCTCATCTCATTCATCCAGATTAGCAGACATTATTACTTATTTTAGTGTTTGGTATTTTAGGTAATCTGGCTGATTTGGACAGGTGAGAAAACTCACAGAAGCAGCTCCACCAGCAAATCCAATGAAGCAGTGGTCTCTGTCGAAAGAGGTTGATGAGCAGGCAGAGTTGGAAGGGAAAGCAAGCAGGAGGTGACAGTCCCTTCTGCCCACCGGGCTGAATTTCATTTGTGAGGTCCATCTTCTGGAGTGGTAAAACTTCTTAGACCGGGAAAAGTTTAGAGCTGTGAGCCAGAAGGAATGCTCTCAAGTTTAAGAAAGCTACTTTGGACAAATGCCACTAGGCAGCATCTCTTACATGAACACAATATTAACAGCTCAATCCTTATATAACTAAAAGGAATAAGATATGGGGGAAAGGAATAAAAAAGAATCTGAAGTTAAAAAGGAATACCTGAACTATGAATTTCACCATTATTTCTTATTCAAGTCAGAAAAGCAGGCCTGCTTTTTACAAAGAGAAAGTATTTTTCCTTGATCTTTGTGGGAGACAGTCAGTAAAGCAAGGAAAAAATGAGAGAATTCATAGTCTTTGCCATTTCCAGAGCCCTGTTCTAACTCAATCATTAAGCCAGAGCAGTAGTGTAATCACACCTAAACCTGATCAGTTATCTTTGCTCCTTCCCTCTTACCATATGTTCAATTTTATAAAGTGCTGAGGAAGAGGAAATTGAGATTACACTATTTACAGATGTCCTGAGAGTGCTGGAAATGGTTGATGGAATAAACTACAATGAGAGATCACCTTTCCTTCATTTCAAAGCATGTGATCCCTAATTTGGCTGATGCTGAGAGATGTTTTCTTCATGGGGCCTTCTGTCTCTTCCAGTTTGGCAAGCAATAGAAGAAGTTGATAAAAGAGAAACTGATCCAAATTCAAACACATACAATCTGGACTTTAATTCATGTTTGGAAGAAGAAGTTTTCCAATTATAAAAATAAATCAAAACCTTTACAAAATCTTTCCCATGGCTCCCTGACTGTAGTGGTCAATAAAAAATAATACTTCTATCATGCATAACCTGTGAAAACCGTCCCTTTAACATGAAAAAGGATTTCAATTATGCTATTTTCATTCTTGGCCCGTTTCCTTAGCTAAAATGTAATGCCTGAATTTCCTTTTCTTTTCAATATGAAATTAGTGCTGGTGAAAAGTACCACCTTAGCAGCTTAGGAAGCTGAACATGTTGCTCATCCAGAGAGCGAGAAAACCACAGGTAAGTGTAGTGTAGGGTACCACCAAAATCAATCAAAACAGGTGTAGATGGGAAAGCTATTTCAAGAAATAACTTGTTCCCTCCACAAGATACATAGAATTCTTAGTCCCCCTGAGGACTTTGTCAATGGCAAAGACAAAGCAAATATGACTCAGAGTATATGAGCATAGTCATTAGGTGATTTAAATTAAAATACAGAAGGTACTTAGTCACTGTTGAACATGAACAGAGATATATTTTGATGAGCTATGCTAAGGTTTTAGCTGTACGTGTGCTTTTCTATAGATCTCTTTTCTTCTGAAGCGGTAAATGGCTGTCTTCAGGATATCAAAGCATATATGTTGATAATTAAATTTGTGATAAATTTATCAATACCATCAGTAATGAGAAAAGTGTCATTAATTACATTGTTGATAATGACATACATGTTGACACACATACATTAGAATGACACATGCAAATGCTTAGTCTTTGACTAAATTGTGGGCTTATCTGTAACTCATGCCCATCTTGACTCCAGTGGTGGGAGGAAATCACACCCTGAACCGTTCTCTTTACATCAGTATCACCTGGGGTTAGCACAGGACCATGGTCCCAAAAATACATCAGAAAGACCAGTTAATAATTATTTACCACTTACCAATGGTCAGGAGCAAATGAGTACAGAGGCAAAAAAAAAAGGAGAAACCTAATTTGAATGTATGCTCCTCTGTTAGCTGCTCTTCTTGCACTACTCATCTCTCTCTCAATGCTTTGGTGGTGAGTTACTAACTAACATAAGACTTCCTTAAATTCCTTAAATACAGCCTTGGATGGCTAGGTTCAGGATTCATGCAAAAAGCTGGGGGATTTAAACTGTGGCTGGTGGATGCGAGCCTGAGTGCATCTCAGTAACATAAATGAAAACTAAATCTGAGGGAAGCTAGGCCAGCATAATACACTCATGGGATGAGGGGAGGCGGAAGAAGGTGTAAAATACACCAGCTCAGACTCCCTCCAGAGTTGGAGAACTCAGATTCACATCTGAATTTGGCTCCCATTGCCTGACTCAGAAAGGCAAGCTCTTTCCAAGTCTGGAGACACCGGTACATTCTGTGCAAAACCCTTACAGAGATACTGCTCAGCTTGTCTAGCCTACAAATTAACTTAGCCTGACATATCTTCTGTTTTCCTCTGGAGGCACAGGCAGCGTTCAAAGAAGCAATGTTCAGCAGAAATGAGAACAACACCATGTCCTGCTCTGTGACCTGCTGCTGTGTGTCAGTATGTGCATGGGCAGGACCCTGTGTGATGCCATGGGCTTTAATGCCAGGGCTGCTCTCTTAGATGAAAGACAATGAGAGTGAAATAGTCTGCTATAGGGCAAATACATTGCAGAGAAGGCTCCAGGATCCTTAAAGCAAGATGTACTGTGAAAAGTACACAGTGAAGTAGGGGCTTCTTGGCTTTTAGATGCATTGTAGCCATGTGAGCTGCAAGGAGGAAACATCTCTGGGTAAGGACCTGTCAAGCAAAAAGACAAAGTGAGTACCAATGCTGGCAGCCAGTGTGGAATTTTAAACCCAGATCTCTTCCAGGAGAAGATGCTTTGTATCAAAGTCTATCTACCCCATAGAAACTTTAGGAGGTGAGGTGGCCTCCATGAAGACCACTACTGCTCAGACTTAGACTGGGGACAAACAACGTGACACTCAAGGCTGAAACCTCCTATCTTTCTCTAGACCTGCACTCTAGACCTGCACTCTAGAAAGGAGCAGAGACCTTCAGGGACTGCCACCTCCTTATCTTCTACAATCTCTGCTAAAAGCAATAGAGTAAATTATGTTTTCTTTATTCACATGGGAACATAGGGAGATGACTAGAACCCACTGATTGGGCCGGATCAGAAGCCACAGTTCAGTCAAAGTGGTGTTATCATGGGTGCTCAGAACTAAATTCCAGGAATTATACACCTGAGAAAATCAGGGGAAAACACTTTAATCTCTCTTCTACCATGAAAAACGTGGCTTAGTAATGGAAAAGTTACAAAAGTAAAAGAAGATAAAATTGGGGACTTGAAAAATTTTTAAATTTTTTCCTTATTTCTAGTCATAACATTGGAACTTTCTTTTATCTGGATCACCAGATGAAAAAAAATTATATTAGAAAAGAAGTGTCTCATAAATTGGGCACATGAAACTAGAATGCTGTTCTCCCTCATATATTAGCACTGTTAATGGAAGACCTGAGATCCTAGGGGTGTTAATCAGGCACTCAGAGTGACTTAGTTCTGTCCTCTGCTTTATAAGGAGCAGCCTCCAGTGTCTCCCCAAATCCAAGCTGCACATTGACACAACAGAATACATGGCCACCAGAAGCCACCTGCACGTGGGGCACAGGGGTGGCTGGGCACAGGAGCCCAACAGTGCTGTGGTGCCAAGGAAGGGCAGGGGGGAAAGCAGAGCAATAACTGTGGTGGTTTGGCCCAATGAGGGAAGGCAAGGTGGAAACACTACCAGGAGGTGAGCAGTGTCAGCAGCCTGGGGCTCCATGAAGTGTCTGTGAGAGAGAGCAGCAGCCCCAGCACAGCTGTGTCCCAGAGACCAAATTTGTAATGACTCGGCAAAGCACATGCCAGAAAGCCTGCCTACCCCTGCAACCATAGAAGTTGAGAGTGGATGCTTTGGGCCAAATTAATCCCTGTTGGAAGCTCAGGAAAAGCCAGGGGAGGTAGAGGCACAGAAAATGTGGCCCTTTATTAGCATCATAACTTGAAAGCCAATTTTTGTACATCAAGAAGTCATAAGCAACCAAAACAGTGTCAAAGCAAAGGAGGACTTTTCTTTCTAAGAACTTCTGACTCCAGTGTTTCTCACTGTTTCCTGTAGTCCCATCCATTCTCTCAAATTGCTGATGGGAAATCTACTAATTATCACTCACTAGCAAAACAGAATAAATACCTCTTTCAAAAAGGGCTCTGTGATTTGCTCAGCTTCATGGATATGGGCCAAGAGATTAGCACTAGATTCTGCGAGCAGGATCAGCCTGCTGCAAGCCCACACTGTGTGCAGGGAAAGGTTTTCCAGACATAGGAATTACACCTGAAAACTCCGCACTGTAACATGATAGAGCAGGTAACATCTGCCAGGTTAATGTTAAAATGTTAATGCCAGAAATGTTAAATACACAAACATATGTTTGGGCAACCTCATGCAGACTTTTGTAGCTCGTAAAGAAGACACCTAAGGGGGTATGCTTTCAAGAGCTGAGGTTGATATTTTTCATTGGGGTGATTAATATTGGCTGGAAAGTCAGCAGTAATAGTGGTGAAAACTGGGAAAAATAAACTTCAATAAAAGACTCTGCAAAAAGGAGACATTCCCAGAAAATGCTTAGACCAAAGCCAATTTTCCTTCAAGAAAAAGCACTAGAAGAAAGCCACCAGCCCAGAAACTGACTAGTTCAGTGTTTTGATTGCTGCCAGGCACTTTGAGGTACAAATACACAGGTTTCCAGCTAGAACCAGGCTGCAGGTGCAGGTCTGATGGCAATTCAGCAAGAGTAATAAGAAAAGCAAGTATCAGTGTGCGAACTCCAGCCACATAAAGACAACTATTCATGTGTTTTTCAAATGTCATACACAGTTCAACTTAATCTATGTCATGACTGACCACATAGAGTTAAATCAAAACAGGCTGTTAGAGGAAACAAAGAGGAAATGAAACAATGGCAAAGATATGTTCAAGCTGAAAATACCAAGTGGTCTTTGAGGAAACAATAGGGATGCTGTTAATTGTAAAATACCCTGTAGGCTCCAAGCAGGTTGGCAGCATTCACTTTTCCAAGCCTGAGGCCAGCACCAAAGAGGACACTAAGTCCTGAAAGCCTAGGAAAGCAGGAGAGCTGAGTGAGATGCTGAGGGTTATGGAGAGGGTGTCAGTGAATGCTGTTGGCTACACAAGGCACCCAGACGAACTCACAAAGATGAAGCTGCAGCTTAGCAGTCTGTTGCCAGCCCAGTGATGGAGTTAACGGGACTGAAGAGGAACTCACACATGCAGGGGAAGACTGAATTCCTGCTTCACATTACCCTAGGTGAGGGAGAGCTCAGGGCACTGAGATAATTGCTCAGTATTAGACCTATTAGCTATGATTTACTAGATAAAACCCAATATGGATTTCAATGCGAAATCTTTAAGCGGGCTCGGGAAACATGGCATAAGGAAAGGAGTAAGGAACATGATGGCATCATCCTGTGCTGGAGTGGGGCTTGGGTGTGGAAGCCCGGGCTGTGACACACAAGGCAATGCATCCCAGCCCTGTTATCATCAGACTGCTCAAAGGTGCTGCTCCCAGTCCTCCCAGTCCCAGGGTGGCACAGCGTATGCCACCTTAAACACCACTGCAGTGTCCTGGGCAACCATGTGTCATCCCACAGAAACCTGCTCTTGGAACACAACTCAGCTTCTGCAAAGCAAATGGGCAGCCTTAGGTGGGACCATGGTCCAGGGATACTCCTGTGCTTGGCACAAGGTAATTCCCACCCCCAGTCTGGGACTGGTGTAGTGCTCTTAGGAAGAACCTCCTGCTCCTGCTCCTCACCATTCCAAGAGTGCTGATATCTGACACCACAACATTCTCAGACTTGGCAAACACAAGCTGGGCAGCGAGGGGGACTTCAAGGTCTTTTCTTAGGTAAGGATTCACGTGCTTGGATGCCAGAGGCTTGTTGCATGCTCCTTCATGGACTACAGTTCTTTCAACCACTTGAATTTAAGTGCAGATTATCCTATTTGGGACTATATCAAATAATTGCACAGCTAGATATAAGAACTACTATTAACTCTTACATTATTACTGCTCAAAAGAGCTGGTTTAAAATAACTATAACTCAGTCATGTGTAGTTCTGTATTATTTAGTGATTGCCAACAATGCATACAAATATCTGTATAGAGGGATTTAAACAAGAAGACGTACATAAGAAAAACAATATTAAACATGTTAATGCTTAAATCAATGCTTATTCATGTTCTAGTCAGTCTTGCGTAAAACATTCAAGGTTACTTTTTAAAAGACTGTAAAAATTGGTTTGGATTAAACCTGCTTGAAGACAAGTGCAGTTTTAACATGAATCATTTTGATTGCACATTAGTTTTAAATATGTTTTGAAATAAAATAAACCAAAACAAAACAGCCAAATGTTGCACTCAGAGTGATTAACAGAAAACTCGACTTTTTCAACTAAAACAATTTATCAAATCTAAATGCAATGTGTTATGATTTGCTGAAACTTTAATTGGCATAAAAATATGCCAAATTCTTAGTATCACCAAGAAAACAGGTGACAAAATACTTAGGAAATCAAGGAACACTGCTAGAACATAAGGTCATAAAAAAACCATGAAAAAGCACCATGAGATGACTCTGAGAAGGTTCCCACAGCTATAAATAAAGGATGAATGTGAAGCTGGATAGGCTCATTGCCCAGATCATTCATATCCTATATTGTCCCAGTGTTGTCACTATGTAGACTTGATGGTAGCTTCTGCCCAACTCTTTGATTACATCCTGGATTTCATCAGGAAAGCTCACCAGGAGCAGCAGGCAGAGCCAGGAGCACCCACCTCTCTCTGAGGTCACCACACACCATAAGGTCCCAGGCAGTGCTGTGGTCAGTGGTGGTCACCCCACATGGCATCCCTGGTGATCACACAAAGCACTGCCATGGGCGGCACCCACAGGAACACATCTCTGACCTTCACTCTGCACTTTCTGCAGCGCTGCCAATCCCATCCAGGGAGTCAAACTCTGCCCAGCATCCATCCACCAAGGGATGAGTCTGGGTGGCAGCAGAAGCTTTGCAAATGCTGCCTCCTTCAGCAGCTAATGTGCAAGATCCTTGCAAGAGCTGTTTGTTGTATTCACTTCCTCCTGCTCCCCAAAACTCTGAGGACCCAGGCCAGCCTGTGCTGTGTTATTGAACAGGCAATGGTGCAGACCCAGCCAGCCCACAGCCATATGGGGCAGGCAGGCATGGACAGATGTGACTTTTTTTTTGCATGGAAAGCATTTTCTCTGTGACACCAACTTCTGCTCCAGGATTCCTGTTGCCTCCACAGGTCACTGTGCTCTGCTCTGGGAAGCTGCAGACCAACAGGTGAAGAGCAGAGATGAGTGTTCACCCAGCAGAGCTGGCCATCCTTCCATGAGCATGCAGAAGAAGCAAGCTCAGAGTGAGCTGAGCATGCTCAGATTGCTTCCACCCACAGGGAGGAGAGGATGACACTGACCTGAACATATTTTGGATTCTTCCTCTTTCTCTTCCTGCCGTCACCTACCCACTTCTTGTTCCTGCCACCTCCCTCTTGATGTAAGTCAGCTAGATAGTCTCCAATCTGATTTCTGATTTAGTTCTTTCATGTTTCAATAAATAGATTAAATCTTTTCAAGGCTCATGCCTACTAAGTTGTCACTATTTTGAGGGACAGCAAATTTACCAGGATGGACTAGTTGGCCTCAGTACTTGAGAACATGCCATGCCATGTTTACTTTTCCATACAGATGTGACCATAGGGACCAGGAAATATCATGCAGAATTAAATAAATACATAAAAGAGAATATTTTCCAATATCTACGAGGAAATTTTGGAGGAGATGACTGATGCCAAATATTTTTTTTACACTTGATGTGTCAGCAGGGTTTTGGCAGGTGCCCCTAGTAAAAAACAAGAACATATTTGTGCACATTCAACACCCTCTTTGGGAGATGCTGTTTCCTTAAACTGCCATATGGGTTGTATTCTGTATCCAAGGTGTTTTACAGGAAAATAAAACAATTTTTTATCATATACAGAGTGCTTAAGCCTAAACAGATGAGGGGAAAAAAGTAAAATATCATGATAAAAGGCTCCAAGCAGTTTGGAAATAACTAGATCTGCTACAAAGAAGTTAAACAAACAGTAAGTGTAATCTAAATGCTATATAACGAAAGTAACACAATTGGAAAAGAAATTTCAACAGCCCAACCCAACATACAGACAGTTTTCAGTATATGCAGGCTGTCACTGACATGCTTGCCCTGACAGGCAGAAGACAGACAGGTTTCTCATGACAGTGAATTCTGGGAAGAAATGTATGACTGAAAAACCTTGTCAAGCAGCCAGGAAAAGAGATATATTTAAAGGGGTGCAGTTCTGAGTCAGCCCCACACCAAACATTCAGCATACTAGTGCCTCTAGACATACTACCTCACAACAGGTGGGTCTGTACTGGCACGTGACCAGTGGTCAGCTCTGTGCAGTGACCGCCACTGAAAACTGCAACTGTCCTTCCTCCCAATCTTCAGGGTGTCAGACAGCTGCTTGAGGAAATGCAGCACTAAGATTTAGAGTCAAGCAAGAACAGTGTATTGCTGTTACGAACCATACCCAGTCACATCCTTCACCAAGAACACAAAGATTGGGATCCTTCAGCTTTCAAGCATTATTTTGCAGTTGAACACAGAAATAGTCAGGAGCATGTCACAAAACCATGAAGGTCTTCAATCTAAAGCAGCTTTTTTATAATCCAGCAGGTTGAGTCCATGCCTGGGTTTCAGAGGGACCATGATGGTCAGAACTGCTGCAGAAGTCAGCTCTGGTACACAGGGCTGGAAGGGCAGGTCCTGAGCCCTGCTGAAGGTATCAGCATGACCTTCCTCCCCTGGCAGATAGCACTGATCACAAATAGCAACCACACCCTTGGATACCTGCTATTCAGAAGCAGGTAAAAGCTATTCTGAGAAAGAAGTACTGCAATTGAGGTACAGGGAAGAGGGTTGGCAGTCTCATCTGAGGAAGTCTTGTATGTGTAACAGTAAAACTGAATCCAGACAGCCATGTCCTGTGGCACAGCACAGTGCTCTCCACCAAACAGCATAGTCACCAAGGATTAGCTACACTGTGCCACTTGGGAGGCTGCCTGACATTTTGCATTATCTACATTTTGCTCATTGTTATTTTTTATGGTATCTGCAGAAAGAGAATGTCTGTCTGCCTTTACTGAACTCTTGCAGAAATCAATTGGAACCAATTTTCATCTTGGGCAGGACCTCATTTCACACAGCACTAGCAGTGAGCACCAAGGCTTTGCATGAGGGGAGTGACCCACTGGACTCGCAGCCCAGACACTCTGTCTGGCCATGGACAGCTGCAGCCAGGCATGCCTCGGACACCAACTAGCCCATGGCTCCTCTCAGCATGCCAAAAGACACAAGGGCCCATTCTAGAGCACAGTGGCATAGCATATAGAGACATTCTTATAGGGGAAAAAACCCTGAGGTTCATCTTGGTAGAGAAAAGGCAAAAGCAAAAGGGTCTGACTGGTTAAAATATGAGATAATAAGAACACAATGACCTGCTGTTTAAATCAAGACTGATAATGCAGAGGGAGAAGAAGTTAATCAAATACTGACACAACTATTCCATTTTAAAAAGTGAGACATTTCCTTTAATAAATAACTGGTATAAAACAATAGATAGTGGAGTGAAGGGACTGAAGAAGATATTGTTTTCACCAAACAATGTTGTATTTGGGAGTAGAGGAACCAGAAATGATGATATTTTAGCAAAGCCTGGTTTTGGCAGCTTTTTCAGCATTCACATGCAGAGTGAAATGTCAGTTCCAAATATCAAATTAACAGTAAATCTAGTTCTCCCATTTCTTCTGAGCTTCATTCCATTGACTTTCAAATCACTGAGTGATTTAGAAAATCAGAGTGTTTCAGAAATAAAATATACTTGGTGGCATTTCAAGTCTAACATTATGATCAGATGAGTATTGTACAATTCAGCAGATTGTTTAAGAGAAAGCAGCTACAAGAGTCAACAGACCTGACTCAGCTATGAAGTTACTGGAAAATCCAAGTTGGTAGATTTTTAAAAATCTGAAATGAACCACGTGGCTGGGTTTCAAGATTTAAATGAATTTAAAAAAATTATCTGGTTATAATTAAAAAAAAAAAAAGACCAAAGAGCAAAACACTAAAACCGGTATCAAAAGGAATAGCAGAAAGCAGAGAAATAAAAATCCCTTTCCAGTAACTTCAGTGCTTACTTGATTGTGGGGATAAATCAGCATGTCAATAATGCTGGTGAAATTCCTCCAATTTTATGTGAAAAGCATATTGCATTAAATAGACTTTAATCTACAGATCCCTTGATTATTAAAACTCTCCACAATCAAAACAGGGTCAAAAGGCAAACAAATGAAATGAAATCCAGTGATTACAAAAATAAACAACTGAGCAGTAGATGGTAATTTTATGAAGCATATGCAGTAGTTCATATCACAAGGGTGGAAGGACTGGGAAAAATACTGTGCTCGGAAAAAAAATATATTTGAAAATTATCTCTTAATTTTTTGGCCACTCTTTCATCCACCACAATTGTGTGGTCTGTTTTTCAGAGAAAGAAGAAGCCAACTCAACTTCCTTCGGCCAGAGTTTTTTGTCTCAGGAGTGGAGTCAGGTTTCTCTTAAATAACTGAAGGCAAGATGGTTGTCTTTATATGTGTTGTTACCAAAGCTATTGTGGATGAAGACCATACCCAAACCATTGCAGACTGTACCACGTCCAGAAAAATATGTTTCTTCCTTCACAGGAAGAAAAAAGTGTTTTCCATTGTATGACTAAGAAAACATCTGTTGCTAATCCATGCAGTTTTAAAAGACTGACTGGTAGCTGTGTTCCTCTGGAGATGGATTGACTTAGCAAGCAATAGATCAGTTCCAAGAAAAAAAATCTCATTGGTACCTCAGTGTCCTCTCTGCACTATGAACATACCAACACAAGGGAAGAGGGTGTACCAGACTCCAGAAAAAGATGACACAAAGTTGAACTGGAGGCATCACTAATTATCCAAGAACACAGCCTTGAGTTTACCTGAAAGACTCTGGGTTTGGTTTTTTTTTCTTATCTTCTCATGCTATTTTTAAACATTTCACATGCAGAACACACATACAAAGTGGTGATAAGAAAAGGAAATTAAAAGATATCTGAGATGTATCCATGGACCATGAGCACAGAGGAACACACTAAGCATGTATCCTTAAGATGTCAAACCTAAGATAATTGTCAGCTGTCCTCACATTATCTAAGAGCTGACATCTCTGGTATTTGAGTATCATTTCAGAGATCCTGTTTTAGCCTCTGTGCCTGCCTCAAGGAGAGTGCAGGGTGAATTCTACAAGGGAAAGCAGGGTCAGGAGCAGTGTGTGTCAAGGCACTCCTGAGCCGGGAGTCAATACACAAACGATATTTTGTAAAGAGTGTCAGATGATGCTTTTTGATTTTAACTCATGAGGAGCAGGGAATGGATCTCTATATATAATTTGACTTGAATCTTAGACCAATATCAGAATACTTTAGTTCCTGGAATTGTATTGCTTTTCAAACTTCTCCCCTTTCTCTGTTTTTTCCCCTTTTGTCTCCCAGCATTTTACTCCAGCAGTCCCATAGTGTGTCATGGGATGAGATTCTCCTGCTGACATTGCATCACAGCATTGATATCCCATTTGATGCATACTCTCAGTCCTCTGCTCTGTGTAAAACACAGCAATGATCTTTGCTTCAGATTTTCAAGAGGAAACATCAGTAAGCTCTGTTGGTGCTTACACAGATCCTAAACTGTCTTTCCCTTCCCCTCTCATAACATGGACGCTCCCATACTAACTTTCACAAGAAAATGTCTTGTTAGGAAGAAAACACAATGGTGTCTTAGCATTTACTGCCCTCCAGTACATTATTTCATACCTGGGTATCTGTAAAGGATGTGTCAGATCAAGTAAAGGTCCATATGTTGTGATCTCACAAACTGTGGTAGATAAACTGAAGGCAAATCAGTTACTCCTGGATGTTTACTCTCATTCAAGGCTCAAATGAAATGAAGTATCCTGTATGTCTTTGAACATAAGCAGCTCAGAAACTATAACCAACCCAATGAAACATCACAAGTGCAATTTTTAGTTGTGCCTTAGGAAGTTCAGTGCTCAAATCAAACTGTCCTGGAATGGACATGAAAGGAGGTCACTCTCTGTCTAAAGAGGTTGTGTGACTTTTTTTTAGTCCTGCAGAAAGCTGGTACTCAAGACATGTGAATGTCAGTCTTGAAAATGGAGAGGCTTGATTTTTTTCCCACTTGACTAATTTTTATATCTATGAAAAGTAACATCTATGATGGCAGTTCTACATCTTGTAGAGCTTAGTTGTGATGGAGGGATGTTGATTCAAGACCCTGAAAAATCACTGTAAGTTGTAAAATATTTGTTTTAGGTTCAGGTTTGCCCTGTCTCAGCATGTATGTTATAGGGGTGTTTGAAACTGGTGTTTCTGAACAGGGGCACATTTGGGATAAAAGTTGCTGACAAAACTGTGACAGTGCAATAAACTGTGAGGTTTAAGAAAAAGGTTAAGAAAACTTTAATTAATGGCATCTGTGATCTCAAGAGCAGTGGTGGACAGAAGGTAGCATAGAAAGGGAATTTTGTTTCACTGTTGTCTCTGAAGTCTCTGAAGTTATCATCCTAACAGGAAAGTGTAAGACTTTACCCCTTTACATGCTTACTGGCACTTAAACCTTCATTACCCTTTTAAAAATAATTTTCTGAAGTACTGCAAACCACAACAAACCCCTATTTAACTGTGTACACGCTGAAGAAAGGAAGGACAGTTCTTTTCCAGGGCACTATGTGTAACAACTTCTGAGTCTGTTGGTAGTGTCTACTCCTCTAGCAATTTTAGGAGTGTTGGCAAATGCTATCCAAATCACTCCTCAATGCATTTTTCAAAGATTTTCTGTATCTCTGTTCACAAAAAGAAAAGAAAAGGTCTTGACATTGTTGAATGGACAATGGTACTGGCAATAGCACTACAGAAAGATATTCCTGTTTTCTACACCCAGCTAAAGAAGGCAATTTCAGCACTTGGTTCCTCAAGTGGTTGCACTGCATGTTGAAGATGGTAGGCTGAAAAATGTGGATCACAGTATCTCACTTTTTTTTTTTAAGTTTTAATTTGAAAAGGGTTGGGGTTTCTTTACAAACAAATGACTTAAGAGCTGGACTCAATGGTCCTTGTAGGTCCCTTCCAACTCAGAATATTTTGTGATTCTGTGATATTTAAAATCAAGTGTGCAATTTCAATTCTAATACCTGTGGCTTAAGGAAATTAATTTTGGATAGAAAAGAGGTTTGTACACAGTTTGGACCAAATTGAGGTTTGTACACAATTTCAATTTCAATTGGCTCTAGTCAGCCCTTCACACCTCCAGAGGACTTCTAAATGGGGCTGGAAAAACCTTTGTATGAAACTTGAATTGCCCAAACCTCTCATGCCAAGGCAGGGGATTAATGCTTACACTTTCTTCAGAAAAATGGTAGCACATTGAAAGCTTAGTGCAGTCTGTAAACACAATAAAGATAAGAAAATTCAGTGGAAGAGAGGTGTGCTGCAATTTAGTTAAAATGCCAGAGGTAGGATTATTACAGTTCCAAAACAGATTTAAAATGTTACTTGAAATTTCTTTCAGATTACATGATTAAATAATAAAAATCTGATTTTCAGTAAAAATTCATGGCTTATATTTCTTTTTATTTGGTAATTTTATTTATGTTTGTTTATTATTACTTTTTAATTATTATAATATTTATTTATTATCAATTTTCAATCATTTTATACTTATATTATGAAGTAATGTTATTAATATTGCTGTTATTATTATTCTCATTATTATTTTAAAAGGCTTAATTAATTTCATGTAATGAAATGTGATGTAATTACTTTCAATGTAATTTCATTGTCTAGGAAGGGAAAACTCAGATAAGTGCATATATTTATGTATTATGTCAATTAAGCATGCAGACAGTTTCAGAGAAATATATTATTTAGGATATCACTTAAATCCTACCTTTTCCACTGTTAAATGGTAAGTTTAGGCTGAAAGTTCAGAAAAAAGGACATGCTATTCTACTGTCTTCCACAGAATACCATCTTCTACAAAACTTTTATTTAGGCTTCATGGGAGTCTGAGAAAGTAAATACAGAAGAATATTAAAAATTATTTAGCCTGGAATATTGTAAAAAAAATCACCAATCTTTAATGAATACTTCAGAGAAGACAAACCTCTTCCTTTCATTTGCTCTTGCACATTAACTAGAGAATGCACTTTGAGGAATAGTCATCAGCATGCTAAATGACATTATGATTTTTTCCTTTAGCAATGGACTATCTTTGCTTCTGCTGGTGTGGTCCTGGTTTTTCATGGTTAGAACAGAGGTGTTTGCTGACTCTTACAGGAGTAACTTACACTGCATACAAGAGGTGAACTTCTGCTAGCAAAATCAGGGGGAGTTTTGCTATCAACCTCCATGGAAACAGTATTCAGATGTAATGACTGTCCTGGGATGTGCTGTGGTTTGGTGGATTACATATGAGCCTACTATATTTTCTGCTCTGCAATCTAAAGCAACTTGTTTTTAAGGAGGTCTGGTTATTTTGATTCTGTCTAAATGAGCTTTCAAATGATTTTTATATTGTGAAACACTTCAGGTCTCAATCGCTGAGGTTAAAAAAAAATAGTCTTTTTATACTGC
The DNA here is from genome assembly GCF_012460135.2 of Molothrus ater. NCBI lineage: Eukaryota > Metazoa > Chordata > Aves > Passeriformes > Icteridae > Molothrus > Molothrus ater. Next base: position 131,538,105 of record NC_050478.2, read on the forward strand.
TTCAGCATTTTCAATGCATTCTGGTCTATTGAAGTTACAAAATGGACTTTTTTCCAAGTCATCCCAGATTTCTTCTGGTTTCCCAGCAGCAACACTTTCCATTATGTAAGTTTTAAACTCAGATGGCCCATGCTCTCTACCCTCCCCATCACAGGTCTACCTTGGTCAGACTACATTCTCTGCAATGGGAAGTTCCCCGTCCATCCAGGGCTTGTGGTGACCCATGGGAGCCAATAAACCCCAAAGCCAAGCACAAGGGACCACAAAGAACTTGGTCAGGCACCTGCAGCCACAGTGGTGAACATGGGCCTGCAACACCCAAGCTACAGCACCCTCCTAATCATCTGGAGATGTGCATGCATGTTAACTGGGATGGTTTGGACAGCTAAACAGAGCAGAATGTTTTCACTTGGGAACATGAAAAGTGAAATATGCTAACTGAAAACATCAGAACAAAGCATTTTCTTATCTTAAACCATACATCTGTGTGTGCCATGAACTTTCAGTTTCATGAAAGACTCTCCACACAAATAAAGGATGCGGTTTTCAGCCCCTGACCCTTGTCCCAGTCTTGGATGCTATTTGTAGGAGGAACTGCTCTTCTGCCTGATGTTCTAGTCCCTCAGAAGGCACCTCATCCATCCTTGGGACCAAGGCTCCAATTTTCCTGGCCTTAGACTAGTTCCCGGATTGCCTGAATTGCCAACATCATTTCACAGGCTCCTTTTAGACTGAGCAGTCACTTCTCTGGAAGATTTTGTGGGACAGCCTTCTTAAGAGCATTTCACAGATTAGTCCTTTAGAACAAAAGATTAAAAATTTTGAAAGCATTTGGTTTGCACTTAATGTTACCTGGGAGTTTGTCACCTTTCAACAGAGACTTCAATGATATTTATTTGTTAGTTTTCCCTGAAAGTCCATCTCTTTAAAACCCCTTCCTTACTCCTTCAGAAGTTATTTAATTCAGTATCCTGGAGTTTTGGTTCTCCTCTACATCCTGCTTGGGACACATTGTTCCCAGGTGGGCAGAGTTTGCTAAACCCCACAGCTGCACAGATGTAGGACATCAAAGCAGATGGCATTTGCAGCAAATCCTAAATACAATTATATTCTTCCTTGCCCATGGACAGTCAACACCTCCTAGAAGCAAACATATTTCCATACTGTAAATCCCTCATGGCATTTAAAGACACTTATAAACATATGGAATTCATAAATTATTCGAGAGCAGTCCAACATCCTTCAATTTTTTTTCCTGAAGCGAAATATTCTACAGAAATGCAAGTTATTATTATTATCATGTCATGCAGCCAATAACAGCTGGGAGTAGTGAAGAGATTACTGCCGCTTTCTCTTTGCGCTGGACTGGCCTAATATGTGTTTAAAGTTTGCTGGACAATTACAGTTTAAAATAACCCATTGTGTAACAACATTTTTCTATGAGCAAAGAGATGGAATTCAGAACATATTGAGCAGAAGTAAAAAATGCCCGTGCTAATAATCTTAAAATTACTGAGCTAATTAAGTTAGGACAAGCAAATCACATTCTCTAGATTTCCATTAGATTTAAAATAAAGGAGTTTGAAGAAAATGGATTCAGCTGTTGCTGACTTATATATGTACACAATTTTCCATTGGAATGTCTGGGGCAAATTGTACTGCTACAAGCCCAAGAACAGCTGGATGTATTTTGATGAAGCAATAAAAAAGATGGGGGGAAAGGTAGTTTCAGAGGGCAGTTTTATATAAAAAGGATTTTGTCTGAGATAGTTTTGGTACATTAGATTAATGCCTGACTGAAAGACAGTTGAAGCCAAAGACTCTCTCCAAGCTTTGATGGGCTTTGGATGAAACCATGCAGGGAGTCACAACACAAGTTGTAGTCCATGTTTAGATGTTGCAGGTGTTACTATTCCAGCTACAAATCACTGTCAAATAACAAATACTGAGGCACCTCAAGTATTTTGACCAGATGATGCTCATCTGATCTTCAAACAAAGGCTCCATGCTCCTGATTGATGACTATTTGGTGAGTTTTCAGTACATTGTGATTACCCTGACCTGCAGCTTTCTGCAACCACTGAGTGTTTGTTCTCCTGCTGTACCTGGTCCATAGGGCCAAAGGTCTCTCTCATGGTGAAAAGTGTAATGTCAGAGGGGGTTTCTGTCTGGGCTTGGTGCATAAGGCTGTAAACCAAACAGCTCTTTGTTGCCTAGGTTTAGGGCTGTGAGAACAGTATGCTGAAAACATGTTAGGGGAGAGGTGAGACAGGGCCAGAGGACACCAGTGGAGCAGAGTTCACATTTCTGCAAGATACAGAGCTCTTCCAGTTCTCTCTGTTCCAGAAGGTGGAGTAGTCCCAAGATAGCCTAACACTGGCTTTTCTTCTCTCCCTGCCTCAGCAGCTACTTCCTCCACAGAGTTTCTCCAGCCAGAGTAGAGAATAAGAACATTGTTTTGATCAAGGATAATCTTATCTTCTTTCTGGAATGCTGTTTCAGCTAGAAACTGACTCAGAAATCAGAGTAGTTGAGGGAGTTCAGGGATTCCTAGTTAGGTGAAAGACGAGATGTTGATCTATTCCAGCCAACTAGAAACACTGTGGAACAGAAGCCTTTTTTTATTATTTTATTTTTTAAATTTCCTATAAACTATCTACTCTGAATAACAATTAAAATAACTCACCCTGTTATAACACAGTAATAACACTGTCTGGCAGATCCACCTTTAGTTTGCAAAGCATTGATTAAATGTAATTAGGCACAGACAATTGGACAACAGCCTTGGATTTTCCTCATTAGCATTGTTAACAGTACTGGCCACTCCTAAGTGGGCAAGAAGAGCACGGTGCCTGTCCCAGAGAAGGCAGCAGAGCTGTTTTGCTTCATGAGACACTGTAGAGGGTATCACTCAGTTTCTGTCCAGGCACTGTGCTTGCAGCAGCTCTCTCATTCTGCAAAAAGCTGATGCATATCCCAGATGACAATATGTAAACTGTATGGATGAAGAACTTGTTTGAACTATGTGTGGTTCTGAACATACCATCAAGACCAATTATTATCAATACCATAATCTAGCTGCTATTGTAACATAGTGGCCCTTTCCTCTTCACTTTGTGGAATTGCTGCCAAAACGCACTAGCATAAGATTGATCGTACAGTTTGTAGACACCATAACCTCCTGGGCCACCCCCAAAGTGTTCCAGTAACATCTAGACCCAAACTGAATTCTCTTCTGTGGACTCAGCATTACTCCTGTGTGATTGTTTAATCTCCAAAAGGTCCCTTTGTACATTCAGCCTTCCCCACACATGTGCATCATGCAGAGCAACACCCCAGGGCCTGCCACAAGGAACTTGACCTGAGGCATGCCATCAGCTTCTCTCAGAAGAAGGCAGGCAGGGATTAGAGATGCTGATGCAGAGTCTGAGCAGGGATTTCTGACTATCCACCTTTCTTTTTGGTCCAAGTCTAGCCCCAAAACTCACCAAGCCTCTGGAGTCCTTGCAAAGTTCAAGGCAGAGGGAAGAGAAGGTTCCTTTCTTGCCTTGTATGTGCACTTGGAGTGAATTTGGGAGGAAAAAGCATTCCCTGGGGCAGCAAGTTCACAATGCTTTACATAAGATACCACATGCCTCATCCTTGACTGTTGTCCAATACAAAAGTCCTTATGTCTCTCCCATGTGACATGGGCTTGCAGAGAGAGCAAGATCTTGTAGTCAGCAACTGGTTGTACAGCAGGTGTTGACAGTAGGGATTTGCTTTTTATAACCATGTGACAGTCAAGGAACAGTACAATCACACATGGGATCCACCTGACAAAGCTTAATTAACGAAACAGGGCTGAAGGGAAGCCATCTCAAACATATGATCATAAATAAGGAAGTGTCTTCTGGACAGCATTATTTGGAAAGCTGTCATGTCTCTTCTGGGGAATCAGCCTGACTGGCTGCATCTCTGGAGGGCAACTAATTCATTGCACTGATGCAAGCAGCATGGGGAACAAGCAGGAGGGATGAGAGATCTGTGTGCAGTTGCAGGGCTGTAATATCACTGGGATCACAGATCTGGGTGGAACAGCTCCCACCACAGCTGCACTGCTGTGGATGGTTGCTGGCTCTGTAGGAATGAAAGGCTTGCCCAGGGAGGGCAAGGAGGGGGAGTTGTTCTTTGTGTGAGAGCAGTAGGACCATGTGGACCTTGGCCTGGGGCTGAGCATTGAGCTGTCTGGGAGGCTGTGGGTCAGGACTACAAGGCAGACCAACAGTGGCTGCACTGTGATGGGTGCCTGCTACCGACATCCTGATCAGGAAAAAATAAATAAAGCCTTTTTTAACCACCCCAATATTTTCTTCAGGGACAATACATCAAGGTACAAGAAATCCAGGCTTCTGGAGCACACAGAAGGCAACTTTGTGAGATATTTCATCAAGATGATCACCCATGAGAGAGATGTTTTTGATGTCATATTTACAAGCAAGGCAGAGCTGATCAGGGATGTGAAAGTAGGCACAGCCTTTGAGCTCCATGAAATGATGGGGTTCCCAAGAGGAGAGCAAACAGAACAGTCAAAACCCTGCAGTTAGGGAGAGCCAACTTAGACACTCCACGTATCTCCATGCAAGGATCCCCAGGAAGACAGGCTGGGATAGAAGAGGAGATGGGGAGAACTGGTCCTCTAACTCCAGAATGGTCATCCTGAGGCTCAGGAAATTAAACAAAGGCAGCAGGAGGCCTTCATGGATGAGCAAGATGCTCCTGACAAAACAGAAATAGAACAGGTAAGCAAAGGTGGAAGCAAAGACAGGTGACCCAAAGAGAAGACAGGAACATTGTTCATGTGTGCAGAGAAGGAGCTAGGAAGCTCACTGAGTCCTTTGGGCCCCTACAGGATGTGAAATAAAACAGAAGGGGTTTCTACAGGTACATCAGCAACAAAAGGAAAAATAGGGAGAATGTGGCCCGACCTCTGAATAGGACAGGGAACCTATAGACAGGTCAGTAGGACCTGGAAGGACATGGAAAAGACTGGGATATTTAATGTCTTTTCTGCCTCAGTCTTTACTGGTAAGACCAGCCTTTAGGAATCCAAGCCCCTGCGACCCATGGTAAAGCCTGGAGTAGAGAAGACTTACCCTTTGTAAAGAAGGATCATGTCAGGGAACATTAAAACAGTTTGGACATACAGAGAGAGGTTAATGGGACTAGTGGTGGCTCACCCATGGATACTGAGGGAGCTGGCTGGTGTTATGACAAGGCCACTCTCAATTATCTCTGAAAGATCATGGGGATCAGGGTGCTTTCCTGAGGACTAGAACAGAACAAGTGTCACTCCTTTCCTCAGGAGGGCATGGTTTTCAGTCTTACCTTAGAACTACAGGCCAGTCCATCTCGTGTCTCTCGGCACATGGTGGAGACATGTACTAAAAAAAAATAGTACTAAACCCCATTTCTATACACAAAAGACAAGAAGTTGATTGTGGACAGTCAGCATGGATTTACAAAGGAGAAATCATGCCTGGCCTACCTGACACAACCTCTTGTGATGACTTGATTGCTCCAGGGATGAGAGAAGAGCAATGGTTGTTGTTAGTCTGGATTTGAGCAAGGCTTTCACTGTCTCCCATAACATCCTCATAGATAAACTGCTCAAGTAGAGGCCAGATAAACAGCCAGTTAGGTGACTGGAAACTGGCTGAATGCCATCCCAAAGGGCATTATCTGTGACAGCTACACCAGCTGGTTGTGTGGCTGTTCAAGGGGACCTTGAAAGGCAGAAGAAATGGGCGAACAAGTTCAAGAAAGAGAAGTGCAAAGTCCTGCACCTGGGGAGGAAGAAACCCCATGCACCAGGACATGCTAGAGGCTAATCCTCTGAAAGCAGCTTTGCAGGAAAGGCTTTTGTGGCTGTTGGTGGACAAGCTGAGCGTGAGCAGCAATGTGCCCTTGTGACAAAGAAGACCAACAGCCTGGTGGGCTGCATTCAGAAGCACGTTGCCCAAAGGTCAAAAGGGATAATCCTTCCCCTCTTTTCAGCACTCATGAGACATGTCTGGGTGCTGTGCCTCAGTCTGGGCTCCCCAATAGAAGAGAGACACAAACATATGGGAGAAATTCAGCAAAGGGACACAAAGATGGTTGAGAGACTGGAGAATTTAACATACAAGGAGAAGCTAAGAGAGTTGGGACTGCTCAGACTGCAGAAGAAAAGACTATGAGGGATCTTAACCATGTGTAAAAACACCTGATGGATTGTGTAAACAAGGCGGCATCGGACTTTGCTCAGTAGTTCCCACTGATAGACAAAAGACAACAGACACAAAATGAGATACAGAAAAGTCTGCCTAAACTTAAGAAAACCTGCTTTACCATGAGCATAGTTGAACACTGGCTCAGGTTTCCCAGAGAGGTCATGGAGTCTCCAGTCATGAAGATATTCAAACCTGACTGGACATTACCTGGAGCCACCTGCTGCAGCTGACTCTGCTTGAAGGACAGGGCTGGTGCCTTCCAGCCTCAGCTATTTCATCAGACTGTGATTCATCAATGCAGATGAACCAAAAGGTATCAGGAAAGCTTTGGCTACCTGCACAGAGAACTGCAGTCCTGGCTACAGCCTCATCTTTCAGGATCTTGCCCCTCATGGCTGGGACACAGTCAGGAAAGGCATTCAAAAGCAGAGGAATCTTTCTGCTCTCTTCAGATCACTCATGGTTTCATGTCAACACCACGGAGGGCTATGATCTGCTCTCACATTAAAGCCCACTGTTTCATTTGCAACAGAAACGGCAGGCAGCAGAAAGGAAAGGCACTGTTCAAGGTTCAATTTTTCTGTGAAATTTACCTACAAACCAGATCTGAAAATCTGGGTAAGGTGGAGGCAGGAGGAATCCACAGATGGAAGGAGGAAGGGAGAAGGAGATGATGAGTTTTATTTTAAACATATGTACTAATCATGGCACAAAAGAGAAATAAGGGTGGGAAACTGCAGCTGGGAGGGGGAGGGCAGGCAGAGGCGCTGATGATTATTGTAGATATATTTATTAAATCATTGCTCCAAGCAGGGAACCAGGGTGGGAATATGCAGCTGGAAGGTGGAGGGCAAGGGGAAAACAGCAATTTTATATTCAATGTTTGCAATGAGTATGGCTCAGAATGGGGACTAGGGGCACAGCCTTGCAGCTGGAGGTGGGAGTGCCACAGGAGAACGCTGGTTCTTAAACCTGTCACATTAAAATATGCACTTCTCGCCTCCAAGAAACCCTGGTGCAAAGGCTTTGCAAAGCTTGTGGAATGGGAGAACTTTTATTTTAAAAGAGTGAGGGGGAAAGCTTGTTCACCTGCTGGGTTTTTGCTAAGCTCTTGCAGCTCTATTACAAAATTACTCCATAAACTTTTACAGCTGGCCCCATGCCAGCAAAATGTCATTATTAATACTGCTATGGAAAGTGCCAACAGAAGTGAAATACTCATGGGGAGACACTGCAAAAGACATACAAAACTGCAGACTTTCAGAGAATCAGAAGAAGGGAAGGGGGAAGGGGGAGAGAAAACTGCCATATGGACCCTGTATGAACTAACTGAGCTTGTACCAGAACAGAGGTCAGTCATCAGGACTGGTCAGTGCCAGCAGGTTTCCAGCTTGTAAATGCATCAACTCTGGTCAACAGAGGTAGCATGGGGGTGTGATTAAGGTGGGGAAAGGAACTGTTGTATGGTTTAGATGGTTCACAGTGATAAGAATGAAAATGCAAAAAGCAAGCTACGGAGAGGACGTGGTCCTGTCTAGACCTGAAAGTTTTCTTCTTTCAAAGCAGTTGTGGTAGCAGCAGGTACTCAGAAATCCATGGGGTCAGAATCTCAGCTGTGTCATCTCCTCCCCTGGCCATGCCGTAGACCTGTGTCACACAGTCTCTTGTCCTGTGGCCAATCTGCTGAAGAGCTACTTTGACCTGGTTAGAATCACAGATCATAGAATGGATTGGGTTGGAAGGGTCCTGAAAGATCGTCTTGTTCCAACCCCTCCACCATGTGCACTGACCCCTTCCATTAAACCAGGTTGCTCAAAGCTTCATCCAGCTTGTCCTTAAACACTTCCAGGGATAGAGTATCCACCGCTCTTCTGAGCAACCTGTGTTCAGCAGTGTCTTATCACCTTAACAATAAAGAATTTCATCCTAATATCTAATTTAAATCAACTCTCTTTCAGTGTAAAGCCATTCCCCCTTGTCCTGTCACGACATGCTTTATAATAGCCTCTCTCCATCTTCTTGTAGGCCCCCTTCAGGTACTGGAAGGCTGCAGTTAGGTCATACTGAAGTCTTCTCTTTTCTAGGTTGAACAAACCTAGTTCTTCTAGCTTTTACCCTTAGGAGAGATGCTCCATCCCTCTAATCTTGGCCTCATCTTGGTGGCCCTTGTCTCCAGCAGGTCAATGTTCTTCCTGTGTAGGGGACCCCAGAGGTCAGTGCAGTACTCAAGGTGAGGTTTCAAGACAGGAGAGCAGAGGGGCAAAATCCCCTCCCTCGCTCTACTGACCCTGTTCTGCTTTGGGTGCAGTCCAGGACACAATTGCCTTTCTGAGGGCACAAGTTCCCATTGCTGGCCCATGCCCAGCCTCTCACCCACCAGCACCCCCAGTCCTTCTCAGCAGGGCTGCTCTGGATCTGGTTATCCCAGCCTGTGTTGATAGCACAACCCCAACCCAGGTGCAGCACTTTGCACTTGGTCTTGTCAAACCTCATGAGATTCCCATGGACCCACTTCTTGAGCTTGTCCAGGTCCCTCTGGCATTCCCTCCTTCAGGGGTGTCAACTGCACCACTCAGCTTGGTGTCATCTGCAAATTTGCCGAGGCTGCACTGATGCAGATGTTCATCTACATCATTAATGAAGATATTGAATAACACTGGTACCAGTATGGACTCCGGAGGGTCACCACTTGTCACTGACATCCTTTGGGACTGGGAGCCATAGGCCACTGTGCTCTGGATGCAGCCATCTAACCATTTCCTCATCCACCTAGCAGCCCAGGAAATCAAATCCATCTCTCTAATTTAGAGAGAAGGACATTGTGGGAGGCCATGTCAAAGACCTTATACAAGCCCTTATATATACAGATGACATCCATAGCCCTTCACTTATGCACTGATGTAGCCATCCCATCATAGAAGGTCAGTACTTTGGTCAGGCAGGACTTGCCCTTGGTGCAGCCATGCTGGGTGTCCCAAATCACCTCCCTGTCCTCCATACACCTTAGCTCAGCTTCTAGGAGATCTGTCTCATTATCTTCCCAGACACAGAGGTGAGGCAGACAGGTTGGTGGTTCCCAGGATCCTCTTTTTTACTCTTTTTAGAGATGAGTGCAATGTTTCCCTTTTTCCAGTCACCTGGGACTTCACTTGACTGGAATGGGAAGGAGAAATTTTCCCATACCTGTGGTGACTCTGCCAATAGTTTCAGAGCTGCAAAGAAAAAATTGATAAGCCTTTTTGTAAAAATATATAGACATAAATATAGATTCATGCACAGGTTCTGGAGTCACAATCACAATGCTCGGAAGTGTGTGTTGTCATGCAGCTCTTGAGTTTGGACACATAGGGCTGACACAAAATAAGAAACTGGCACCATGTGTCACTTGGGCATTGACCTGCTGTCTCAGGAAGGGACACAAGCTGTAGATATTTAGAGATTTAGAACTGGATGAGAAAAAATAATTGCCAAACCTGGAATAATCTGATCTGAAGTTAGTCTAATACTCAGAAGAGTTTATAAGTAATGGAAAAATCAGATCTATAAAAGCTCATACATTCACTCAGGCCCCCAGTTAACCTGGTTTCAATTCCTCCCTGGATAATCTGAGGCAAACTGACTGTCAGTCAAAGATGTCACATTAAAGCATATGTTTTTAGTTCTTTTCAATACTGAAAAATTGTCATGTTCTCATCTGCAGGTTGTTGGGACAGTCTCTGTTTTAACTGCTTTCCTGAGCAGGATTGCTTTATTGAATCAGGGCCACAGAAAACATCTGTCTCTATAGCACAGGGGATGATCTTCACAAAGCTCATCATCAGGAAGTCCTTCATGAAAAAAGCACTAAACCAACATTTTTAATTGTTTTTTTGCTATCAAGTAGAGAATAAAATGAAATAAAACAATTAAATAAAACAGGACTTGTATCATTATCTTGTAGTTATTCATAATTGCAGTCTTTTGTGCTCTTTGGGTAGCAAAATTGCTTAAAATAATAAAATTAGTCATTAGAAAATAAAAAGTCAACTTGCCCTTTACTTGCCAGTGAAAGATTGTTTCTTGTACTTTCTACTGTCTCACCTAGATTAACTTAAAAAGACTAAAGGATTCATCACTTCTCTTTTTTTTCTGGGGCAAAAAAACTCCAAAGAGCTCAAAATTAGGAATATTTCTAAAGCTTAGTTTAAATATCCTCCTTCCTAGCTCTGTTTTCATTTAGACTCCTTCCTGTTGAGTGGCTCAAGGTTATGTTCTTATGACTGATATATCAGTTTACCCTTTTAATATCAGAAACTAAGACTTCAAAATAAAAAAATATTATAGGACTTTATGAACAAATATGAACTGCTGCCATTGATGGTCTATGGATATTGACATTAAGGACACCACAGTATTGGATTGATTCTGATTTACTGTTTTCTTTATAGCAAACAGAACATTGAAATTAGTGCAATTATATGAAAAACAATCTTAATTTAGAAGTTAACAGATTAATATACACCATTTTAAAGAAAAACAAAGTCCATTATTCTTGATTTTATTAAATTTTCTTCATATTATCAGTTATTGCTAATGTTGTGTTGTGTTATGAGCATTTACCAGAATTTTATATCCCTTGTGATTTGATTTCAAGATATTTATAAAGAACTTTTAATCTATGATTCCAGCCATGAAACCATTCTATAGATAGGAAAACAGAAGAAAGTCTCAACTCCTTCCCTCAGGTCAGGTAGTGATGGCTGTACGGTGTACTCTCAGGACAGCTGGGTCTCTCGTGCTGGTGGCCTGTGTGAAGAAGACAGCCCTGAGACACGGGGCTGGATGTGGCCACGGTGTCCATGCACGGAGCCTTCCCACGTGTTTGGCACATCCTTGCCTGGAGGAGAGGGGACCATGCAGCCTGTGCAGTGACATGACCCTCAACCAGCCAAAAATAATGAAAAAGTCTCCATGAACCTCAGGTCTCAACACAGGTCTCAACTTTTACATTTTCATTGTACACCCAGAGTCTTCCATTGCAACTTTTTTGTCTGCATATTTAGATGGAGATAGACCTCAAGACTGAATATGACTGAGAAAAGGGACTGATTCAGATGTCCTACATGAAGTCCAAACAAAGATACAAATTCTGACTTATTTGATGCTTACCACGGTGGTGTAATCAGAGTTTAAACCCTCAGTTAGTTCGTCAGTGGGTCTAACCTAATGCATGTGGTACTAACCTGCTATTTCAAAGCTTTACTGTGAAGATTTTGTTCAAACTGTAGCTATACTAAAATTCAAAGTCTCATTTCTCCGTGATACAACACCATAGCTAGCAATTCTTAATCCTAAAACCTTTCTAAAATGATATTTTAAAAAATATGACCCGCCATATTAGATTTTTTATGTGTAGGGTTTTGGAGTGTTTTGAGGTTTTGGGTTTTTTTTTAGTGGGAGGGGTGAAGGATGAAGATTAGGTGCATCAGGAAAAGACTACTTTACCTTGACAAGACAACAGACAGGATATTTCTCCAATTTACATTAAACTTATAATAATCTAAGAGTAACAACATCAGTGAACTCTCCATTGATTTCTCAGGTGGAAGTAAAAGGAGTCAGATAATTTTTTATTTCTCTTTTGCAGTTTTTCTGTCCAGCCAGACAGGTGTGCTGACCACATTATGTTACTATATGTCTGGAGAAATTGTTTTTAGAATAGCTAATACTATATTTGAGAAAATTTCATGTAGCATATGCCATTTAATATATACAAATTTTGTCCATACAATTATACAACTGGGTAAAATATACAAAATCAAGTTGTATTTAAGAAGATTTTTGGTTATAAGCCAATGCAAATATTATTCTCCCATTATTCCAGGAAGAGATTAGGTGTAGAGTGGTGACTTGTGCAGCGTCTGCCAATTGCTGACTAATTGCATGCCCATCATTATTGCATCCACATATACAATGTAAAATTCAGAGCAGAACCACACTGCACAGCATACTTCAAATAGCAGTGGTCATTTTGAGGCAAATATAATATATTTTTTCAGTGTTAATTTCACTCAGTTATTTCAGTGTCCTCAGGGACTTAGAGCATCACAGTGCTGGAAACAAAGTACTGGACATGTGTCTAATATAATTAAAAAGGCAGAGAATAATACATGTGCACAGACTGCACAACTTTTTCAAATTTACTTCTCAACAAGTTATAAAATAAAGAGAAAACTATACTACACTACTCTTTATGTATCCTGTCTAACAGTGAATGGTTTACAAGACAGGATCCTGGGAATATTGTACATTATAATGGGGAAAAATAATTAGAGCAACCACAATGTATATAAAGCCAGAGAGACATCTTGTAAAAACATTTCCTATAATTGCACTGTGACAAAATATGCAGTTAATATTGTACACATGGTGAAAATTACACCACAATTAATGGCATGCCTCTAACATAATTAATTATTAATGCTTTTTAGTAGTTCAGAAAAAAACCCTATCACTGTGTGCTGTTTCACGTGATAATATTGTTAGACAACAACTCTCAGCAATTTTCATAAGCCAGGCAGTGCTGGTGATGGCAAAAAATTTCTGTCTACATTCAAAATGCCTTTTCCTGATCTCATTTTAAGTTGCATGTTAAAACTGAGATCTTAAGACAACAGATTGAGAACACTCTCCTATTTAATTGATTCATTTTGCTGAAAAATGTGTCTGTATTTAGATAAATGGAAATTGATTTCTCCCTTTTGCTATATTTGGTATCCTGTTTATGAAAACTGTGGTGTTGCATGTCCCTTTAATCTTTGCAAGTGGACTCTTTTTACAGTAATGCACATTCAAAGCTATCCCCCAAAACAGGACATTTCCAGTTGCTAATTGAAAGACAAGCTGGGTTATTTTGTTTCTTCCACATCTGGGATGGCCAGGGACAGTCAGACACAGCAGTTGTCACCTTAGTGAAAGCCAAACCAGTATCCCAACACTGTGTTAATAGTTGCTGTGCAAAAGGACATATCCCTTGAACTTAAGTGAGTATTACTATATGAATATCCCAGTACCTTATAATCTCCTCCACCACTTAAAGACCTACTGATATTTGCAGCCATTAAATGCCTCTTCCATGTCCTGACCACACACAGCAAGGCTAATTACTCTTGGGGAACTTAAATTCCCACTTCAATTTCAACAGGACTGCACTTAATTTCTGCTCAAATCTCTTATACAGCAACAGTGTTTGCTGCAGAGGATATCAGAACACAGGGCTCCAAGGAACTTTCTGGGCCATTAAGTCAATTCCCCTGTTACAGTAAGCAAACACATTGTATAATTTCTTTCATACACTCCAACATAAAAGTTGTTGGGTTTCAGCCTCTGTTACTGTAGTGGAGAATATTCCAAAATGCACTTGCTCTAAGAATGAGGAGTTGCCTCTAGTTTCAAACTTAAACTTGTTTCTTCTCAGCTGACACCCACTGTACATGTGAAATCATTTTAATTTAGTTTAAATTACTTTTCTCCCTGCTGCTTTCCCTTGTGCCCTCCCCCTTACCCTCATTTCACCAGTCTGACCAAGACCATCTCTTCCCTCCTCTCAGAGGGACAAAAACACTTTTGAACCTGTGTGGGGCATTTTCTGCATCTGCTGGTCTTTCAAATGGCTTTTCTAAAGACAGAAGTTGAGCAGACGTCTAGCCAGAGCCCTGGAGGTTGATACTAGTATTTTTTGCCCACACTGGCAGTAATTTGACAGACAAATTCTGGAACTGCATTTGTCTTTTTCTGGTTCCATCACACTGATGCCTCTTAGTCAAGCCTTGATCAACAAGTAAAATTCTTCTATGAACAGATGAGCCCTGAGCTTCTAGCACATTTTTTTACTTTTTTTTATTATTATACTTTATCCTATTCCAATTTGGGCTCTTAGACTTTGCTCTCTCCAAAAGACTTGTGTTGGCAATGCCTCTAAACCCTGGATATCAGTACATTTTGTCATGACCCTTTTCATATTTGCATCAAGTCACTGAGAAAGTGTTAAACAAAATCAGTGTTGGTTACCAGTCTGGTTTCATCCCTTTCCACAGACTGCTGCTGTCCACATTCATGACTCCTGTTACCTGTTTTACAATGCCACCCCTGATTTCTCTCATTAAGATAAGTAAAAGTTGCCCATTTGTTTCCAAAGCATGTTTTCTTAAAATCTTGATAGTTTATAATTTACACATTATTTTTGTGGAAAATGTAACGGTTCAGTATCATCTACCTCTGTTAAATTCTTATTTGTCATTTTCTGTGTTTAATTTATCTCCTAGTGCTCCTGCAGGATTTCTTCCAAAGCCTGATGTAGAGCCTTACACACAGTTTAGATCAGACTTTTATGTCCATGGCTGTCCACATAACTTTTCCTGCACTTAAGTACAGCTGGTTTCCCTTGCCACTCTCCTGTCTGCAGTGACAATGCTCACTCCACCCTAAGGTGTTATGGAGCTTGCAGTTCTCAACAGCACAGCTTCCAGCCTCTTAGGATGGAGATAGGAGATGCATCCCACTTTTGATGAATTTTGAAGCTGAAATTTGCACTTGGATGCTACATTCCCAATGATTCCTTCCCATCTGTCCTCATGGCCAATATTGTCATTCCTCCTGAGCACTGGGGAAAAAGATCTATGACACATTAGAGAGTTCTCACACAATTTTCACTGGTTTTGACTTTTGCAACAAGGATTTCCTCTAGATCAGTCCTTTTTTCAGCTCCTATAGGTTCCCTGCTTATTCCCAATATTCTTCCTGAGGCAGTAGTTCCCTCTGCCAGGTCTGAAACACATCCTATGTAATTTTCCCCATGGCACTTTTATGTGTTCTCAGCATCTTTGACCTGAAGCATTTCCAAACTGGAAATGCATTGAAGACCCTGAGAAACCCGCCCCAGCTGTCTCTCCTAACCAGTCCCTTCAATTTTTCAAAGTTTGTTCCAGTTAAGTATGAAATCTTAATTAGAGAACTATATTTTTGTTTATCCTTCCATTTAAACTGAGTCAGCTCAAGACCACTCATGTTAAACAACTGCCAAGTCCCATCCAAAAAGTGACTGAACTTTATTAGTGGATGAAGTGATTGCTGCCTGCAGTACGTAGAGCCAAATCCTGACACCTTTCCTCTGCCCTCTTTACTCTGGCATAAGTTTGCTGAAATCAATGGGAATTTTGTTTATGTAACTAAAGGATTGGGCCTACAGTTCATGGTTCTCTTTGAAATCCCTTAATATGAAAGGTGCTACACAAATACATTATTATTTTACTTTCTTTTTATAAAGCACAAAATATTATTGGCCATTGAAAGTTTATGGAAACTTGAAGCAATGGCAGCTGGCATTGACCTTTTCCCCAGCATAGGAGTCCCTAGGATAACACAGATGTCATGTGCAATGAAATTAATGTTGTGAGCACAGCTGTTTAGTAAAATAAAGTAAGATAAAATAGAAGCAATTACCTAATTTGATATGGGATCTTTTAAATCTTTTTTCTTTATCTTATGCTACAGTGTGCAACTTATTGACTCATCCAGTGCCAGATAGGCTTTTTCCCTTCTGTAAAACCAGTTTGCACTTACATTTACTGCTGGGAAGCATTATTCCAAATGATTAAGTGTAGGAAGTAGAGCCAACAAGAACATTTTACATAGTTAGCAAGTACACCCAGAGTTCTCTTCTGCAATTTACTTATAGACTTAACTTGATTGTTCTCAGGCTAATATGCACAATTTGGAAAACTGAAATAGCCTTCTATAATGTTCAAACACAATCTCATAAACTGAATCAATTGTGAAAGTAAGTTTTACCTCAAGACCCCACAATGAGGTATCTATTACCAGGAGCTCTAAGCGAATGTTCTTTTAATTAGCTACATTTATCTTTAATGCCTGTTTTGACAGCAACTCTAACATAAACATACATTACAAATACAGAAAATCCAGCTCAAAGTATGGTTAATTTTTATGCTTGACAGAGCCATTTGGAAAAAATAACTGTGACCTTTTTGGAGCCTGGAAAAAAAAATCTTAATGTGATGTCATTATAACATAGTTTCAGAAACCAAGAAGAAACAGTGGCATCTGTAGCTAAAGTACAATAACAATTCTTAAACTATTCCTTAAATGTGGCAATAAAACCCTAAAAAGACCTTTGGGCCTTATGCTGAAGCAGCTGAAAAATCATGTTAAATAATTTCTATAAGGACAACAGTAATTATAAACCTGATTAAAGTTTTATTTACCTACATTTTATTCCTAGAGTGTCTTAAACGAGGACTGTGAAACCAGATGGTTACAGAGCACACATGATGGATATAGTCCATCAAGCATGTCCATTGCCATGGAAACAACAGGAATAACATTATCTTTAGTGTCTATTTCTTCACAAAACTTTGCATTTAAGTGTTGCTGCCAATCTAAGCAAAGTCCATATGAATACTTAAGTACCAGCTCAGAAAAACAGGTTTGCTTTCCCCACCCCACAGTAAGTGTGACAGACATTGCTGAGTGTTGCAGGAATGCTAGTAGCCTGTCCCCTCACCTTGGTCCAAGCTGTACTTTGCTGCTTATCAAAAGACTTTCTTTGGGTTTGTTGGGGTGGGGGTTCTGCTTGCCTTTTTTTTTTTAAGATACTTTGATTAGGGTTCCAATTTTGAGCTGTCCTATTCAAACAATGCAATTGTTATTTGAATGAATAAACAAACCAGGTGATAAAAACGTCTTTTTTTCTCATTTTCTGCATCAATGAAAGGAACCAGAAACAGAGCAGAAGACAGAGAGTTTGACAAAGACATGAGACAATACAGATGTGTTTTATGGGTCATCATAACCTTGCAAGTGAGCACATGGATTACAAAACCATAAATCTGAAGCAGAATGAGGGAATGTATGCAAATAGAGACAGCAGACAGCAATCACACCATACTAACCTGAATGGTCTATCTTCACCCTCTCTGTTATGGATGTTAAATTTTCAAGAAAATAAATGTTCCATCCTGCCCTTAGCTTTTCCCTCTCATCCTATTTCATAATAATAAACAGGACATAATGCTGTATGTAAAAATCTATACCCAGCCCTCCAAAAGCCACAAAATTGCACATTTTCTGGTTTATATTCAACTCAGAAATGTATGGGGCACATCAATGGTCTCAAATGCTTTTATGAATCCAGTGATTGTAGAAGATAGTGGTCACTCAAAAGAATCTCCAGTATTTGATCTGTTTATTCAAGTCTGTCCAAAAAGGATTCATGGGGCAAGCGCTCTACATGCCCCTGGGAAAGTACACAGCAAAAATCCTATTGGTACCACTGGGGAGTGGTTAATGCAATTCCCTCACACAAAGTACACCTAGCAATTCTATCCCATGGCACATATATGCAGGTTAAATCATTTTAGCCACAAAATTGTCTCACCATGTGTTCCCACAGCCAACAGGCTCAATGATGTGTTATGCCACACAGTCACTAGATCAAGAGTTGTTGCCAAAACTTGTGAAAATATTCCTGGAACCATGTGAATACGATCTGTGCCTTTGTTCTGTGCAATATACACACCTATGAAAAAATTACCTCTAACAAAAAATTGAGGGTTTGAAGATGTCATGCTGAGTAAGACCATCTGCTTAAGAATTTCACACATTGGGAAGCCAGTGTGGAATACGCATCATGGTCTCTGTGGCTTGCTGAGGGAGGGCTGTGATGCAGAGACCCATACCAACATGAGCTGGAAACAAAAGAGGCCCAGCTGTGTGTCTCACAGCTTGGAGTGCCCTAAGAACATGCCCAAAACACTTGTGCCTTGCTGCCATCAGCATGTCAGAAACACAGCTCTGCACAGGCAGTAGCTGGGACTGCTCCCTCAAGTTCATTGGTGCACTCAGGGGCTCTGAGTCTGTGACAGGGGCACAGTGGCCACAGACAGCTGAAATTTCTGCTGGGCTGCAGATATTCTCACCTGAGGGATATCACATTACTTCAGTGCTTTCCATTTCCACGTTCAAACTCTGCATACCTGTGCCCTGACCCCTGTTTAAGTCCAGTGTCCTATCATATTCCCTCTCCATCCTCCACTGAGGCCAGTGTTTTTAGACTAATTCCTTTACACTCTGCACTTCACAGAGAGCATTTTATTTTTACTCGTCAATATTTGGGTCCTCTGGCTTTATAAAGAGGATATTTTTCCTCATATGAGAATTGCCCAGTGTTATTAAAACAAAGCACAGCATAGTATGCAAAATGCAGCATGCCAGTGTTGTCCTTCCTGCACAAATTAATGTATAGTGCATTTTCCCAGGCATGGTATTGTGACTAACCACCTTAGAGCTGGCCAGAGGTCCCCACAACACACATCTTTGATTTGTTTCTACAAAAGAAGTTGTCATAGTGTCCATTTGTCTCAGATTATGCGGCCGGCATAGAGGACAACCAAAAAATCTATACATTTTTTCCAGGACAGGATCTACTTATTTTACTTAGAAAAAATACCTATGAAGGTCTCACTAATTCTGTCACATTACTCTTATTTCTGTATTGCTGAATAAGCAGGGCTGTTCACCTGCTGCCTCATACACAAAAATTGTCTTCATATGCCTGGGTGAGAGAGGCTCCAGAATGACTTTAATAGAGACCATACACTCCCTCAACGACTGGCTTTGTTTTCTGAAACATCTGTAACCTGGGGCCCGATCACCCTGTGCAGGAGAGGAACAACCACTGCTGAAGCCTAAGCCAGCTCAGCCACCACCTGACTTTACCTTCCCCATTCTTTCATTGCCCTGCATTGTTTAGTTCTGCCTCTGACTGCAGATTTCTGGAGTTCTCACTCCTCAGCTTCCCAGGGGTCCCCACGAGCCTTGCAGAGGTGCAGAGCCACTTCAGGCAGGCAGCACGCACACACCACACACAGCTCCTCACCTTCTCCCCTCTTCGGCTCCCCAGAAAGCACAAACACAGTCAAATTGCTTTGCAATGTGCTTATAAAGTTTTTAATTCAGTATTTGCTGTTTTCAGCTCTTATTGGAAAAATAGTTCAAAGAAATGAGCCTTTCCTTGGACCAGAAAGCTGTGCTGCAAACAACTAGGGAAAATTTAGGTCCCAATAAATATGTCCTGCAGCTCTTAAGGGGAGGTAAATAGACCAGACAGAAAGGGACTGGAAACAAGAGTGGAGCAGCTGCATGTATTGTATTAAAACGTTTATCATCTGGCCTAGTTGGAGTTGTACTTTACATTGTGAATTTATTATATTTTGGCTTAATAAATGTGAATTCTTACGTTCTTCCAAAGTTTTAACTAAGTCCAGATATGCTTCCCACACATTTCCTCATGATCTCAAGTTGTGTTTTTAACTACTACATAGTTAGTAGTTAAAATGATACATTTCAATAAATATATGAATAAATATATTTTAAATATAGGAATAAATAAGGCCTTGTCAGGTGCATTTATCATATCAAAGTCCCTTTCCTCAGACAAGATGTACAGACAAGCCTCTAAGTTTGAAAATAAGCTTCATTCTCACTGATAATTATTGAATGCAACAAAAAAAGAATCACAAATGAAATGAGCTAAACAGAAGATAGATGTTGAAAATGATGCTGTTAAAGAGGGGAGGGAGGGAGGGAGGGAGGGAGGGAGGGAGGGAGGGAGGGAGGGAGGGAGGGAGGGAGGGAGGGAGGAGGAGGAAGGAAGGAAGGAAGGAAGGAAGGAAGGAAGGAAGGAAGGAAGGAAGGAAGGAAGGAAGGAAGGAAGGAAGGAAGGAAGGAAGGAAGGAAGGAAGGAAGGAAGGAAGGAAGGAAGGAAGGAAGGAAGGAAGGAAGGAAGGAAGGAAGGAAGGAAGGAAGGAAGGAAGGAAGGAAGGAAGGAAGGAAGGAAGGAAGGAAGGAAGGAAGGAAGGAAGGAAGGAAGGAAGGAAGGAAGGAAGGAAGGAAGGAAGGAAGGAAGGAAGGAAGGAAGGAAGGAAGGAAGGAAGGAAGGAAGGAAGGAAGGAAGGAAGGAAGGAAGGAAGGAAGGAAGGAAGGAAGGAAGGAATGGTGCCCTCTTTCCTCTTTATCCATAGCATCCATTTGGACTAGAAATAGTTAGAGAAGAAGGTCAGACCAATGAGTGACTGTGAGTAGGGGGGCTGGGCATACCAGAACTCAACCTCATCTGGATCTTTTTTGCTGCTATGATAAAAACAGGTAACATTATTTTCTAAAGGCAAAATCCTGCTCAGCAGAGCAGAAGTATTTATGATATTATTCGTATAATTGTTAAGAGAAATTATTTTAAAAGTTAGACATAATTTTTTCTACAAGTCTTACTAAGTTTGAAATTACCTTGGAGTTGTTTAATGTAATTAGCTTTCAGACATTATTTCTATGTGTTAAAAATGTACTATGAAGAGCTAGAAACCTGAGAACACACTGAAGTGCAGAGTGGGCTTGAAGAATTAAATGAATGTAGTCAGAGAGGATTATGTATTTCCAAAAGGAAAGGTCCCCAGATCTGGGAACAAGTTTACTGATTCTTGTCAACTGAAATGAGTGAAATGAGATCTATTCTCCTTTTTTTCGCCCCCCTTCTTTCTTTTTTCTTTCTTTTTTTAACTCCCCCAGAAAGGAATTGTGAACGTGAACTATTTATAGGAGAAGGTGATTCAGTGAAAGGAGATGATGTAGGTGTCCCAAAATCTTAGAAATAAACCCATTAAAATTCTCCAAAGAGAAAAAAAATAACATTATAGAATTACTAAGATGCAGAATCACCTATGTTAAGAAATGATGAAGCTCTTTCCACAACCTGATCTGACCAGCCATGCTGTTTGCCAAGGGTCAATTTACAACTGCCACACAAGGTTCATTTTAATTACACTGTCCAGACAAGCCTCAAAAGTCCCATTTTCCCATTTGTTTATCTGAGAGAGTGTCCCATAAATTGGCTGATCACTGTTTTCCTCAGCCATTTCCAAAAAACCCACGGGGAAGAAGGGGAGAATGGAAAAGGGAAAGCTGTCAATGCCTCACTCCTGAAAAGGAAAAAAAGGCAGCAGTGAAGGCATGAAGACAGCTGGATGTTCCTTGAAGAGGGATGACAGAAAAGGGCTGCAATGCAGCTGGAACTGAGGTGTTGCTCCAGGATGGCAGAAGTGGGTCAGGAGGGGTGGGATGGCCAGATCTGGCAGCACTGCACAGGATGGACAGGGAGAGGGATGGGGACACAGCAGGACCCTCCCTTGGCACAGCAGCACAGCCCTGGCCATGACCCTGCTCCTTCCACCTGCCCACAGGCTGGGCTGAGCACACCCTGCCCTTCTGTGCAGTGCACAGTGGCCACCCAGCTCTGCTCAGGCAAATGAGAGGAAGTAGGTTTTCCAGGGGGTTGATCTAATTTACATGCTTCTTATGCTGCATTATACAGGAATAAGTTAGACCCTTTGATTTCATGATTGTAAATTTTCCTCCTGCTGACAGAAAGAGTAATTGCTGTGACCAGAATCAAACTGATTGCTTAAAATGTTGAAGCTGACTTTTGTTCCACTTCTACAATGTATACATATCTGAAAAATGAGGTTTAGAGGCATAGATATGGTAGTGGTGTTTACCAGAAGTATTTTTGAAATGCTTTGTAGTGCCAAAGTATATAGAGGGCTCATTTACTGTGTTGGAAGACTAAATGCAATGGGGTTGTTTCTGCAGAAATAAAATATATGTGTGTTTTTATTTCCTGTTCTCTTACATAATCTTGTTATTAGTTTGAAACTCTCCAGGCATTCTGTAGGTGATAAAAAGAGAAGAAAAGTTATTTCTAGAAAGCTGAGAAGTTCTTATTTCTTCTGGTTTTAAACTAAACATGCCAGCTTAAGCAGAAAGGTGTAACCACACTCCGCTTCAGGGACAGGATAGCAGTCGGGCCAACAAATGAAAATAGAGGTCAAAGCAATTTCCATGAGGAGATGGAGCCGAAGGCCACCAACCCTTCCAGAGACACCCGCCGTGCTGTACAGAGGGGAGAGCAAGGAGGGCCGACCTTGTGCAGGGAAAAGCAGGCCCCAGAAGAAATCAGAGCAGGGGCTGTGCTCCAGTTTGCCTTGCATGCCTCTCCTGGGGGTTTAATCACACCCTTCCAAATCTTCTCCCACACAAAGTCATGTGGGAGCAGGGAGGCAGCCCCAAGGTTTCAGCTGCTCCTTGTCCGTGCAGGACAGACACACGGCTTGCTCCAGCCCTTCCCTGCTCCCCATCCATGGCCACTGTTATTAATGAATACTCTGGTGCAAATCAGCACTGCATACTCCACACATGCTATCCGAATTTGAGTCAACTCACTGAAAGATGGAGCCTTTGGGGGTTAATCAACGGCTCAAGTGAAAAAGGTTATTCTGATTAGGGTTTGGTAGGCTGAGTTCAGATGAGTGTTGTTGTAGATGCAGAGAAATGGGGTAATAATCCCCTGTGAGTTCAAATACTTCATTATCCTAGCTCTGTCCCTTGTCTAGCTGGCCATCCTTCCCCATCCCTTCCCACACTGCACATGTTGCACAGATACATCACCACTTTAGATGATAAGGAGGAAGACTGTCACGCAGCAGTTTCTTCTTCCAGCCTCGTTCCCAGAAACTGTGTCAGCTGAATAAACATTCCTTTCTCTTCAGGAAATGAGGAATGAGCTCACATTCCTCATTTGGGGTTGATAAGGGTGGAATCTTCCCCAACCCCAACGTACCCAGAGGTGGAGGCAGACCCATGCTCCTGAAGTCCTTCAGCTTCTTCCATCCCTCCCCATGTTCATCTCCCGTTGTACAGCACGAAGAGCCATCAGCAAGTTAATTTAAAATACTCAGCCTTGAACCACCTGACCCTGGCATTATTTAAAGTGCCTGAAGAGAAGTTCTGATTTATAATGACCTTATTCAACCACTTAGCTCACCTTACTGAAGCACTGTTATCTCATAGTTATCCTATACAATATTTATTATAATTACTATTAAATCACTGTAAATTTTACAGTGTGTTGGATTTGCATCCTGAAGAACATTGGGAAGAAGTAGAAAGAAATTTAGACCTGTACTAAGGATTCCTGAAAATGTTCCTAGTCCATTTTTCAAAGCACCCCCCAAAAAAGTTAAATCTAATAATATTTGGGGAGTTTCCTATGGAAATATATGAAAGTATCTGAATAATTTAATATTTTCAATGACCCTCTGAAAACCTTTAAAAATAGCTCACTCTGAGGACTAAATCTAAATGGCATTACACAGCCTTGTAAAAACAGATAAAGCATCACTTCACGGGAATGTATAAACAGAAAACTAATTTCTCCCTTTCTGTAGGGAGCACTGGCAAAAGAGAAAGCTATTGCAAAATATCTGTGTGTCTAAGGAAACTGTGGTTTTGCCACAAGGACTGAGATTAATGGCACAAGCAAGGGGACAACAGGGATAAGCAGTGAGCTGCAGAGGTGGGAGATCTCTCCACAGCCACAGCTGCTCCAGGGGAGACAGAGGCTGCAGAAAACCTGGGTCTTGCTTAGAAAATATCCTTTGCAGCATTCCCTCAATGAGCCTAAGCACCAGCCTGCATGGATGTATTGTGGACATACAATGCCATTACCTCCTGTTCACCAGCCCCTCAGAGCAGTCATCTGTGGCAGCTGCTTTTTGAGACCCAAATATTACTTCCACAAAGGCCATATCCTTGTACAGCCTTCTCATAATTAGTGTCCTGCTGTGCTACTCTGTATGGCTGATGTTGTGAAAGCCTGTGTGCAGAGCTGCTCCACCTGCAGAGGTTGGAAATGCAGGACAAAAGGCAGCCACCTTTATTCTGAAATGGACATCTAGAGTGTTTCAGCCACCTCTACACCACTCTCCATTTGGTTTCACAAGTACACCACTAAAATCTAGTTCAAATGAAGTACTGTGCTGAACTGTTTTAACAGGCTTAAACTCTGAAGTCCCCAAGCCTATTTTATTAATTCTCCAGAGGCGTATAATGATGCCACTCAAGGGAACATAGCCTATAAGAGAAAGGTATGTTAATTTTTTTATTGTTACTCAGAGAAATTAAAATACATGGATTATTGCACTTGCCTCATAACCGTGCATGCTACATGCAAGAAATGACAATAAAAATGAAGTCATGCTTTTTATAATGTGACTACTAGAATAATTTTATATAAGGAACTACTATTTGGGATACATATAAAATACTACAAAATTCTTAGATGGCTGTTTCAGCATACTGTATTAATCAACTCAGGGGTAATTGTATGATGGCCCAAAAGTCAAACTTTTCCTTAAGTTTCCTGACCTTGACCTGAAAAAAATGTTATAACAAAATTTCAGATTGGGTTTCTTTAAGGCAACAGTTCCTCTTACCTAAACATACCTTTGAAATGGAGAGAAAGAGCTTGCTGATAAATGTTTCAACACCATACTTTATTAAAACAAGTTATTTCTGTTGTTTACTATGTGGTTAGGCCATGATGAAAAGCAGATCTTCACCAATACATTTTTGTGCAAATTCCTTACCTTTCTGTTTACAAAAGAAAGTGAAGTACCTTTCAGTGGTATTTGTCACAGAGCACTAGCAGCCAACAATGCACACTGTCAACTGCTTAAGGTTTCACTTCCTAATTAACTTTCCTAGAAGCAAAAGAACCGTCTGAAAACACAAAGCTCTCACATTTACCCTCCTGCCACTCCATCCTATTCATCCCCAGCTGCACTGCTGCGGCCACCAAGAGCAACAAAGTCCTCAAGGAGGGTCCAAATCAGCCCAAAACATCAAGGGGGTAACCTGAGCAGCCTGACTACAGAGCAAATTAGTTATCTGCATTAGTGGGGGCTTTTTTAAGAGATTATGACTCAATTGCAATTCCACCACAGACTCCTTGAGGTTAATACTTTTTTAAAATGACCCATTCCTCTTTTTCTTTTTGCTTTATATAAAATCCCATCCAAATTCCATGTGTTTTTCTAGGCTTGTTGAGTGAATGTACTCTCCTCAGGTACAAATCATCTCTTGTTCAGCCAAACAGCAAAAATACTAAATATAGCTGAAATTGTTAGGGAGGGTGTTAATATCTACTTGCATGTGATCAACAGAAAAAACAATATTCAGTGGACCAGCTCAAAAGTATTCTCACATTTTCCACTTACAAAACTGCTTTCATTTGAACAGTTTAAAATACAAAAGTAGACATGAATCCTGTCTGTTTTAAACACAGTCCCTTCTTTCTTGCCATGGTTACTTATGGATCAACTTCTGAGTATCACGTATGTCTTTTAGAGCATGATTGATTTACCTGCAGCAAAGTTCTGTAATAATTATCAAGGCACAAACCAGCTGAAAAATGCTGAACACAAATGTTAGACACAAATATTATTTCACCAAATTTCTACAAATAAGCTTTGGCTAACTGTCCTCCTAACAATGTGCCCCATTTTCTGCTGTTCATTGACCCTTAGGCTGGACTAGGCTTTTCTTACTCTGACCATTGCTTAAAAGCAATGTTCACATGAATCTCAAAGGTGCAGAAAACTGATGTTTTTGACTTTTCTACTGTAAGTTACTTTCATGTCAGGATGATGGTAAATTATTAATTGCA
This sequence comes from Molothrus ater, assembly GCF_012460135.2. Taxonomy (NCBI): domain Eukaryota; kingdom Metazoa; phylum Chordata; class Aves; order Passeriformes; family Icteridae; genus Molothrus; species Molothrus ater. The sequence goes on from NC_050478.2 coordinate 131,563,968, forward strand.
TTATACCTTGAATGTCTCCAGATGACTGCAGATTGTAGAGCTCATCTAAACACAGGTTTGCAAGCTGATCGACCCAGCACACATTCTAGTAGCTGAATTGCAAAATGACAGATTCATCAACTGAACGAGCTGCTATCAGATAATATTAGCTGGCAGATGTCTCAAAAGAAATATTCGACGTCTGCAGAGCTCTGGCAATTAACTGTTTACAGGTCCAACACCTGCCTCAGTGATAGTATTTATTTCACAAATCATTTTAATGGCCATTTTCTCCAGCACACAAAATACTTAGCCTTGAAGGTAAAAAGTTCAGCGCCAGCCACCTTTTCGCTGCAGCGCACAAAGCACGGAGGGAGGAAAGGGAGACAAAGCGCTACAGAGGCAGGTGTTGAGTGATGTCCCTGCCTCGGCCGCCACCCAGGTGAGCCATGCACAGGGATGGGGGCAGCCCCAGCGCCGCTCCCCGGGGCTCCTCGGGGCTCCCCGGCACCGAATGGGGCTCTGCCACTCCCCGGGAGCAGAGGCGGCACCAGGCTCTGCCGGTGGCACCAGGCTCTGCCGGTGGCACAAAGCTCTGCCGGTGGCACCAGGCTCTGCCGGTGGCAGAAAGCTCTGCCGGTGGCACAAAGCTCTGCCGGGGCACAAAGCTCTGCCGGGGCACAAGGCTCTGCCGGTGGCACAAAGCTCTGCCGGTGGCGCAAAGCTCTGCCGGTGGCACCAGGCTCTGCCGGTGGCACAAAGCTCTGCCGGTGGCACCAGGCTCTGCCAGTGGCACAAAGCTCTGCCGGTGGCACCAGGCTCTGCCGGTGGCACAAAGCTCTGCCGGTGGCACCAGGCTCTGCCAGTGGCACAAAGCTCTGCCGGTGGCACAAAGCTCTGCCGGGGCACAAGGCTCTGCTGGTGACACAAAGGTCTGCCGGTGGCACAAGGTTCTGCCGGTGGCGCAAAGCTCTGCCGGTGGCACAAAGCTCTGCCAGTGGCACCAGGCTCTGCCGGTGGCACAAAGCTCTGCCGGGGCACAAGGCTCTGCCGGTGGCACAAAGCTCTGCCGGGGCACAAAGCTCTGCCAGGGCACAAGGCTCTGCCGGTGGCACAAAGCTCTGCCGGGGCACAAGGCTCTGCCGGTGGCACAAAGCTCTGCCGGTGGCACAAAGCTCTGCCGGGGCACAATGCTCTGCCGCTGGCACCAGGCTCTGCCGGGGCACAAGGCTCTGCTGGTGACACAAAGCTCTGCCAGTGACACAAAGCTCTGCCGGTGGCACAATGCTCTGCCGGTGGCACAAAGCTCTGCCGGTGGCACCAGGCTCTGCCGGTGGCACCAGGCTCTGCCGGTGGCACAATGCTCTGCCGGTGGCACAAAGCTCTGCCGGGGCACCAGGCTCTGCCAGGGCACAAAGCTCTGCCGGTGGCACAAAGCTCTACCGGGGCACGAGGCTCTGCCAGGGCACAAGGCTCTGCCGGTGGCACAAGGCTCTGCCGGTGGCACAAAGCTCTGCCGGGGCACCAGGCTCTGCCGGGGCACAAGGCTCTGCCGGGGCACCAGGCTCTGCCGGTGGCACAAAGCTCTGCCGATGGCACAAAGCTCTGCCGCTGGCACCAGGCTCTGCCAGGGCACAAGGCTCTGCCGGGGCACCAGGCTCTGCCAGGGCACCAGGCTCTGCCGGTGGCACAAAGCTCTGCCGGTGGCACCAGGCTCTGCCGGTGACACAAAGCTCTGTCGGTGGCACCAGGCTCTGCCGGTGGCACCAGGCTCTGCCGGTGGCACAAAGCTCTGCCGGTGGCACCAGGCTCTGCCGGTGGCACCAGGCTCTGCTGGTGGCACAAAGCTCTGCCGGGGCACAAGGCTCTGCCGGGGCACAAGGCTCTGCCGGTGACACAAAGCTCTGCCGGGGCACAAGGCTCTGCCGGTGGCACCAGGCTCTGCCGGGGCACAAGGCTCTGCCGGGGCAGATCCCAGCTCCCCTCTGCCCACGGCGCTCCGAGGGATGAGCTGTGCCCGGCGGTGCTGCCCGGCCGCTCCTAGCAGAGCCGCTTTTACAGTACGGGAGGCAATGACACTAATAACCACTAATCCTCTCAAAGGCCTTTTGGGCTCTTGCCAGGTCAGCTTTAATCAACTGTGACTATAAAAAAAGTAAAAAACTTTGGACGACTGGGTTACATAACACAGCAAACCTTACAAATGCATCAAATCCAAGTCTCCAAAAACCAGGCAGGATAGCTGCTTAAAAAGCTGCTTGCTCACAGGTAGCATGGACCATCTGCTTAGGAAAACATGACTAGCAAGTAATCACACGAGAAACAATCTGACCTAGGGTGTATTTGTCTCACTAAATGGCCATGTTTCAAGTCATCAAATCCACAAGCACCATATTTCAATGGTAAGCCAGAAGCATTCAGATTCCCAGTGATGGGAATGCAAGGTGGATAGATGGACTGTGCTCCGAGCTCCATTTCTCCTGCAGACTCATGTGCATATTAATGGCCATAAACCACTCAAATGCAATGCTTTCATGCCACTTAATAGCAACCTCTGGGCTTAGGTACCTCAAGTAATCAACAGTCTAGACACATAGCAAAGATTAATAAATTATTTCTTTCTATAATTAAACAATATTTATATAAGAAAATACAATAAATATATCAAGAGCAGGAAATCACATTTTTACTGGGATAAGTCCAGATGTTGCTTCCTAACTGCAAACTATAAAATGTGAAGTGCAGTGGGTACCACTGAAATCAAGCTATCTAAATTAAATTAATGAAGTCATTTCCTGCTCTGAGAGTTTGAAAAAAAAAAAAAAAAAAAGAAGACAGCTGTTAGGGTAAGCAGGAAAAATTACAGAAGTGAATTACCAGGTAGCCCACTGAAGTAACATTTTACACTTTCTTCTGAGGAACTTCTTTCAATCCATTTTTAGACAAGGAACTTAAAATTTCCCATACCTGCAGGATAATATTTTTGAGAGCACATGAGTTATCTGAGAGCACATGAAGTAAGGTATGGCTCCAGTCATGGTAAATAGACTGATAAATACCCACGGGCCCCTCAAAACTCAACTGATGGTCTTAATCCTCTCGGCAAATTGGTGTGGTTTCTTTCTCTCCCTGCCAGGCTAATTCTCAAGAGGCACAGCACACATTTGCTCACACAGCAGCTGCATGCAGGCAGTGTCCCCACCATGCAGCCCTTCTCCCTCTCAGGCAGCTGAGTGACACTGCTGCAGTACCAGGACACAGACATGGAACACCATGCTCCGGTTTCACAAGGAAAAATCTGGTGTAAAGAAGCTGTGCCTGGCAAGGCAGCATACACAGGTTATTGTAGATTTGTAACAGCTCTCTGGACACCACACTCCACACGGAGGAAGATTATCCTTGCTCCTATGAGCTTGTACTTTAAACAGGCAACCTGGCAGATGAGGGCTGCTTTGTGTCCTGAAACACCTTGCTTTCCCTCCCTCACTCCAGCCTGCCACTGGTGTTTTGCAAACCTCTAACTAAACCTGGCAGCTACAGATATCTCTTTGAAAAAATCCAGGTGTTCAGCAAAAAGATGCAAAGAACTTAGTTTCATTGGCTAAATCAAAAAAATGTTCAAATTAGGGAATACATCTCTATTTCTATGGAAGAGCTGCCGCACCAGAGTCTGACATACATTTTCTAAACTGAAGATCAGGCTTGATCACATCTCTCTTGTGCATCTCCTTAAAGGACTCTTCTTCCAGGCTGCAGCTAGACAAGGAGAGGGAATTTCCATATTATAGGATATTGAGTTCCATCTGAAATATAAAATGCTTATTTAGAATTTTTGACATTTTTTTTCCAACTGTAATAAAACAGAGCAGCTCACTGCATCAATCCTGGATGATCTGGTCAGGATCAGTGTCAAATCAGGGGCTCAAGTAGGTCCCAGGTTGCCAACAGATGGGCACCCACTGGCAGGTACCTTCATAACCCCTGGCACTGCTGCCCCACCCCACCCAAGGCAGACAGGCAGGAGCATCACAGTTCTCCCACCAGCTGCTGAGCATTCACTGCCCTCTTGCTTTTTTCCCATTAGTTTTTGTAGCTTTTGAGTTATCGTAGGTTTTTATATTAATGTGTTTTTTATTTCCTAGAGGGTGTTAGGGAGGTAGAGGGAAGGTGAGAATATCCAGATGATTGCATGGACTTTTCAAGACACAGTCTTTAGTGCTTGGGTTTTGCGCTGGTGGGAGGAAGGGAAACCAAACCCCAATATTCTGTTACTGTCATAAACTCCTCCAATTCTCCCACTTTCAATACTTCTAAAATTAGGGTCATGCACCATTGCCTCACTATATCCTTTTCACTCTGCTCTTTATAGATATTCTATATGAGGCAAGTCTACAGTTTCTGTCATCATTAGAGGATTTCATGACAAATGGGCTATAAGCCTCAACCTTTAATCCTTCCTATTCATGCAAGCGTAGAGACCCTGGGGAGCGCTCGCATCGTATTCTCACGGATGGGATTCTCTCCAAGTGAATCTCCTTCCTCTGAGGAGATTCAGCATCTGCCTCATCAATGGCAGCTGACTGAAGGGAGATTTCTAAAGCACCTCCATGTGAATCTTCACACCAATGAAGTACTTATGGATAAAAAAAATGCATCCAGGCAAAATCCCTGCACACAAGGAAGACAAATAGCAAAACTCCTTTTGCCATTAGGCCATGCTGAGTAGATCACATTGTACAAATGCTACCCATGGAAATACTGTCAGTGCATCCCTCTTTAAAAATATAATACCCATCTTGCTATTATTCCTATTATTTCCTGATCCATATCATTCTGATTCAAGAAATCCTGAATTTCAGCTTTCCTAGAAAGCAGTTTAATAAGCCTAATGCTCCTCCCATCATATCTCTTGAGAGCAGAGATATTAGACTGGATTCTCAGATAAAAGTCATTATCTGGAGAAAAATTAAAATATCAACAACGAATTTCATAGGTAGACAACAATCCCGGATAAAAACTAAAAATGAAGATTGAAATTATATTTAGAAAAAAAAGTCAAATTCATTCAGTAACAAATGTGTGAGCAAGACTCTTAAGCACTCTACATAATAAGGCATAATAATGTGACAAAATAATTATGCAGTTATGATGGAATGATTTTATTGGACTGGTTCCAGATAAAAGTTATTTTTAAAGACACTTTATGCATTTTTCACTTGCTGATGCTCCTACAGATAGAGTTAATGTTCTGCTTAATTGCAGAAGTTCTCATTTAAGACCTTTTTTTCTTAATTTCTCTCTTACAAACATGTTTAGTACTGCATTAAAGGCACACAACACTGCCAGACCTGGCCAAGTCATTGATGTGCCTTTGATTCAGATTGGTCATGCTTGAAGAGCCCAAAGTGTCTGAAGTTGCTGCTATTTCTGACCTTTATAGTTCTCTGTGGAGTGTGTGACTGAATGGAGAGCCCTGAATCGGTGTCTGAACTTCTGACTGTGCTCTTGCATCACCTCTCTGAACACAGTGGGATCATATGGGCCAAGCAAGAGAACCATCAGGCTCTGTCCCTCACACAAGACACACACATTATCTAGGTGTGCAGATACACCTGGAAGGAGGTGACAGGCTGTCAGTGGCAGAGTCACCTGCAAGACCATAAGGATTGTGTAGCTTAACTCATCCTTATGTGCATGCTGCTCCAGTGGCAACAGAATCAATGAGTCTGGTTTTCCACATCCTCGTGTCCTTTGTGCCTTTTACTGTTCCTTCCCACTGCAATAATCTCAGTTTGTCTCTGAGGGACAGCCCAGAGAGCAAGAAAGAGCAGGGGCTGGTGATCTGGGCAGGTTGCATGTGCCTTTGGGCAGCCCAGGTCCTCTATAGACTTTCCTGCAACAGCTGCATTGATCCAAGTCATCCAACTCAATGAAATGCTTTCAAGTAACTTGTCGGAAGCTGCTATTTCTCCTAAATCTGGTTAATTTTGCTAAAAATAAAAGAAAATAGTGAAGCATTCAACAGCTGGGAAACACTGACTTTCATTCTGCCTGCATAACTAACATTTAATCAGCATTTTACTGGGTTTATTAGATAGAGGTGTTTTACTGCAGGCTCCCTATGCCTTTCAATTCACAGAGCAAATGTTTTAGAAATTGATACAAATTATGAAAGAAAGACTCTTCCCCTCTTTGAAAGACTCTTTCCTTCCTTGAAGACATTAAATTTTATTTCATGAAGATAACAAAGAATACAGTCTTGAAACAAACTCGTGATACCAAAGCCTGGTGGGACTCTGAATGAAGGCTCTTTTTTTTTCCAAAGTGTCAAAAATATGAAGAAGTAAATATTTCATAAATTGATTTCTTAAAGCTGAAAAAGTTGGATAAGAACTTTCCCAAAGCAGCATTTCCCCTGCAGGATGCAAGTAATCTTCACTTGGGTGAAAAAAAACCACAAAAACCATGAAAAAGTAGCCAAAGTTTAGCAAAATTTTTTGAGAACAAGATTGAAAATATGTAGCATCAGCAAAAGTGCTTGTAATAGGAGTTTAAAACAACACTGCATAAAAATTTAATCATAAATTATTTCTTCAAATGTATCCTGTACAAAATATCATTTTGCACAATGCATTACAGCTGAACTTTTTCAAGCTAGAGTATAAAACAGACATAAACGTTAAACTTGTCCAAGGATCACATCTTTAACTACAGATCCAATTTACATCTAATTTTAGCCTAGAAACTGGTTGGAAGATTTACTTGTGAAATGCCAGAAAACTTATCCAATGTGAAGCATGGTAAATTTCTAAGGACTGGCTGCACTTTTCATAAAAACCTAGAGATTTAATCCCTTCAGAGCAAATCTTAGTCTTAAAAATGTCATCACACTTGGCCTTCCAGCATGCTTTATAATATACTATTATATGCAAACTCTGCCAGCTGAAGAGAATCCTCAGTACCATAAACTAGATGAGGATAGAAAGAGGTAGAATGACTAATTCTCAATGTTACCAGCTATTGTTAATTAGTTCTTCCCTGATCAAATTCACTTGCTTTAAACCTTCTTAATTATTAAATGGTGCTTGCTAGTTCAAACTAATCTCAAATAAGAAAAAACATGTTTAGTTGTGCAGCAGAGATTAAAGGGCTTCAACATGCTCACTGTTAACAGGAAGTAAAGAAAATACATTTCTTCATCAAATCATTTTCAGAAAGCCTCATATATTTCATCAAAAATGGCCATTAGTGTTATTTCAAAGACGTGCCTGTGGTTTCTGCTAACTACTTATTACACAGCCATCATTTTGTAATATAAACCAATGACTTGGTGATAAAGTGTACCAGTTGGAAACATAAACAGATGCATTATGGATAACTGAAGTACTGCTTTCTCTTCTACAAATTCATTCTATGTCACTTAAAAGGAAAAATCAAAGGAACTTTATGTTTAATAATATTTAGATATTCGGGATATGCCTAAACGTAGCAAATAAAGTAGTTTCAATATTCTGTGTTGCAGAATACTGAATTCCTGGTACAAAAATCAAATGAGATGGAAAATGCTTATGATCCCTTGATAAGCATAGCTAGGAAGGAATTGGCATATGGAGGAAATAGAAAAGCCAAAAACAGCAAGAGTTGTGCTGTGCAGGGCTTTTGTAATGACTTTGCGGCCCTATTTCCCAGATTATGTTTCCAGTTTTTGAAAATCAGACAAGCAAGGAAGAACATTTTGAAAAATCAAATTCTTCTGCAGAACTATCAGCATGTTTTTATAACTATCCCATGGCAATGCAGACTCAATCCTAAAACACATACAAAGCATGTAATCTCACCGGTAAGATAATGTCCTTGCCCCTAGCAGTGCCTTCAAGGAAAATAACACTCCAGCTGTGCAGCAGAGTTTGCCTGTTTGATGGTATGGATAATCTCCTATTCAGGTTATTTTAAAAAGCTTACACCTTCACTCCTGAATGCTTTAAAAGAAACCTGCAAATTTTTATCGTCCTTGGCCTTGTAGCAATGGATGATTTGATTGAACTACTCTCAGAAGGGAATTTCTATGTATCATCTCATGTTTTAAAAGAAAAATAACCAGAAACCAGCAGAGAAAATTCCATTTTTCTGGGCAGTCTCCATTAGCTCCTTTACAAATGGTCTCTTTAAATGTAGCCCTAAGAACAGCACCCTTCCCATGAGTCATTTCCCAATGGAGGAAAGGCTTCCTTTAGCAGCACTTTCAACGTGGCTTCCTGCAACATCCTTATATCCAGCAAGTCTTCACAATCCTGATGCCTGCACTACAAGATGGAGAAAAATCTGTTTTGATTGTCCACTTCAAAGGGTAGTTGTTACTGAGTAGGACTGTATATAGAGCCTGGTGAGGAGTTCCTCAAGGATCTATCTGGGGACATGTCAGAAAGATTAGAGACACCAGACATAAATTGGAACAAGAGGGATTCAACTAAAGATTAAAAAAAAAAAAGCACAATCAGATAATTTAGCTCTGTAATAGGTTGCCCAGTGACGAAATCACCAGTTGCCTAAAGTCCATCAGGGGATCCTGGGAAACCCTGTTTTCCAGAGACATCCATACTTTTAGCAGTCCTTTCACATGCTTGCAAAATGAGCAGCCATTTGTGTCTTTGGCCAGGCACAAAAAAAGACAAAGCAAAACATGTTGTGTCTGGCTAAGACCAATGCAGTGTGTCATCAAGAGCTACAAAGCACTCAAAGATATCAGCTCCAGCTTTATACACAGGTTGGGGAAGTGAAATGCAAAAGAAGTATCCCAGAAGTTATTCAGGCCTCCAACAAACTAGAAATTAAATTAACCAGCAAAGTTCAGAAGAGTCACTGCTGGGGGGAGAGAGAAACTATACACCTCTAATTAAATCAATAGGAACTGAAGTAATACTTTATAGCTTTTGAGATGCCTCAAACTTGCACAATAGTTAACAGGGCCACAAGTGAACAACTTTTCCACTAATCTGGTGTTGACAGTTTTTGCAATTTCTGCTTTTTATTTATTTCCTTTAATCTATGAGGATTTTCATATTATAAACAGTTTATCTTGTCTCTGTGTGATGTCCTGTACAATGATCTAAGGCCATTTTGTATCAACAAAACTCTAAGACAAAACAAGTCCCACATTTTTTCACATGAAATTCTGATTTTTTTTCCAGCATGTTTCACAGAAACAAACAATTACACAGAATTCAAAAAACCCAACATTTAATTTTTAACAAAACCTGTAAATTTGCTGCTGCTTTTTCTGTGTCAGGTATTTTGGAAGATTTTTTCTTTTGAGAAAACTGAAAAGGTCATCATATTTTGTTCAGAATATTTCAAGTAATGGATAAACAATAATTGCAAAACTGGCATAGCCAATTGATTTTCAACCTCACTGTTGCTCCATGACCTTTACTCCATCCTGACTGAAAGCACCAGTGAAGAAATATTAGGAGTTAACTCTTCACATGTTGCCAGTGCTGCCTTGCCGCCCTTTCTCCAATACTTGAAAGTAAAGTGCAAGTAAAAATGTAGAGTGCTAATTAACCATTAAACAATCAAGGCAGTTTCCTGCACTACATCTGCTGGAAAGGAAACTCTGCTCTGGTGGCGTGCTGAAGCAGTAAGGAGAGGAGGGATGGACCAGGGCAGTATCTGGTACCAACAGAAGGGAAGAACATGACAGTATGCATAAGTGTAATACACCTGGTTAATGTTTAAACTGAAGAAACAAAAAAAGAGGGAGAAAAGGTTAAATTAAAGCTCTTAACATTAATTGCTTAATGAAGACTGGCAAGAGTCAATGTAGCAGGGTCATTTTATATTAAGAACAAACAGTGCCCTCTGTGGTTTAACAGAAAATGTGGTGTTGGTTTCTTCTGTATTGTATTTTTAAACACAAAAGCCAAGAGCACCCAAAATTGCCCTATTTAGTATAATCACTTAGCTCGATGAAAATCCTCAGTCATTTTAGTAAGCTTGCCTCAGGAATGCAGATTACAAGTAGCAAACAGAAAGTAATCCACAAATAGCTTTAGAATCCTGTTTGAAAAATTGGTCTGTGAGCTATGTAGGTCTAAAAGCCAAGTGAGTACATTATGATCCAAAAAAGTGAACGATTTTTTAAAATGATTTATGTAAACTAGAAAAGAAAAACTCACTTTAAAACAAACTTGAGTGTGTATTGTTGATACAATCACATTTTAGAATACACTAAGTGTTCCAAATGGCCCTCAGATCAATTTTGGGAAGTAAACAAAGCTCAGCTTTCAATGAGATTTAGGTTTTAAAACACAAGAAATTAGGTATAGGTTAATTCAAACATTCATTAAATCCAGACTGCCCTGAGTTATATTCCATGGTCTAAAGTGATGACTAACACAGATAACAGTCATGCTTATGCAATCTGTTACAGATAGTATGTTAAGTAAAAGAGTTTGCACAAACTCTAAAATAAAGGATCTTTCCAGTTAACAAAAAAGCCAAAATTAAAACATAATTTGAAGCATGCATTTTGTTATATATTAGAAATCAGAGACTGTGCCCATATTTTATACACACAAATACACATGCAAACACACATAACACAGACACACACACACACACACACACATGTTCACACACATTATTTAATAGATGCCAGATGGGAAAAGGGCCTTCAGCAGCAAATGCAGCAGCCACGCCATCATGCTCACCATGGAGCACAGCCCCCACTGGGCCAGTGGCACCATGGGCCCAGGACCTGGTGTGACAAGCTTGCTCATGGAGGAGCACTACCACCCAGGACACATCCTGGGAGCACCTGCTGGCCTGGGCAGGAGGAAGCAGCCACAATCAGTTCCCATCCCTTGCAAGCAGACAAGTCTGCAGATGGAAGGACACAGCCCAGCGACCTCAGCAATCTCAGCCTCTCCTTTCTCAAGGGAGCTTTTGGAGGACTGAAGGGTTGTTGGGCATTTCCCACACGGTTTGCTTCTCCTCTGCTCCAGCTGTGACTCCAGCTGTGACCTGTGACTCCTCCTCCATGGTTTGGATGATAGCAGCAGTGCACCCCTCTGTAGACCAAGGGCAAACAGCTGAGCCCCAAAGTGTGGTCCAAACCCCTCTGGCTAAGGCACTGCAAATTTTCCCACTATTAGCACCTGGAAAAGTCATCCTTGCTGACAAGTTATAGTAACTTGTACACTCCTACCATCTCCAAACTGTGCACCAAGACCACTCTGGACACTCTGCCAAGCTGAAAGATGCTGTCTGGCACCCAAAAAACTTGCAGCCCAAGCACAGATGTCAGCAGAGGGAGGTGGATCCCCTTCAGTACGTGGCATCTGACTATGCTGCGTGAACGTCTGCTTTCCAAAATTCTGATATGTAGTGTCTAATCTGACTTTGGGGGAGATACAGGGAAAACCATAACTTTCCACAGCCCAGTTTCAGTGGTTAGTCATCAGAAGCACCAATGTGCTGCTCTCACAGGCATCAGGATGAGATCTGCTGAAGCAGATAGAGGAATGGCAAAGCAGGTTTGCAATACAATAAAGCTATTAACATGCTTCATTCATGTAAAGGGTAATATAAGCATTGAGTGATATTGTTAGTGTTTCAAAAGTTACTTTGGCTTTTAGGTTTGATACATTTATAGCATGCAAAAAAGGCCTAATACTGTCCCATAGCTGGAAAGACATTAGTGGGCAGAGTGCAAAATGATCTCACAAGTATCTATCAAAACAATTATATTAATTTATAATGGTTGTATTTGTAAAGTATTATAGCATAAAGTATTATTAAAGTTAGCTGGATGTGTGAGACGGATATGGGAACACAAAGAAATTAAATATTTATTTTACTACCCTGTATGTCACTTTTGTTATGATATCTGGGTGTAGAGTGCTTTTCTGGCTGGACCCTTCTATAAACTCAGCAGTGCAGGGCACAGCACAGACTTGTCTAAATAATCTCCAAAGGCAGTTTCACTTTGCTGATTGATGTTGATATGGGTGCATGTATATAGAACCTCCTGTTGTATTGCACCTCTTTATCCCCTGGCATGAAACTTCAGCACCTCAGTCTTGTGGCACCTGGGAGCATTTCCCAGCTCCCAAGTGGTTGGTTTGCCTGAAAATTCCAGGGAAAACATTTCGAAATTACTGTTCTGGGCTTTTGTAACACAGAGCAGGTTCTACAGTCCAGTGCTTTCAGTGGTACCTTCCCTTTCACTAAATAGGAAATTTCAGAGGAACATCCCAGAGTTGTGACTCAACATTTACAGAAAATAAATATTTTAAACATAAAACAAGGAATTAGAAAAAGAGGCTGAGCAAGTGGACACTCCATCAAAACAAAAAAATTCATAACATAAAGATGCAAAATATATATATATAAAAGACCACTTTGAGCTGCTGCTACAGAGTCTTATGGGAGCTGCGGGCAAATAATTTCCTGTCTCCACTTTCATCCATGGCTGCATTTCTTGGCAACACCTCATCTCCTGGGGTTCAAGAAAGACTCCTGGGATACACTGTCATATCCTCACTGGGAATAGGATCCACTGATAATATCTATGAAAAATATAGGGAAGGAAAAAACAACTCTTAATCAGAGAAAACCAAAATATTCTAAAGTTATTGTTCACAAAACAGCCAAGAGATAGAAATACTTAATGTATTTAGAATTGTTTGGTTAAAAATTTGGATACTATATCACAGAAGAAGAAAAGAGACATAATAAATCTTTTATTTATGAGGTTAGATTATCATTTTGTTGAAACCTCAGGCATCTTATTGAAAAGCCATCCTATAGGCCAGCTGGGAATATAAAGGCACCTTGATTCTTACAGAGAACCTGAGGCTTCTCTTCTCCTCATTAATAAATATCCAAATATATGTTCCTATCAGTTTATTTCAAATTTTCTCATGAGCTGTGTCGTGGTTTAATCCCAGCCAGCAGCTCAACCCCATGCAGCTGCTCTCTCAGTTCCCCACAGTGAGAAGATAATCAGAAGAGTAAAAGTGAGAAAACTCATGGGCAGGGATAAAGACAGTTTAATGGGTAAAGCAAAAGCTATGCTCATAAGCAAAGCAAAACGGGGAATTATTTCACTGCTTCCCATGGGCAGGCAGGTGTTCAGACATCCTCAGGACAGCAGGGCTCCAACACATGTAACAGAGACTTGGGAAGACAAACGCCATCACTCCAAACATCCTCCCTTTCCTTCTTCTCCTCCCATCTTTATGTACTGAGCATGACACCATATGGTCTGGAATATCCCTTAGGTGAGTTGGGGCTAGCTGTTCTGGCTGTGCCCCCTTCCCCCTGTACACTCCTTGTGTACCCCCATCCTACTCATTTGGAGACTAGTATGAGAGGCAGAAAAGGCCTTGGATCTATGTAAAAACTGCTCAGCAACAATGAAACCATCCCAGAATTATCAATACTGTTTTCAGCACAAATGCAAAACACAGCCCCATACTAGCTACTGTGAAGAAAATTAACTCTATCCCAGCTGACACCACCACAACTGCATGTTCATGGTATTGCAGGTAGCACAGATGATTTCCAATGGACAGCAAGTAAATTGAAAATGATCCTTAAAATGATACTTAAACAATAACTCAATATCAGCAGGCACAGCCAGCATGGGCTCATAAAGGGAAAGACTTGTTTAACTAACTCAATTGTCCTTCTATAATATGGTCACTTGCCCAATGGTTGAAGGCAAGACAGTGGAAAGAGTTTTTCTGAATTTTAGCAAGGCTTTTGATACTGTCTCCCAAGTATCCTTCAGAACAAATTGTCCACCTTCAGAATGAGCAGGTTCATGGTGAGCTGGGCAATGAACTATCTGAAAGGCAGAACTCAAAGGGCTGTAGTGAACAGGGCAACAGCTGCCTGGAAACCTGTCCCAGCAGTGCTGCTCAGGGCTCAGTTCCGGGGGACTTTAGGGATGAGGTGCCTTGCTGAGGGGTCTAGATAGCTTATGGCATTGGGCAGTGATTAATAGGATGAAATTCAACAAGTTTGAATGCTGGATTCTGGACCTGGGATGGAGAGGCTGGAGAGCATCCCTGCAGGAAGGGATCTGTGTGTGCTGGTCAGCAGCAGGCTCAGCAGGAGCCAGCAATGCACCCTGGCAGCCCAGAGGACAAACCCCTTCCTGGGGTGCATCAAACTCAGCATCCCCAGCTGGTGACAGAGGTGACTGCCCTGCTGTACAGCCTTGGTGCAGCCTCTCCTTGAGCTCTGTGTGCTGCTCTGGGCCCCACAGCTGAAGAATGAGGGTGAAGGATGAGAATGTGCCCAGAGGAGGGCAACAAAGGTGGTGAAAGGGCTGGAGGCAATGTCCTGTTTGAAGGGACTCAGGACTTTGGGCTTGTTTCATTTGGAGAAAAGGAGGCTGAGGGGTGACCTCACAGCTCTCTACAGCTTCCTGAGGAGGGGACATGGAGGGGGAGATGCTGAGCTCTTCCCCCTGGTATTTGGGGATAGGACATGTGGGAATGGTTCAGAGCTGTACCACAGGAGGCTTAGACTGGACATTAGGATGCATTTCCTTACAGAGAGGGTGGTCAAACACTGGAACAGGCTTCCTGCAGGAGGCGGATGCCCCAAGTTTGTCAGTGCACAAAAGGCATTTGAAAAAGCCCATAATATGGTTTAACTTCTGTTCAGCTCTGAAGTGGTCGGGCAGTTGGACTAGATGATCATTGCAGATCCCTTCCAACTGTCATGTCACTAAAAAGAAAACAAAGTTAAAAAATCAACACAGCACTGAGAAGGAGCTAGTAATTCACTGTCCTGCCTTGTTGACACACAGGATGCTCCTACAACAAAGCTTTATCAGGAAGAGCCATTTGGCTGCCACAGCAGTCTCCAGTGACACACTTCAACCAAATGACAATCTTCATCTGTGTCCCTGCAGATACAAGCCTGTCTCTTCACTAATTTCTTAGGCATTTGCCTGATGTGTAGCTGAAATTCACTATTTCCTCTTACTGTATGCCATTATAGATTACAAACCTGACCAGTGTGTCTGCTGAAGTCACATGAGGATTGAAAAAATTAGAATGTCTCCTGCAGCAAAGGCAAAGGTAGAAAGCAACTCTTCAGAGCAGCTGCCCTAATCACAGGAATATTGTTTCTCCTCCTACAGTCTTCTATAGCATTTAGTCCAGTTTACTAATTTCTGCAGCCAGAGAAGCAAGTGCCTTACAGACAAGAGCCTCCCTCCCTGGAAAAAAACCCAATCCACTTCTTGGACATGACTATACTGTACCCTGAATGCTCCATGGGAAAGGATGACTATAGGTTGCCTCATCTCACACAGATTCAAGGGAGACAAGTTATTCACAGTACTTCCAAGTCTTCAAGCAATTGCTTTTTCAGCTTTGGATTCACTTCTTTCACTAAAATTATGTGAGTGATTGGGGCTGCAGAAAGGCTGCTTGACTCTTTCCTAACTTGGATTCTTGAGAGAGAAAAATATAAGTAACATGCTATTAGTAGTCCCACTGGCTAGGGCTTGTGGAAATGAAGGCTTTGAAGTCAGTGCTCTGCTTTCTGACATGAGGGAAGAAGGCCCCAGAGCAAGAATGAGACAGACCTGTTCCACCAGGACTGGACCACAACAGGATCAGACATCCAAAGGACTAGAACACTTTGCAGATTTTCTCTGGACAAGGAAAACTATCAATATGTGGGAAGAATGTGTCCATTCAAAGATTCACAGCATACTCTGGTGGTCACTGACATGCACCATAACCTAAGTTGACCCAAAATTTTTCATCCTGTCTCCAGCTCAGAACAGATACACTCTCTTCGCCTCCAGATTCCTTAGCATTTCATTTCTTCCTCCACATTCTCCCCTGCTAGTTCCAGCCTTCCAGGCAGCATTATAGACTCAGCTATTTATCCCGTGGATTCATATATTTATTACATCAGTGTGGTTTGGTATGTTCTTCTGCTCTGATCTATGCTATAAAGAGAGCATATAAAATTTCTGTATAATAATTGTTTGAATTTGTCTTCTTTTAGAAATTCTGATTTTAGTGTGTCCACTGAAGAAAAAGGAGCACCCTCATGTAATACAGCTCAAAAGGTTAAAACCACTCTCTAAAAATATTTGAATCTTATTACTACTCCAAAACTGTCAGCCTGAGTTTAGGTTGTACCAGAGCTCTAACTCCTAGCTGGAGCCTTCAGGCAACATAATCAACAATTCTATGTAATGAGAGTACCTCAAATCTTTACCTTAAATTCTAACTTTTCTTTTTATTTAAATAATCAGATTGAACCCCATGAATCTTTCACTAGAAGATCTAACCTTTTACCACTTCAAATATCCCTGTACCTACCTGTGATCCCCTCTTTGTACAATGAAGGATCTGATCAGCTTATTTAGGAAATTACCTTGACTGACAGAACTCATTGGAGAGTTACTTCTGACAAGGTGGAGCTGCTGTCTCACAAGAAAGGCTCATTTTGCATTTTTCCAGAGGTGACCTTACCTTTATGGTGTGCTCAATTCAGAAGATGCATCTCTTGTTTTTATAAGGTGTCTGTCTCTTTTACTTACCACTCCCAATCCCCACATTGGTTGAAAACCTCCTCTGCAATGATTTTCTTCAGATCATCAGCTCAAAACACTGAAGAGGATAGAACCTAGAATGCCATGGTGCAACTAAAAATAGACATATTCAGCAGTAGTAATCCATTTATTATCCTATGATAGCATCTAATCCATTTAGTACACTGCAGGGAGTAAATTACATTATTCTTGATTAAAATGCTACACAATATATTATCAAACATTTTACATTACTTGCTTTTCAACCAACTTTTATGCATATGAAAAAAAAAAAAGCCCCATCAAATGTCAAGTTAGTTTCAGAGGTTTTCCCTCAAAACTATGGATTTGAAATTAATGGTATAAACTTCCTCCATTCTTTATTTACTGAGAATTTCATCAATAATTCTGGGATCTTTACATGATCAGTATAAAGGTAAAAGACTTTAAATTACTTAGGTGGAATTTTACCTTTTTGCTATGGTATATCTTCAATTTTTGCTGTGTCCTCCTAAAACTTTGCCCTGGTCCAAGATTTACTGAAAAGTACCATTAGTCATTCAAAGAGCTCTTTGGCAAGCTCTTATAAAACTCTTAGATGCAAATTATCTAGACAACCTGACATTAAAATGCCTAGCTTTAGCAGCTGCTGTTTACATCCTTTGAGTAATGTTGGGCTGGAAAGTGTTTCAGTTTTAGGATCAGCATGTAATATGACTAATTCATATGGCTTTTCTCCAAAAACATAACTGAAGTATTTCACAGAATCACAGAATGGACAAGGTTGGAAGGGAGCACAGTGGATGGTCTGCTCCAGCCTCCCTGCTCAAGCAGGGCCATCCCAGAGCACATGGCACAGGATTGTGTCCAGATGGTTCTTGGATATCTCCAGTGAGGGAGAGTCCATCACCTCTCTGGGCAACCTGTTCCAGTACTCGGTCACCTGCCCAGTAAAGTTCTTCCTCATGTTCAGGTGGAATCTCCTGTGCATCATTTTCTTCCCATTGCCTCTTTTCCTAGTGCTCAGTACACCCAAGACTGCTCCCAATTTTCACATTTGCAACAAGGCCTTCCCTGTTTGTTAGTAGGAGGTCAAGCACAGCATTCCTTGAGGAAACCTCCACTGTCTGAGATGGGAAGTTTTGATCAAGGCTTTCCGGGAACCTCCTGGACTGTGTGTGCTTTGCTGCAGCTTTACTTCTTCAGTATATGTCAGGGGAGGTAAAGTCCCCCACAAAACCACTTCTTGTGACCTTGAGGCTGCTTCCAGCTGCCTCCAGAGGACCTCATCCATTTACTCCTCCTGATCTGATGACCTGTAGAAAACACCCACAATGTCACCCTGACTGCTCTGCCCTTTAATCCTAAGCCATAATCTCTCTACTTATTCAACACCCACCCCAATACAGAACTCAGTACATTCAAAGTGTTGCCTCACATAGAGGGCAACTCCACCACCACAACTTCCTGGTCTGTCCCTCCTAAGGGGTGTGTAGCCCTCCATGATAACATGACACATAGCACTGTGATTATTGCTTTTCTATCCACTAAAGTTAAAAATACTATACTATATATAGGTGATCAGTTCTGCTAAATTGTTTAAAAATCAGTATGTCTTGAAAAATCTACAATATTAGTGTTGATAGAAGGGAAGATCCAGCATATAGTTCAAATTGAAACTTGTAGCATCTTATGGTTTTTTTCTCATTCCAGCACACAGTGTAGGGAGGCATTAAAAACCCTATTAAAGTGATTTTGTGAATTCTGTTGAATCCTAATTAAAAGCATCTGTTTTTTCATAGAAAAGCATTCAGCATAATTTTCATGACCTCATGTGAACCATGCCAGGAAAAAAGAATTGCAAGAGACGTAACCAGACCCTTTCCTGTGTGCAGCTACTTCACATAATGACTTGCAGGACCAAATTTTAATTTTTGTTGCTAATTGACATTTCCTTACATTACTTTAATGGTTTGAGTGGATTTTTTTTATGTCATCTCTAGGCTTCAGCAGGTCCTCCAAAGAGATGAGCATCCATGCAGGATGCTGTATCCCCATCCTCTACACTCCTGTACACAGGAATCTATAGTAACAAGAAACACACACGCATATTATTTTTGTCAAGGTTAGAGAGACACTAAGGATGAAGCCCCTGGTCATCCATCTCTTCTCCACTGTGCAGAAACACTGACCCCAGCCACAAGCAGCTGTAGCAGCCGGGACATCCTGTGTGCTGGGACAACTTTCTCTCTTTCTTTCTCTCTGGTGCCAGTACCTGAGTGAAGGGCACTTCGTGCTGTGCTGCCACAGGCTGCACTCTGCAGGGAAACCTGTCAGCTGCTGGGACAAAAGCAGACGTTTTCTCCCCACACCACTTTCCAAGTCCCCTGAAACCAGAGTGCAAACTGTGGGGATGTGGAGCAGGGGAGGAAAAGAGGGAAAGGAAGAGGATGCTCAGTGACTTAGAAGGAGATAACAGCTCGTTTTCTGTGGCTTGCCATTCCCCTTCCCCTCTTGACTCTTCCTAAATAGACTATGGGCACAGGCTTTTGCATTCCAGGCATGTGACTTCTATGGGCAGCATCCAGTGACAGCAATACAGACAAATTTATTAGTAGGTTAGGAGCACTGGTGCATAGACAATTAAATATTTTTTTCCTTACACCCTTTGTGCCTCAGTTAAGTTTATCAATATCTTGATTGGATGGAAAATAAGTGCTTGTTTTTTTCCACTTCTACATTGGCTATCAGGTGAGTCCATTTGTCCCATTACTTACAAGGCTGGGAAGAGGCTCCCTCCTCTCAGTGCTGAAGGCACCACCCACTCCTGGTGCCAGCCCCATCTCTGTCCAGCATCCCTCTTTGCCCCCAGCTCTCCTCCTTTTTTGCCCCCAGCTCCACAGCCATGCCCAGTTCTCTGCCCATGCTCAACTCTGTTCACGTGCTGGCTGAGGACAGGAAACAAGTTAATTAAAATCACCCTCTAATCATGCATAGAAAATAAGTGTTGCTTGGACCTTCTGCAAAGAAATCTACTTTATTTCTAACCTGCCTGTTCCCACATCTCACACAGAAGGGCCCGAGAGATGTTTGATTTGGCACCAAAACCCCAAGCTGGTGAGGCTCTTGCTTGGCTGCTTAGCTGTGGGACAAGTCATCATCTGAATGACTCCTAGGTTTTTGAATATTATGGCCAAAAAAAAGGGAAAGCAGGTATTTTCAGCTCGTCATGGGCAATTTAAGGGGACAAATGAGAGGCTATGTTCTATCCAGGTGACTCTTTCCCCATTGAATTTCAAAGGCCAGCTGACATGACTCTCAAAACTCTGCTGAGAGAAGGATTTTTAATAACCAAGAGTGCCAGAAAACGTTCACAGTCAGGGGCCTGTCCAAGTCTCAGCATTGCATGTTCGTACTGTCACACAGCAAACTCAGTCATTCTTCATCTGTGCTTCTAGGCACAAGAAAGAGGAGTTAATAAGAAATACTCCTTCACTTAATCACAGTGCCTTAAGGTTTCCTGTCAAGAAACACACTACCAATACCATGAAGTCATTTTAAAGGGATAAATAAATAAATGCATTGCCCAGGGATGATTTTCACTCTGGATCCAATTTTTGATCAGGATAATAACACCCAAGAGCAGCATGGCAGTGCCTTTCTTTCATTCTGTGCCATACTCAAGTGTTGTTTCACAGCTTTAATAGTCCTGTCAGCATTCATCAGCAAATCAAGACACCCTCCAGAATACCACCATAAAAACACAGTGGATTTTTAATTGGAACAGGGCAGCCCTTAGCACACCAT
The DNA here is from genome assembly GCF_012460135.2 of Molothrus ater. Lineage (NCBI taxonomy): Eukaryota > Metazoa > Chordata > Aves > Passeriformes > Icteridae > Molothrus > Molothrus ater. The sequence continues at coordinate 131,584,327 of NC_050478.2, forward strand.
CTACATGTTAAATTGATATTTCTCACTACAAGCTCAAGATTACCCCGTTTCAGCTGTTTCCAAATGAAGCAAATCAAGCTTAATGTGGGCTCAGCTGAACAAATGTATTTTCTTAGGTTTACAGCAGCTTTTAACTTTTAATGCCTTGTCTTTTTTCCCCCCCTTTTTTAAAGATGATGTTATGGTAGGAAAATGTTACACTTGCCTATGTGAAATTTACAGATGACCTTTTTTACTGGACAAAATTTCTGTGGGACATTGAACAGAATATAAATCCCAGACTCTGCTCCATCAAAAGCCGATAAATAAGTGAGGAAGATTAAGAGTGTAGTTTAATGAGACAATATGTTTTCCATTACAGATGTAATTATTTGCCAAAAATTGTCCTTTCCACATTCATTTTGTTTTGAAAAACAATGACTCCTTCATAAAACCGTCTAGTAGGTTTTCTGGATGGGCCATTTCTTTGGAGATCAGTGGTTTGTGGTCTTGTTGATGTGGATCAGAACAAGTCACAGTCATTTGTTTCTCTTCCTGAACTCTTAAGTACCACAAACTGCTGGATCATTTCTTATTAGTATCTGGGAATTATTAAAGTGTACCCAGGATTCCCATCCAGTCCTACTTTACAGTAACAAAAACCACGGGGGAAAAGTGGCTTTTGTTACTTCTGTGTTACTTTCCCATAAATTACATGGCGCATATTCCCCTGCCATTTTTCTGTTTAGCCAGTCACTACTCAGAAGGTGCGACATCAGAAAAATTAAACACTTCCGAAGATTAGCTCAAATAGGTGGAAGATGGGAGGTGAAATCAGATAACACACACTTTGCTTGTTCCTTGCCCTAAAGAGCAGGAGGGTGGACTGGTGGGGACGGCAGGCCATCCCCAGGGCAAGGTGAGTTCAAGCACATCTAGCACAGCATTCTTCCACATATAGAGGCTCATCATAAGAAGCATAAGAAAATCAAGAGTCAGGCACAGAGCTCATCTCTCCCTCTTAACAGACACTCACTAGAGAAGTTCTTCTAGTGGACACAGCCATATTTTCCATAATAATTCAGGAGACAGTGTGGAGCCATCCATCAGGAATGTTATGTGTCAACCCACCTAGAGAGATCTTTATGGTTGGAATATATGCTTTAGGCAAGAAAGAGGTCAAAGCACAACAGCAGAAAGGAAAAGGCATAGTTAGACACCTAAGTTGGCTGAGGATTGTATCCTTCTAGGTTCTGCATCTCTTCCATCCATTTTGAGTTTAACCTGTCTACAGATATCAAAAATAGTGTAATGATTGAGTCCCTTGGAAAGGGGTTGATGGTACGCTGAGCAGGGAACTGTGGAGAACTGGTGCTAATGCAGAGGCAACACTGCTCTTGATGCCTTGCTTCTGAGGTGAGCTGGTAGTGTGAGAGCTGGACATCAAGAGAGGCACCATCACTTGCCTTCCCGTGACCTCCTCCTCATGTCTCTGCCCTGTTGTTGGGCTCTGGAGGACAGCAGGGAACTGTACCTAGGGCATCCAAGCAAACCCCACGTGTTGCTGCAGCAGAACTTCATCCCCCTCTGTATGGAGCTTCTCTCACAAGAAAAGATCTGATACTAAGGGCTCTCTAGTGCTAATCCTCCTAGCAGCAAATTGCTCTCTATATATTTTTCCTTGATTTCTCAGGAAACCTGCGGGACTTGCAGACTGTTCAACCAGCCAATCCCATACATGGAATGATGCACTCCAACAGGATGATGGGACAAAAATCTTCCTCCAGACTTCTCTGACACGTTTTGTTGTTCAGTTTGGGTTTAGCCCTAAATTTTGTGTCTGTGTATGTTGCTTGGGGTTTTTTTCAAGTAAACATATACATCACAGTACGACATTCTCTCTTTTTCTTCTCAGTGTTCAACCTGAAATTCAATCATCAAAACTAAATTAAACAAGCACAAACCTTTACTTAACTTTTAAACAGCAATGAAGCTTGAAAAAAAGATCCTGTACCTGAAATATCATGAGTAAATTATGACTTCACTTTCAAAATTTATCTTGGCCAAATTTCTGGAGTAAATCCATCAAATGCAATCTTCTGTGGGAATCTTAGTTCCAAGAAACAATTTCCTACACTGAGAAGCAGAGGGGAAGTACAACAACAAATTCATCCCTTTACATATGGCTGTTTTAGAGGTATACACCATAATAACACCTTTAGAGACAGACATCATGACAATGCAAAACTCAGAAAGACTGAGTTTTAAAACATCTGTATTTTACTGCTCAGCATCTGTTTCAGCTTCATGCTAAGGCTCAGACCTGAAAGGTGCTGAGCAACCCCAGTTCAGCAAACACTGAAGGGCACAATTTACTTAGAGCTTACAAAGGCGACTTCAAAATTAATGGGAAATCAAACAGACCAAAAGAAGCGGAGCAAAGAAAGCATACTTCTTTATAATATAAGGAAATAAAGTTAATCACACATGAAGTGACCTCCACTGTGCTGGACTCCCTATTTGAGAAGATGAAAGTCCATTTCCATCCACATGAGTTTCCCCATCCCACTTAGAAAGCTGTTTCTTCACAAGTCCTTACTTCTATCTGTGCACAACCTGCCTTGGGATGAGACACCAGCCTTCAGGGAAGTATCATGGCATTGAGCTGGGGTTGGATGGGGAACATGGCAGCCTACAACAATGGAGTCATCCTCTTTTAAAGCGCAGGTAACTTCAGCACATTCCAGAGGACACTTGAGCTATTGGCATTGAGCCCTGGGACCTGTCTGACTTCATGCTCACAGAGGTGGAAATAAGCAAACTAAAGCTAAGAGAAACACCCTGAACTAGTATTCTGCTCAGGGCTTTTACATATATTATGTCGGGGGAGAAAGAGTGTTTCAGGTACAAAAAAAACCCACAGTGAAATGAAGGGGCTTGGTTCTGCTTGTGCTGATGACCCCATTAATGTGTAACATTAATAGCTACATGTTTGCATTTGTACATGAGGGAAAGACAGAACCACTCAGCATCTACAGATAATTTACATAAATAAGGGTATAGGCAACCCATGGTAAGTAACTCATAAAAGGTTGGTAGAAAGGTATGAGAAGCAGCCTCCTCTCTTCTATTTGGCACTTGGCAGACTAAGTCCCATCAAGTATGTTGCAATTACCATGGTTCAATTACCTCAACTAGCTGAGAGGAACTTATGCCCCAGCTTTCTTTCCCCTGGAAAACTCTCAGGCTGGGCTGCTGCTGGGAGGATCAGCTGAGACGTGACCATTGTGGCTTAAAATTTCCAGGCCCCCAAGCTGCCCATACCCAAATTATGGTGATTTTAGGTGAAAATGGGCCAGAACTTTGTCTTCCAAGAGACTCATAAAGATTTCCCAGTGGGAATGGCTCAGACCCTTTTACAGAGAGAAATAGCTAAAGAGAAACATGTGAAAAACACCACTGGAAATCCATTAGTGAAATAAAGTATTTGTTTTCTAAGTTCAAATAATTCAACTAAAGAAGTACTAGCCATCAGAGAGGACCTCACATAAACATTTTACAAGTAGGTAGCAAAGAACCAGAAAGGAATAAATAAATTATTTCTCTGTCAATAAATCATGCAGATTGCAAGCCTTCTGGGGCAGATACTTTAGATACTGTATTTTCTCTTCAAGTCGGTACCATGTGCAACAACAGAAACCCCCCAATTATTTAATGGGGTCATTATATGCTGGACTAATATCAACAGAAAATTGCATGCAAGTAATAATGATGTAGATATGGTCCTGAAAAGGGCTGTGCAGCCATGACCACATCACTTGACATGGTGCATTGTTGAGCTCTTGTGTCTCCTGCACTGAGAATGCTGTAGACCCAAAGCTGCAGAGAGCTGAAGGCTGCCCTAAGGCTCAGCTGCCCCCACACCACGTCTGTTTGCAAGCTTATGCTGCAATGTCTTTCCACATGCCTCCACTTAGGGAACAGGTCAGAAAACTGTCCCAAATAAAAAAGGTTCAAGGTTCAAAAATAATGTAGCAATTTCTAGACAGGATTTTACAGAGCATAAGTGGCATTGTTGTTACATTTGTAATCAGGTAGACATATCTTAATGCAGCTTCAAAGTAGCCAAGAGCTGCTTGAGGCAGGGAGAAAGAAAGGCTCCTATTGGGAACACTAGAGAGACTATTTTGTATGTAGGCTCCCCCTCCCTACCCAAATTACAGTGGTAATCCATGTGTGCCTAACCTTTGGGCTCTCAAATAACTAATTAGTGTACTTTAATTAGTACATGCAGTGTTAGTGAGGTAATATTTCATCGTGTTTCAAGTAGAAAAGGTTTTGGCAGGGTGCAATCTTTTCTTAGTCCAGATTGGAATAACAGGGGTTATATAAATGTAAATTACACAATTTGACAGCTGTGTTACATCAGCATGTTATGACTTAAAGAGCTAAATCCCAGGACCCCTCACTGACCAGTGAAATCAGGCTCCCATTGAAAGTTGCCAGTGGAAGCAGCCTGCAGAAGACAGCCCTGGTGCAAACCCTCACGGCTCTACCGTCTCATCCTCCCCATCAGCAGCCCTGCCCTGGTCACCCGTGGGCTTTCTGTGTGTGCTCCTCCTTCCTGACCCACTGCCAGCCAAGAGTTTCTTCCTTCTCACACCCACCATGCCTGCTTTTCTCACTGTTGCTCTTTAATATAACTGGCCTTTCTTCTGCTTTCTTCGATCTTGACCTTTCTTTCTAACCTTCCTTAATTTACTTCTTCTAAATTCTTCTTCCCATTTTTGTCAGAAGAGCTTCATGCTATTTAAACCATTTATTATAACTGCATCTTTCTGAGCACTGACAGCCCCTTTCCCATTCCCATCATCACTGTCCTTCCAGCCCATTGCATTTCACTTTCACTGGCTCTTTTCTTGCCTTCTTGCCTGCCCTCCCTCTCACTCTGCTTTTCCTTTAGTGCCAGAGCAGTGCTGTGGGTGCCAGTATGGAGCCATCCATCAGGTGCTGGACATGGAGGACTCTATGGAAGAGGAGGGACTCTTTGGACAGAGGTCCAAAACACTCCCATGGCCAGGTGGCCTTGGCAAGATCAAGGTCCCCCCCAACAACAGCGACTACATGACTTAGTAATACTTTTGTTCCAGGGAGCAAAGCAAAATCAACTCGCTCTTGGTTACCTCATGCACTCCTCATTAGACTGGAACAGAAAACATTACTGATGGTAAAAGGACAAATCAAGGCGACCCCCATCTCAATAAAGATTCCTCCATCAATTCATCTCCACTTTCTTTCAAGTACCTTGTTCAAAATTCAAAGTAGGAATCAGCTTAGTTTGGCCTGGATCATACAAAAATTGGTCCTTAGCAAATGACTTATCACCGACACTTTTTTCTTCCCACCACAGCTTTTCCTGCTTTTCCAGTGGGCCTCTTGCCCCAGTGGCTGATACACCCTGAAGGTGCTGCAGCAAACACCTAACCTGGCTCTTCTGCAAGTCCTACAGCCAAACCAGGCTTTCAGATTGTTTCTGTTTTTGTTGGCTCCTACCACACTTTGGAAGAATCTGCTCCTTAGGTCTGGAGGGAACAAGGACAACCCAAAATTTTGTTGAGTATCATCTACAGGATTAGCTTTATTATGAGACTTGTTTGCTATCCTCTATCTGCTTTGTCCAGAGCCTGACATACAAGACTAGAATTTGCCTTTCACCCAGGACACATCCAACGCAACCACTTTGTCGCTAACACTACCAAATTTGAGGGTTTTATTCATGAACTTAAAAAAATGTTAAGCAAAATTATTGAAACATTTATGCTTGGTAACAACATGCACATGAAGTACAATCTAGCCTGTCTTTTCCATCAGGCATAAATAGATTGTCTCTAAACCTGTATCATTCAGAGCCTCCTGCTCCAGGAATTACACATGCACGAAGCCTTTGGGAATAATCTGAGGGCTCAACAGCTTTGATGGAAACAAGCGTGAAGTGACAAATGTAATTTTTACCCACATTAAAATAATGATCAAAACCCAGCAAGGGCCAGAACTTCAGTGCAGGAGGCCTTGCACAGACACAGAATTAAACTGCATTCCTTCCTCCAAGGAGCTCACAGGCAATTCACCCTGTAAGAGAGAGCAGAGAACAGGAAAAGCCCAGGGAAGCAGCAGTGCCCAGCCTTGCAGGCAATGGCTGCAACAACAGAGTAACCTGGTTGTAGTAGAATGTGGTTGTGTTTCACAGAAAGAAAAGGTCCAGAGATAATGGGGACCTGTGTATATGGATATCTAACACTGTTCTGGGGCTCCTCTGAAGACCAGACCAGAGAGGACTCCTGACTGTATTCAGGCTTCTGGCCCCAAGCACGTGCCTGCACTGATGCACACCCTCATGCACACTGAAAACAGTTTTGACACAAAAGAGTTTCAATCCCTTTTCTCTGTTGCATTCCTGCAAGGAGCTCTCCCAACCCCATCCACATCACTGAGGCATGTTCCAGGCTGGTGGTGTAGAGAGGGAGCAGGCAGGTTCTGGGACACATCCAAGAGGACAATTCAGAGGATATTGCCTCACAAGTCCTGCTCCACCAGCACCTTCAGCCAAGGCTGTGCCTTATGCCCTGGTTCACAACAAAAGCTTTTGTCCTGCATCCTGCTCAGCATTACACCCTGAGCACAGAAGGGGATATGGAAGGAGGAAGGAGCAACAGTTTTTCATATGAAACACAGAATTAAGAGAATTGCTCAGGATGTGGAAGGAGTCAAGGATGATGAAGTCATGCTGAAAGTTAAGGAGCATCTGACTTTACCATAGAAAACATCTCTGAGAATGCTTTCCAAAGTAAATCAGCTACATAGTTTCTTTTTTCCTAAAGATTTCTAGGAAGGAAAATCCTGCTGACCCTGGTGTCAGTGCATTTTACATCACAGCATCTAGAAGTACTATATAAAAGTTGGTAAATTCCCTACTTTGTAGCAGACAGCAATTATCCCTCTTTGCAAAATGAGGAACAGAAGTTAGGTGGGTTTGTCAAGGTTGTACTAGGACTGAACATGGGTCTTTTGATTTCCAGGACCATGACTTAAACCATAATCCTTCCCCTTTTTTCCACTATCATTGCAGTTTCCACTGCACTCAATACTCAGCATGGTGGTGATCATAATTTTACACTAATTTTGACTAATTTTCTGCATCACTGCTCTGCATTTAATTACTTCAAAATGTATCTCTGAATCATTTATATACTGTAAATGCTTTTTTGTGTTAGAATAGAAGTATCAAGTGGTCTGGCAAAGCTCAGCACTAAATAAATAGACCCTCAGGGAAAAATCTGAGGAAACCGGGGAGATATTTCTTTTTCCAAAAGAGCTGTGGCTAGTCTTATCTGTATTTCCCAAGTCTGTTAGAAAGTTTCACAGAGCAGAACTGAGGAAACAATCGCAGAAACCAATTTGATTGATGCAGCCTCCTTTTCAGTGTCAATAATTTTCAATAGGAGAGATCTGATTTTTTTGATGTGCTAATTATTTCTACTTATTCAACTATGAAAAACAACAGGCTGATTAAGAAGGGTGGGGAAAGCAACAAATAGAAAATAAATAAGTTGCTTGTGATGAGCATTTAATTTGTGAAAATGCTCATTACAAAGCAAAGAAAATTGACAGGGCAAATTCAGGGTGTCAACAGAAAATCAGCAAGCAGCATTTCTGGTAATAGTGGAGTGCAGAATAACACTGCCAAGACACAGTCTGACCTCTGTTCTCTACAGAAGATACTGTGGCTTAGAGAGTGTGGACTGCTGGAGAGGATGAAACCACAGATCCCCAGATGCACTGAAAATGTAGTGATTAATGAGGCCTGAAAATAAATATTTTATTCCAATTCTCTTAACAGGAAACTCTACATCTTGTCCCATGGATTCTTTTTTTAATTTAAAAAAAGTGGAAAAGAGACACGGAAAATGATGAAATGTTTGATAAACACCTTCAAATTACTGAAAATAACTTTATAACATGGTAATATGTAGATGGCATGTAGACTGACATAAAAGCCCAGTTGCTGGAAGCATTTTCTCATCTCTAGGACAGGACTAACTGGCAATTTACACATTGGCTGAAACATCTGAAGACAGTGCTACTTTAATGAAGAAATAGCAGAAGATGAGCACAAGGTTATTTTAAGCTGTCAGAGGACATCGGGGTGCTTCTGGAGCTTGGGCTGGCTCTGTGCAGGTATGTCTCAAGGCACAGCTCCTTTTGCCAAGGGGTCCTCTCCTCTGGGAGATCCTCAGTAATCAGAAAGGGATCAAGGATGGGTTGGGCTGCCCTGGGCCATCCCATGGGCATTGCAGGAAAAACCCCTCAGGAAGCTCTTGAGGGCACTTGGAGGATGAGGACACTCAAGAAGTTCAGACTTGGCAGCACTGCAGATCCCATGCAGAAAAAAAAATTCTTGAAGACTTCTATTTGGCAACAACCTAATGCATGTAAGCAAAAAGATGAAAACTGTAGAACCACAGATTTTTAACTGCAAGGATGCAAGGATACCTCAGTAGCTGGGCACTCTGCCCTGCCTGAGGCTCTGCACTGGTTTCAGCAACTGGGACTCCACCTCCTCTGATTTTAAGTCAGTGAGCTGGTTGCTTGGTCCCAGCTGCTTCTCTGGGCTTGGAGCAGCAGGAGGAGACCATCCTCAGGTGGAAATTGTCTCATTGACATTAGACATGTATTTTAGCAGTGAATTAAACACCTCTAGATATATCCAGTTGGAGCACCAAGGCTAAATTAAGCTGAAATGACAAAACCAGGCAAAGGCAACCCTCTCATGGGCCATATTCCCAGGATTGCTCCTGAGATGCAGTGTAGTTTACACAACAGCCTTACTGCAGGACTGAGCCAAAATCTACAATGTAGTCCTTCTTTTTGTTTGTTTTGGGTTTTTTATTATTTTGGGGTTTTTTTTTTTTTTTGTTTGGTTGGGTTTTTTTGTGTTTTTTGTTGTTGTTGTTTTTTTAATATTATTCAACGAGTTCTACCTAAACTCCACACCTTCTCCAGCCATTGCTTCTGTGGTACAGAAGGGAAATTTTAAAATCATATGTTGTATATAGAATATACTTTAATTACCTCCTGAAGTCTGCTATTTTTGGTATAACATATCTCCAGTGGCATGCAAATCTGGATTTTATTATTAAAAATTGAGATTTGATTGAATCTGATTTGAAAATGAATTAATTTATGATAACATTAAGTCATACCAAATTGCCTGCTATTAGTTCAATATTTTTATCCAGCACAATAAATAAATCCTTGTTCTCCTCAGTGAGGGACAGGAATATAAGTATTGCACTGTGAAAAGCACATTCCTTGCAAAATCTTTTCAGTACTTTTTACTTGCCGTATCTTCTTTGCCTTTAATTAATTTACAAAATAAAAAGAACACTAAGCTCTAAGTGAAACATTCATATTCTGCTTAATTTTAAAGTTTATTTTCTCTGTAGTAGTGTGAAACTTTCAAGATAAAATTCTCTGCTTTCTACTTACATGTGCTCAGTTTGTATACTACATTATTAGACTAAGGCTACAAACACACAACTGTGTTTCTATTGCTCCCAAGTTTACAGACTCAGGGAGTTGCTTCCATCTACATTATTATTTCCCAATTTCTTTGCAGGCAAAATTCAATCCTCTATTTTCTGCTCATTCAAAGCTGAAAATAGTAGCCACTGTCTTGCATTTTCCAATTTCTTCCCCAAAAAATATTTTCATCTCATTTTGTTACCAGATACACAGAAAAGAAAGAAGACCTGGCAGCAGGGTTTGAAAGCTGGCACATTTGGGAGCTGGAGGACTAAGATTTGGAAGACGACTCCAAGTTCACAATGATTCCAAATCATTGGAATCCAAAGGGATTCCTTTCAAGGATTATGTTGCTTAAACCTTTTTTTAAAACAGGTTGGTATGGGTTGGTGACCTGCAGGGACCTGTGAAGCTGGGTGGGTGGTGAGCAGAGGAGGGGTGATGGAGCTGGACATCAGGATGAAGGGTAGGTGGAATGTGGCCAGAGCACCTCTACACACACATCCATGCACAGAAACCTTTTGTGGATGTGCAATAAATTCCAGGACCCTGAGTGTCATAGTAACTTCTCCTGGGACCTCCTTACATGTTTCTTGTCCCAATGCCTGGGGCTGTCCCCAGCTGCCCTGCTCCTGGCTGGGGTGGCAGGATGGGCCCTGGCTGTGACACTGCCCTGCCATAGCTGTGCACTGACAGTAACTACTTGTGCCTGGAAAGTTGATTGAATTTAAAATTGTGCCTTACCATTAACTGAATGGTGAAAATTAAAACAGCATTAATTTTAAGAAGAAATTAGTTCCAGAGAGGAAACTATTAGCAGTAACCTATCTTCTTCCTGAATGTTCTGCTTTGCAGATATCCAGATATCTCATCAGCAGAAGCACGTGTCACTGTGAACAGCAATGAGGGTGTGTGTAATACAGCTCAGCAAATACATATTTGTCTGTAATTTCCCCTACCAGCTTAGAGGTTGGCATTTTGGGTGCATTTAAAACTGTTAGAGGTATTGTAGAAGCATCTTTGGCTAGAGATGAGAAATACATCTCCTGAGACAGCAGGTGAGAGACCATACTTTGGAAGGAAGCAGAGGGAAAGATACATTTTCAGAGGTGGTCACCTACTATCACAGATTTGCTGCAGGTCCAAACCTTGCCAAAAGAGGATGAGGCACCTGATTTTCACCACATTATGGACGGAATTACCTCTGCCCCACTGCTTTCCTCCTTCCAACTGTTTTCCATGACGTTATGTTGAGAAAGCTTTGGTGAAGTTCATTTCCTAGTCTGGCTTTGTGGGCAGATGCAAGTGCTCAACCATGGTTTCTGCTGACTCCTATGGAAAAACACAACAGCAAAGCAAGTCGACAGAGTTTGCAATTCATCTGATCTCACATAGCTACAAACTACAGCATTTCTGTGTCAGTATCAGTTCAATTAATATGAACTATGATAAGAAACTGTTAAGGAAGATTTAATAAGTAAAAAAAAAAGCACAGTTTTTTCAATAATAACAATTTAAGAACAAAAAAGACATCTGATTGCTCTGCTGTAATAAAAATACATATACGTGGCAGTTTCAGTAATGTTTTATTTTCTTTTTCCATTAGATCTGAGAGAATCAAGAGTTTCCCCAGTGAATGTAACTGGCTGAGTGATTTCACTTATTCCTTCTTTGGACTGGATTAAGTTGCTGCCATCTGCTTAGTGTCCCAAGTACTTTTGAGGAAAATTCTTTTCACTCAAATGGTTACGTAATGGTACGTGGTCTCTTGCCATCCTTGAATGCAGTCACTGAAAAGACAGAGCTATAAATAGGAAAAAAATAGTTATGATCACCATCAATTGCTGTCTGTGCTCTGTCTTCTTTTAAGTCTGCCCTGCATCAGGCTGTTAGCTCCCTTTAAACTCACCTCCCTTTCTTCTTCTACTCCTAAAGACCAAAAGTACAACACTGACCATATAATTCCATTCACTTGCTTTTTTACTGAGCCCCAGATTTTTTTTGGCTTACATGTATTCTCCAACAAGTCTTGGTATGAAGTTTTCAGGAGATGTAAAACTCAATTTTTCCCTTGATAGCTCAGTCATTTTTCTAGCATCACTTAAATATTTGTCTCATTTCTCTGCTGTATCTGTGTGGTGCTAAACTGTATCCAGGGGTTTGTTATGCCTTTGTTATTGAGGTTAGAATCCTTAACTGCTCTGCATTTCCACTGAATGAAAGATCTTAGTAAATAGTCAGAGATGAATTTAGGTCATGCTTTTTACATCTTCAGGTGTTAATGGCCCATATTTCCACTCCTGGATTCCAGTCCAAGAGTGCAGTTTTTTAGCCCTATAAATAATAAGCAAGGAGAGGAGATCATCTCCCTATTCTGAGTTGATATGCACCACCTTCCTTTTTCACAGCACTGCACTGAAAGCTAATCCTCAGCTGTGTGCCCAGTGTGACTCCCAAATCCTCACATATTTCCAAGCAGCAGACAAATGAAAGCTTCAAGTACCTTGCTATACCATCTAGAGTTCTGAAAGATACATAAAAACCTAAAAATTACAATAAAGAGAAGGCACCAGGGAATATGAGTCCGTGCCAATATATGTATAATCTCATTGCACCCCATCTCCATAACTCTTGAGAAGTTGCCAGTAGCACATTAAGCAATAGGATTGCTATCTGGTTTGGATGTTTCAGTCAGTTCTTCGCCTGCTTCCTGAGGGTGGAGAACTGCCTTTGGACTAAGGGGTTCTCCTTTTGCTGGAATTCTCATTCAGTTTTATTTTTCATAAATGTTTCATCTGCCCTACATGTATTCAGGGAGGACAAAGCTGGGCGACCTGCCTCTTACATATGGTGTGGAAAGCACTGAGGCTTGGGATGCTCATTATTCCCACAGGAGCCGGCTCCATGGTCTCCAACAGGCTGCCCAGAAACATCTGGCTCTCCTGCAAGGCCAGAGTGTGTCTGTCAGGCTGTCTGAAGACTACTGCTAGCTGGATGTTCACTGGGCGTTAGCATCTGTTCAGGACTATTGAGCAACACCTTGCAACAGCTGGGGTGAAAATGCCAAGTTACAGTCATAGACACTTCAACAGGAGTGCAAAATGTTAAGTACTACAATTGCAATGTGGGGGAAAGGCTAATATTGCTCTAATTCCCATGGAAAATGTCTGTAATGATCACCTGAAGTTCAGTGCTTTAGCTTCATCACATCATTGGCAAAAATGGATGTTTCTTGTAACAAAGTAACAACAATTCTCCATGATAAATTACATAAAGAATCCCAAACGCTGAGTCGAAAGTCCTGCCGACAAACACCTTTTACTCAGAGTACTATGAAACTGAGTAAAGGACACATTAAAGTTATTATAGATAAGAAAAAAATAGTTGGAGGAAAAAATAAACCAGTGACAAAATAAAGTTGCTTCTCATTGATCACTGGCTTCCAAGGAAAATTTAAGCGTTTACTACTGGAAGAGACATTGCTATTCCTATAAACTCACCGATAGGGCTTTTCTTGCTGATGCCTATTAATGATCCTCCATTAATGATCCCTCATCATTCATCATCTTTCTTTCTTCATTAACCTCTCTTTCTCTTCACTCCTCCAGTCTGTGAAAAGCCCAATGGACTAATATAGTGTAGACAATTTTTAAAAGCCCCAAGTCTCTTTTAAAAAACCCCAACACTCTCCGTATCTCAGGAGTAACAACAGAAACTTTTATTTCACCTCAGGACTCACTCAATCCATATGACACCTATAAACAATGAATCAAAGCACCAGCATCACCCTTCTAACCTCCACTACTGCTCATACTGGGGTAATTAAAAAAGCTCTTTTTAATATTTTTTTATAAATATGAAATGACAGCCCAAGAATACGATGGGCTGGCGTAGATGCATTTGGCATCATTGTAAAATGAAATTTATAAGGCTGATCCAGTTACCAACATTTTAGAAGTTGGGAAACTTTCTGTCCCAGATGGCTTAACAGGTGACTCCTATAAATTACACAGTACATTACAGCAGCATCCCCCAGTCTTGTTAGAATAAGAAGTCAGTCAGCATTTCCATTATAAACCCATATTTTCAAAGTTTATTAGATAGCCATAAAAACATTCTCTAAGCTGAGTCTTGGCACACAGTGGATTTTCACCTTATGAACAAATTTCTGTGTTACAGAAAGCACAATCACCTGAAACTCACGTTTCAAATTAGATCAAAATTTTCAAAGCTGATTAAAACCAAAACCTCTGAAATTTTGAGAACTCCTAAAGCCCTTCTTGCTTTGTTGCTGAGGATATTAAGTTTAACAAGGTTTTTTTCCTTTATGACCTATGATTTCTCGCTAACTGATCCTGAAGGGAGGTTATTGAATTTGCAACATGATAATTCCTTTCACAACAATGCACCAGAACGTCATAAAGGGAAACCTACACCACATTCTAACAGAAGGAGATCTAAAGCTATGGTGAAAGGGAAAAAAAAAGGCAAATACAGTCTTGAAAAAAATGGAGTCTTGGAAAAAACTTCTAAATTTGTCTGCAGTCTGATTCACTCTTGTTAGGTGCAATAATTAAGGTGAAATAATTATAATTAAACAAAACCTCAAGATTTAAGGTGGAAATGAAATGGAAATTCTAAACAGCTCCATATTTCATGTATTTCTCATTCTAATCTGCACATAATGACATTTAAACACGCACACAGCAGACTTAATCCCAAATAGCCCAGAAATAGTAGCACAGGCACAGAAACAGGCCTTTGAGGGACACATGGTGATTGTTCAACATGTAAAGTATTAAAACCACTCCTATTGATATGTCTGAAAGTTGAAGCGGACAACAATGTGAATTCTGTGCAATTTAGTTTCTTTGCTTAATGCAAGGAGCTCAGTTTGTATAGGTTGTTAGCTCACACATTTGTCCCCATGCTTCAGTTCTGCCTGCCTGTGTTACAGAAGAATCTTCACTCTGGAGGTAAATGGGCACCTCTGAGACCACGGCCCCTACAGACCCTGGCTCTGATGGACTCACACCAGCCACGTCATGCATGTTGAGCACGGTGCTGTTACCAGTCCCATGGGAGAACAGTCAGCATCAGACAGCTTTCAGAGATCTTCTGGATCAGCTACTGCCTGTTCACATGCCTGCCCTGCTCTTCCAGATGACACAAGAAGGCAGAACCACAGCCTTGTCTCTTACATTTTTGAGGGCAGTTGACTGACTGCATGACTAACACCTGAAGTTGCCATTTTGGTTCAGTCCTTCAAACATATATTTTCTCTGAACAAATAAAGGATTTCAGCAATTTCTGAAGGACAGTTCACATGCAGACATGCTGGCTCAGGTACAAGCATTGGCAAGGTCAGGGTTATTTCCACGCTGTCAGTCAGGCAGCACATATCGTATTTCTTCCTCCAACCTAACTGCAAAGTCAGCTGAAGTCTATGGAGGGCGTCTTTCTTTTACACCTTGACTTCACCTCACTGTCATGGAGGAAGGTGTGGAGATTCAGAGCTTTGTGTCTGCTTTGTACTGCTGTAATTCCTTACAAGAATATGAGGCAGCTCCGTGGCAATTTGAGCTGGTCAGGCAGTAACAGGCAAGACTCCAGACTGTCCCACTGAACAGGATGCATTAATTTGTGGTAAGAACAAATAAAACAGAATAACAAATAAACAAACCAGAAGTCTAGATGAGGCACGTCACATTGATAACCTCACTCCCCAGGCTGACAGCAACAAGGCAAGGGATACTCCTTTAACTTCCTCAGTGCTTCATGAGCTCCCACCTCACCTGTGCTTAGCCTCTCTTCTTACTTACAACATTACTAATTTATGCTACACACAATTTACTGTATTCAAGTGCTTTTGGAAGAATGTAAGTGAAACTGGTCTCCATTCACATTTTGGCTTCATGCCTGACAAATCCCACATCAGTGATGCCTGCTGTTCTTCTGTTTGATCAAACCTTTGCTTTGCATTGCCTCACACCCAACTTGTGTGAAGTACCCCCCCTCACAGACTGAATTTATCTCTCTCCATAGAAATATAAGAAAGATAAGAAGGAAAAAGATAGGATAACTATTGACAGAGCACAGATGCATCATCCTCACAGTATGCTTATTTTGGTTACATTCTGGTAAAATCACCATTATCAAGCCATGTTCTGATATGACAAAATTGCTGTCAACAAGTGGTCTGGGAAAGGCATAATGAAGGTGAATCCCAACCAAGGGAATATTTCACATTCTTCCTGGCCCACAGGGCTTCCCATAATCTGAAAGATCCACAGACAAAAGAAGGTCTTTCCCATGTGACTCCTAAACTTCTGTTAGCCTTTGCTTTCCTCATATAAGTACAGAAACAGGAGGTGGCATGCAAACTTTACAGTGAGAAGAGTTTTTACAGTCTCTATGGGCAGAACAATGTTTGCTTAATATCTTTCACATTTAGAGAGAACTATATTCCTCTTGAGATTACTCCTCTGCGTTGTTTTTATCTAAGGGATGTGAGAAGGGCAATTAAAAGGACATACTTGTCTGCAGCTGCTCCCTAAACCCTAGCTACAAGATCTATATGTGTCACCCCTTGATCCACACTATTTTTCATTGCTACTTTTGTTGACATTATCTAGGTAGTGCTAAGTCCTACAGCTCTGCTGGTTTCCTGGGAAAGACAAGACATTGATTTCAACAGGCAAAATGACTGATGGAGTTTGGATTTCATGTTCTGCAGCTTTTTCATGCATGTTTTTCTCTTTCAGCCTTGTAGGGTTGTCTCATTAATGGCATCTCCATTCTTTCTAGCTACCAAATACTCTTGACTACTGAGAGTTTTCCCCTCCCTGTTTTCAGAGGAGGTGGAACACTCTTTTAACTGGCTTTTTATATTAAATTATTTTATTTTCTTTTCTATCTTTTTATTACAGATGGAAAATGTAATATTCCTACTACAATAATTCACCTGTAGACACAGTGTATATTGAACAGTCCATCTAGCAGACACCTCATAGTCCCTGTACTAAATCTGGGGACTTAATGCCCACTATAATGGAGTTGACAAAGGCATCATGAAAGTTACTTTTCGCACTTTTATTGTCTTAGGGGTAGTTCACTGTACCCCAAAGGTTTTGGACAAAAAATTGAGAATTTATTAAAGACATGATGTGATTTTCCATCCTAAGATATGTGGGTTAGCTGTAAAGAAAAATTTTGCCTTGGGTGATTTTGGATCAGCAAGTAATTCACCCACAGACCAGGTTAGCAGGTGATCAGTGGCCATGAAGACTTCTGAACTTCATTTGGCTTCCTTGTTTTGCAAAATTTAAACAGTGCTGTGTTTCCTGGTTAAAAGCAGCACCACCTTTTGTCTTAAAACCATCATAACCTAATAAAACAATGGCAAAAAGAAGTACTGTAACCATGGCTCAATTAGAATAACATCTAAGACAAAAAATCCCTCTTGTTCTTGAAATGCTTTCCACCAAAATAGCACCTTGCTAATCAACAAAGCTCAAAACATATTCATGAAAGGCCAGATTGTGGCCATCAGACTGCAATGTGATGCATAAGACAGTTAAAGACAGTAATAAAACTCAAGCCGTTCGCTGATTAAAAAAAAAAAAAGAGTAAAAGGAGGGCTTCCAGGGGAATATTTTACCACATTTCAAGAAGCTTTAAACCTACAGTTTAGTTGGCTGCTTGGTGGCAGTGCCTTACTGCATTTCAAGTATTTATTTGTCATTTTCACCTGGAATTCAACAAATTTCTGTTTAGCAACTAGAAATCCCATTTTTGACAATGAGAGGTACCAAACAGATGTTCAATTTTTCTGAGTAAAATTGGTATTTTCTGTGGTTTCTTGAAATGTATGGGCTAATTTAAAGCACTGGAGCCACTGGAAAATAACAAGAATCATTTTATGATGGAGCCCTTGAATACATACATAGGTCTTTGGTCCTTTATGCAGGGACAGTGACTGGGCAGCAAACTTCAGTATTACTGAGAAACTTAGAGAAAGAATAGTTGCTTGAATTTTTATTTTTACACAAGTGAGCAATGCAGCACATAAATTTCCTCCAAGCTTTGGCAAGAGCTCACAGGTAGAGCACAAGGCAGGACATCCAGAGCCTGTGACCTACAAGTCATCTCTTGCTCAGCTCCTGGCAAATGCAAGTGCCTTAGTTTCACTCCACAAAAGAGACCACCATGCTCCATGCTATCTTCTGCTTGTCCCATGGTACATGAACAGATTGGGGCACTCACCAAGCCTCCCTTGAGGCTCAACAACTTGTCATGCCCTTGTCACCTGCAGTCTGTCACTTGCCAGGCATCCAGACCAGTACCCATAGATGGGCACTGGGGCACTGGTGTATTTCTTTGCTTAAACCCACCACTTAAGCCTGTCCTTTCCACTTTATCTACTTGTACACTCTACTTTTATCCAGTTTGACAGAACAATCCTTTAAACTTATTTAAAACTTCAAGTTTTTATTAACAGCAGGGATCACCCTTGGGTTTGGATACCTTTGTACACATGTGTATAAATATACACACATATCCATATGGTTGAGTGGATGTAACCAGTCTGACTTCATGTGTATGCTGTGAGCAAATATGTTAAATACCAAATAAACAGAGAAGAACATCTAATTCCTATCCCAAAGAAGAAGCTGAATAAAGTCATTTAAAAGATAGCACAGAACTCAAGGAATTAAACTAATGTTTTGCAAATATTTCCCTCATTACTCACTTGTTTACTGTGATTCTTAACCTAGTTTTCCACAAGTGTGCTTACCCTGTCTGTCCTGTCTGTCCATCAGTTTACCCTAATTGTATTTGGCAGACAGTAGACATCTTAGAGGACACTCACACATATTTGCTGAAAATCTGAAATGTCTGATGGAAACATGAGAAGAACTCAGCTGTTGTTTAATCTGTTTGGCAGCAGATAGCCAGTCCACAGCCATATGTTCTCTAGAAAATTAATATGTATGTGTCTCTGATCATCATACAGTATCTTGCTCAACAGCAGAAAAAGTGAGCTTAGAGTATTGTGGAGGGGCAATAGACCAGAGGCAGAATTGACTGTGCTGTTGCAGAGGTAGACTGGCAGTATGGACAGTGCTCAGGAGGGCAGAAATAGAGTTTACTGCATTGAGATAAGGCATACAAGACACAGAACAACAAACCTAGATTAAACTGTTAATTCTGATGCTCAGGAGTTTCAATCTTTGCACAAAAATACCAAATCCCTTCCCTCAAATCAGGCTTCTTCCAGTGCTCAGGCTCCTCATCCTCTCACCATGGAAAGCCTCAACTTCCACACCTGCTTCCCCAAGAAAAATTTTGTTTGGGAACTGCCAGAAGTCTAGTATGCTGCTTGCACCAGGAGAGAGAGCACTTGGCAGACTCTTGCTCAGCTCAGATATCTCAGACTGTGATATGTCTGGATCACACCAGCTCCTGGGACTAAATCCTCCAAGTCACTCCCACACTTGAGTTCCTTCCACGGCAGTGAAGTGCATCTCCTCCAAGCCCCTGGCCCGTTCCCTCCAAAATATCTCTTCCTTTAATTCATCTTGGCTTAGGAATGAGTACAAATAAATCCATTGATATCACAACTTAAAGCTCAGCATCTTAATGCATCAAATCTTTATATGACTAAACTTAAACTCTAAGAGATACAACGTGAAGCTAGTCCACATCCATAAATCCAGCAGTTAAAATGAAAATAATGTAGTAAAGAAAGAGATTTAACCACATACAGAATAGCTGAAAGTAATTCATGCTGTCTACCCAACTACCTGCCAGTGAGGTTGTAATTCAGCTGACAGTGTTCTCAACAGATGTTGTCTGACTGTCAAAAAAATAAAATGTCTGGGTTCATTTCCAATATAGAAATGGAATGGAAATAAATATGAAATATTTTGCCATCTGTTACATTGCTGAGTCACTAGAGAATATTATCCCCAAATGTGCATATTTCTAGATTAATTGGTCTATAGCTGTCTGGCAACTAGAATTCAAAAAAAATTCTCCAAGGCACTGATTCCACCACATTACAGAAGATAAATGGAGATGATTGCTGCAAAGAGAAATATTAGCCCAAGCACTAGAAGAAGAAATCCTTGAAGATACGGTGCTGTCTTATTATACATTAATTAATTCCCAGATTTTTACAATGAGCCTCCTGAGACTCTGTAAATATTGTGTCTTCAGTCAAATCACTTCTTGCCTGGACTTGGTGCACAGCCTGTGCTTGCAGGGATCTCTGTGTGCCGCACAGCAGGGTGGGATTGGGGATGAAGAAAGGAGAAAGAGGGATTTCTCCCAAGGAGAAAGAGGGATTTCTCCCCAAGGAGAAAGAGGGATTTCTTGGGGTGAGACTTTGCACTTATGCGCTGTTTGAATGCAAGCCCCGAGTGGGAGCAGCATAAGGCTCCAGGCAGTATGAAGTCTCCAGGAGCCACAAATTATGCCAAGATAATTCGTCCACTTCAAGTGGCTGTGATGGTACCCAGGGGAGCACTAAGCCTCCTCACCTTCCTTTGTGTCATTTTTTTCCAGGGTGTTAATCCTCACCCCTTGTCTCACCTGGGCGTACCTGCCTGGCACTCTTGGAGGTGCCTTCCAGTGCACAGGATTGCCAATGAAAGTTGCAGAGGAAAGTCATGGCAGCCTAGGAGGGCTGGGGGGCCAGGCAGGCTCCATCGTGTGTCCTGCCTGCATGAGGCTGGAGGAACCTCCATGATTTCTCTTCTAGTTGATAATACCCCCTAAGTAGTGAAGTCTTTTACCTGATGGACGTTCTCATGTGGCATTAAAGGATCAGGATTGCCTGCTCAAGGGTTCCATCACCTTCTCAGAGCA
Organism: Molothrus ater; assembly: GCF_012460135.2. Lineage (NCBI taxonomy): Eukaryota > Metazoa > Chordata > Aves > Passeriformes > Icteridae > Molothrus > Molothrus ater. Next base: position 131,604,760 of record NC_050478.2, read on the forward strand.
CAGTAGAATCCCCCAATCTTTTTCAGGAGATAATGGATAATTTTCAACACCAGCTTAGCATAAAAGAAACTGTAACCTATCAGCTAGATCTCCTCTAGGCAGGAGATCAGTCCTCTTGCAACTCACATGAGACCAGTCATGAGGTATTTGCTCATATTCTGCTTCATTACATGGGGCACTTTCTCAAGTCAAGCATTAGGTCAAGGTTACCAATGTGATACTGAGATGGAAACCTGGAAACCAATGGCCTGCACCAAGTCTGTCTCAAACCATGCCCACTATTTACCTATCTGTGCTTTACTCCATTCAAATCAGGAAGTCTTTGGCAGAGAAAAGCAACCTGATGGCATTGCAGAACTGACTCTTTAGAAGCCCTCTTTTCTACTTCTTCATATTATTTCCATGTGATAATTTTTTTTATTGCTAATTGTTAAATGACACCCATCATCCATTGCAGGAAAAGTCAAAGAGAGCAAGTGATCTGGGACTCTAACTCACACCCAGACAGCCTCTGGGGTGAGGACAGTTACAGCCCAACTTATCCCTGTGAGAGCAATTAACTACCAACCAGGATGTACCAGAAATACAGCACAAGAACACACTCCTCCAAGGCCCTGGGCAGCTTCAGATTACTTTGAAATCAAAGAGAAATGTGAACGCTAAAATCTCTCATCTGATCTGCAGCTTAAATAACGTCTGTAAAGACTGTACACTTATATACTAAAAAAGCTAAAAACTTACCACTCTTCTCAAATCTAGCAGTGTGAAGGGTGGTTGAGTACTTGAAGGAATTGCAAACCATCCTAGACATTTTTGAAAGTAATGTGACATTTAATACGATAAACCAAAGTTTGAGAACCAGCCTTTTTGCAATTATGACATTTTATGAGTTATTTATGAGTATTTCAATTAAGTGAACTCATTAAAAGAATATGAGTTTGTTGACTGAGGTTTTTCTGCTCTGATATTGGTTAGCACTGGAGAATAATTTAAAAGGTCCTAACCACTCAGTTTAAAAATCAGGCAGATAAAGGCACCTGTTCAGATACCAGCAATCTAAAGTACTCATGGTGATAACAGGGTCTTGAGACCAGGTAGTAGAAGCAGAAAATACAAGACAAGAACTTGGCCCATTCTGTTTACTTGAAGCACATGGTCTCACTGAATTGAACAGAAAGAACACACAAAAGCCAAAAAACAGAAGAGAAGATGTGGTCAAAAACAATCCACATAGGTTACACCAGGAATCAATAACACTAAACAGCAGAAAAAAGCAGTAATACACCAAGGGAGAGGGGGGTAAGATGGGGGAGAAGAGCAAGTGTTATGAATAAACTCAGTAAATCAGGCCAACTCCCCCGAAAATAAAGATAACTCAGATAAAGTTTGTAAGGTGTTTGCAGAAAAATGCAACAACAAAGTGAAAGAATTTAAAGGAAGTAGAGATGGCAACATGGGGAGACTAAGAGAAAAAGAAGCAAAAGACCCATCAGAAAAGCAAAGGTCTGTAAAGATTCAATAGGAATTATAGTGTACAGAATAGCCCATATGCACTGAGCTTTTGGAAGAGAAGACTCAGTCAAGTTTAAGTCAATTGTTTCATGTGAGCATCATCATCCCAAAATTCATCATTTACGTGTTTGGTATGTCTTGGAATTGAAGTAAACCTTTCCCTGTCCTGGTCACAACCATGTTATTTAACAGCAAGAACTCCATTCATCATCAGGCTAGGTTTGCCTTTTATCACACGACCAATGTTGTAGCTCTCATGCCCACCTTTCCCTGCATTTTGAAGCAAAAATAGATCAAGATTCTCAGTTCCCTAAGGTGTTCATGATTGCTGTTCTGCATAGTGTCTTCTCACAGGAGGTTTGGTCATTATTACCTCATCCTACTGCAAAGAGAGCTTCTTCAAGGATCTGGTTCTTCCCTCTCCACCACAAATCTTCTTTTCCATCTTTGAGTTCCACATGGTCATCACCTCTCACAGGATATCCAAGCAGTTTTGGACCATCATGGCTGTCCCCTCTTCTAGAACTTTCTGTCAAGACAAGACTGTGCTTTGTCCCACTCCCCCAAAGTCTTACCCACTTTGCTATCAGGAAAGTTTGGATGCTGAGGCAACAAGGAAATGCTTGAGCTATGCCAAAAGCTGTAGCTATGCAAAAAGAAGTAGTTACTTTGCAACAGGATATGTGAATGAAGCACTTTTGAGAAATCAGCAAATTTAGCCGAACAAGCTAACTTCAAAAGCTAACCACTATTTGAGCAGACAATCTTATAGAGCATGCACAGAAAACAGAGGTGAAAAGTCCAAGCCCAAGGAAGACTTCTGAGCCTTCATCCAAAATGACCACCAGGAGGCTGACAACCACCTCGTGCAGAAACCACGCATGTGCTACAAGGGCTTACATAATCATTAGAAACTATACCGTAATATGAAGGTTAAGAAAGTTTAATGTGCACATTAAGTAAAAAAAAGTATAAAATCTAGTGCTGTGTGAAGAATGGACAAGTGGGTTTGTGGTGGAGCTATGCCCCTCACTCCCAGCATCGAATAAACAAATAGCTGCTCTATGGGCCTTAAACTATGGAGTACCGTTTTCTTGCCTAGTTTTTGGGCATCAGTATCCAAAATAGAGTTTAAGGTTTTTTTTCCCTTAAATTGCAGATGTCCAGGGCAGGGTCTCTGTTCCTGGGTAGCAAACATTGTCTTTCCTTACAAACTAACTTTCAGAATACACCGGGTACGTGAGGTGTCCTGTGGGTACCTAGTCACCTGTGTGTGTGCAGATGAAAGATCCAGGATGAGTCACTTCTTTCAGAAGATATCTCTTAGAGCTGAATAACTCATTGTATAGGTTTTGCAAAGATAAGTGAGTGCTCTGGAGGGTTGGATTGTGGGATTTTTCTTCTGATAATACTATTGGGAGCTATGATAGCTTTCCTCTCCTTGCCTTTTTTCTTTTCTGAAACTTTTCTTAATGGGACTTCATTTGCCACATGCACACGTGCATACAGTGCACAAGACAGTCTTAAGTGTTTCTGTTTGTGATACTGGTGATGATTTTCTTCCTGTCTGGTAGAAAGGGAAACATCTGAACTCCTTTTCTAACCCCAGTCACAATATGTCGCTCTCTTTTTATACTCTCCCCAAAGCATTCATGGCAGTCATTGCTGGGTATTTGCCCTGTGGTCCAGCACAACTACTCTTATATTCCTGCCTCCTCATATTCAATATTCTGGGAGAGGACATGGCAGCTTTCCAATGTTTATGGCCTGTGCCTGTGTGCTGTTTCTGCCTGCCAGAAAGGGTCAGCTTGACTCTCACTGGCCTGGATGTGTACAAGCCAACAGGATTCCCTAGAACAAGAACTTAAAAAAATGCAGTGACATTTTATTCACTGCAAGAGACAGATGCAGCATGATAACAGGTACCCAGCAATGTGCTGGAATTGAAGGTTTCTAAAATTAATCTGGACAGTGCTATGTCTGACCTGATCTAGAGATGCAACAGTCCTGTTTTCACCAGGCAGTTCCCACCAACATCACTTTCAGTGGTGTTCTCATAATTTTAAATGGGACACTTGAAGAAAAAGGCCCCGAGGTGGCCTTCAGTCACTGACAGGGAATCCATTTTCCAGTTGTGTTTATCTCCTTTATTAATTCCTGTAGCTTGCATCAAAGACACAGTCTGTCAGTCTCTTTGATACCGAACATGTTGGGGAGAAGTTCTTGGCAGACCCCTAAATGTCAGTGCTTGTGTCTTCTCAGGTTGGGCAAGATCAAGTTCATGGTGTTCTGGAGGGCTTTTTTAAATAAAGAAGAGAATAGAACAAAACAGAACTTGAATGTTCAGCTGGCAAATACAGAACAATGAACCAGCTCTTAGATTATTACACAATACATGAGATAGCTAAAATAAACACATATTACACAGGTAAAATGCTTAAAAATAAAATAAGGCTGGAAGTTACAATTCCTTTTTAGATGCATTCCCCTAGGAAAGTCAGTACTCATGCTAATTAAGAATGCTTACTTAATGCTGGATTTTTTTTCTCTAAGAATAGTGAATGTTTCTATAAATTGAACAAGCAAAGGTGCACTTGGAAATGGGATAAGAGAGAAGACTTAGCTACTAATGCTACAATGAAAGTCTCCCACTCTGATGTGCATGAATGAAATCTCCATATGCTTGATTTCTAGGCTTTTTTTGGCAAATATGGTCATCATGAAACAGGGAGAGAAAAAAAGAGGAGAAAGACTTTAAGGGAAAAAAGTAGAGTAGGTCTGGGCAGCTTGTTTTACTCTGCTGCTGGTGAAATGATAATTTGTTTCCAAATAGCCCCACAGCTCCCAATAGCTCTGACTGGCTATTACTCCACTGTTCGGGCAAGTTGCTAATGGCTTTGCATTTTCTTTTATTGTCATCAAGAGTGTCTGGAGTTCATTAAGAATTACAGGAATAGCCTCCATGCTTTTCAAACTAGATTTGGGAATATAAGTAGAAGGAATCAGTGATTATAGGCTTTGCTAATTCTGTGGTAGCCCATCACAATCATTGGAAGAGTGAATAAGAAAAACAGCCACTTGGGAAGTTGTGAGAAGCTGTAAGTAAGTATAATATACTGTTGTGAAAATAGAACACAATATACCTTTTTTGGTAACTGTTATATTTAAAAGTCCTATCAAAACCAAAAATAAACTAAAAAGATAGCATTTTCAATAGCTATAAAATAAAAGAAAACCTTCTATTCTATGAAATTAAAATCAAATACTTTCACCCACTCACACAGTTTAACGGGCCATAAAGATCTAACAGTGGCAACATTTACTTATAAGAACTTATAAGACACAATCCTCTTCCTAAAGGGGAAAGAATGCATGCTGAAAACCCAGAGGACAGCTCAGGGAGCTGCTCACAGAGAAATTAGATACCACATAAAAATATTACATTGACTCAAACATGGGACAGAAGAAGAAAATATTGCCATTGAGGTTTTATTTTCTCTTCTATTACTTCTCAGCATGTAATATGTTTTTAAAGAGTCAGGAATGTACTGAAACATTTAATTCAGATTCTCAGAATTTAAAGCCTTTACATGTAGCCCAGTCTTGATACCTTCCACGCATTTTTCCTTACCTGTAAGTATTACTTCTAACCAGATATTGAACTAGACACTCCTACTCCAAATGCATGAAATGCTAATTGAAATGAGGCTGGATCCCAGTGAAGACTACTAGACTATGGAATAATCTCCCAGAAGAGGTGAGGTAGAATAAACTGCTTCAGAAATGGAAAAGTAGACCAGACAAGGTACTAAGAAACATAACCATAAAAACAATCCCCTAATACAGAGACATCACCTTGCCTATCTTTAAGAGCTGATGTGGTATTCTGCAACTTGTAATCCTTTGCTCTCCCTGGGAAAGCATCTGAAAAGTATTAGACCTGCTCACCTGGTCAGTATGGGCTGACTTACTGACAGGCACTGGTCTTCTGCAGATGGTGCAATTCACTTAACTGACCATTTTACTTTCATCTGAACCTGGCAAAGAAGAGAGTTCAGCATAATAACAAATTAGGAGTTGGCTGGGGACAGAAAAAGCAAACAGGAGCAAGAGCTCATGGCTGTGCAACACTTCTCCTGCCATCAATCTGGCCACCTACCACTGTCCGCTCACCCCAAAAGGCAGTTTCCACTCCTTGCCTTTGCAGTTTTCAGTGGTCCCACACCCTCCAGTGCTATTGCACAGCAGAGGGAAAGGGAACTGAGTGCCCCAACATTCTAAGGGGAAATTTTCCTAGAGTTACTAGAGGAGAAGACAGTATTCACAAACACTGATGAGCAACACTGGACACATTGCAGGATTGGACCAAAGGGACAAAACGCCTGTTGAACTGAATGTGAACAGATACCAGGGGCTTAAGCTGTGGCTGACTGAATTGGACAAAGCCTGGGAGGTGAGAACATGGCCATTACTACAATAAGTCTACATGTTTTGATCTACACTATAAAGATGAGCATTATCAGGAGTAGCGATCAGGGCACACACATTCCCCTGGAGATTAATCACTGTTTGGAAAGAGCTGAGGGACAGACAGCCTTAGGGCATTAACCCCAAATGGCCAATAATCCCCCAAAAAGCCATCTACCCATGCCTTTATCACTATTAAAAGGTAAAAAAAAAAAAACGACAAAAAAAAAAACCACCAAAACTTTGAAAGGGAAAGGGACAGACTGAAAACGAGTATTTTCTTCTTCTTTCCTGCGGGGCAGTTCTGATGTGTGCAACAAGCCAAATCAATCAAATATTGAAGTATTGAATTTTCCTTTTCCTCCTCTCTCTTAAGAATAAAAGTAAATACAGCAATTTCAACTATAAGAAACTAAGGGAAGAGATGGACAGAGATACTGCTGGGCTTTAAGCTTTAATTTTATCCATTAAAAGGCCACATCGATCTGACCACTGTGATCAGTTTGTGAGATTCAAAATAGAAAAAATGATCCTCGTACTAGGTGCAACTGACTCCCAAGATATCTGTATACATATAAAGTGAAATAATTAGACCTTGAATGAAAAATCTTGACAGTACAAAGAAAGACCATGATCTAATATCAGAACAAAGTTAACAGATGTCATTAAGTGAGACGATTAGCCGATGACGGAAGGTCGCACCCAGTTTACTTTTCACAGTTGACAGATCAAAGTTATTCCTTCAGTTTGAGCAAAGACTAAATACAGTTACCCTAGGAAAATCCTTTCACATTAAGTCTCTCTCTGTCTTGTGTTTCTTAGACATGAGTTGTCAGGAAAAATACTGGTGAAACAGTACAGAGCAAGGGTGACCAGCTCATGTCGTAGTGAATGGAAATTCCCTTAGTAGTAGGTAAAAATGAATGTGTAATTGTATCCAGTGGCCTTTACACTCATGTGAATCACATGCCTGAGATATTATACACCTGACTCTAAGCCACATCCTGAGACAGATATAGCCCCCAAGATCCCCTCTGATGCCAATTCTCATTGTCCACCCTCACCCACATTCCCCTCTCTGCCCCAACCGTTGCCTCACTACCACTCTAACCCCATTATCCAGTGCTTGGGCACAAGGCCAGGAAGGACCATCCCCATTGCAAGTGGCTATGGACTGGGTGCCACTGGGGGTCTTAAGTGGTAGGGAAACAAGGGGACGGGTGGCACAGGGAGAAGCACAGCTGCCTTTTCTCTTGTCAAGCCCCAGCCTGGTACCCAGAGACCACCCTGTACTCTGCTAGTCTCAACAAGTCCCCTCAAGTCAGTCTCCACCAGTGTCAGGAGAGCAGCACAGCATCACCACCAGCTCTGGAGACACACCACTGCTCAGCCAGGCATCACCCCCTCATGCCCAGGTGGGCACCCAGCATGGCTAATGCATGCTGCAAATAGGAACTCGGTTGCCATAATTCCTCTTTTAGCATTAGATTTTTACATAGTATCTGTCCAAGTTTCGGAGAGCTGCTGTTAGTGTTGGGTTTTGCTTCTGCTTTTTCTTGCTTTTTCTTCAGAACTGGCAGAAAAGGCAATATTTAAAACTCAGATTTTAAACTTGACCTACTTCATACCTTTTCTGTTACAAAGTGTGCTAAATTTTACAATGGTTTTCACTTAGAGAGAGACTGAATTTTTGCACATGCAGTCTTGAAATCTAAAGTGAAAAAACACACAGGAAATATCCTCACCTTCAGTAAATTCACTTTAGTCCAGCTGTGCATCTAATATGTGTCAATTTACTTAATAATACCATAATATAATATGCAATATGGTACAACATTTATTTTCTTTTGTCCATTCAGTCTACAGGCTTGATTGGATTGGTTTAAAAACCATGAGCAGTTATCTCAATGCTACCCACTTTTACAAGCTTTCAATAATGCATGTGCCCCCATCTAAAGAAAAAGGAAACACCAGCCTCCAAATAAGTCACAGAACAGGTATTAAAAACATGCTCATGTAATAATAAATAAAGGGAAAAATAACACATTTATACTGCAATAAATATATTCATAAACTCAGTGTGGTAGAATTTCAATAGGCTGCAATTCAAATATTCTACAAAATCCAATGTCAGCTAAAGTTACCATTTGAATGCAGAGAAACTAGCATTAAAGAATGTTTTAAAATGCAGAAAGATTATGCTGGCCACTGCCCTGTGCAAACTGGAGGATTTGTTGCCTGCCAAACCTGCTGCAGGATGAGAATCAAGACATTCAGACCCTGACAGGGAAGAATGATTGCTTCATTGTGTGAAGGTATTTCTGTTACATGAAGCACACCAGCAGGGTTCTTCATCAGAGAAGCACACAGAGGATTATAAAATGTCTTAACTGTGGTCTTCAGGAATTTCAGCAGTTATCAAAGTAAGAGGACCAAAGAAAGTCGTGCCTAAGAGAGAAAAGAAAGGAAGGATTTAACCTTTGTCCTGAGGGTGATAAAATAGCATCACATGGCTGAAAATCAGTCTAACTTCAGCCATGTGATGCAGTTGACACAATCACTTTTGTGAAAGTTACAGGATAGCATCAATAGTTGAAAGGTCATATCTGAAAGACTTTCTAAATACGCCATCAAAATACTGGCTGGAAGACTCTGTGAGGCCTTATTATGCAGCTACAAGTCAGAACATATTTGCTCTTTTTTGCACTGAAAGCCCTTGTAACATACCCAAGAGCAGCAGGCGGACCCTAGGAACTATAGCACACAATTGAGACGCTTGTGGAACAGGGAACGTACCAAATCTTACCTCTCATTGCACAGAGCCCATCTTCACCTGTCTCAGCACTTCTACCATGCCACTTACAGCAGCATGTAGGTGGAATTATGTGTGGACTTAATTGGCAGGAGACAATTTCTAGGTATCCCTGTATGGACCAAATTCTAGGTCCACTGACATGGACCAAATTCTCTGCACTATGTTGGTGTTGATGTTGTTGGGAGAGCATTAAAATGTGCTTGTGTGTTTCAATCTTATTTCAAGGGAACATGTTCCTCAAAGCTGCCCAGGAGCTCTGACACCACTGTGGGTTCAAACAGACCAACTTGACCTGTGGAGTTGGTAATTGTTCTTTATTTCCTCTTCTCAAGACTGTTCTGCTCTTATCCTCCATGATCTAGTTCACCATGTCCTGTCCTTCCCCCAGAGGTTTCATGACTAAGTCTTCTTGTAGTTCTTTCCCCGCCCAACTAGCCAATCCATCCATGTCTATCTTGGAAAATCCAGCTCCTCACCACTCAGTCAGGAGTGCTAACAAAGGTCATCTCCTACACCTTCTCTTGTAGTAACTTCATCTACTTGTAAACATGTGCCTTTTTCCTGATAATTCCCTCTCTCCTGACTTTTTATCTCCACCTGTATAACCCCCCAAAATTACTCTGGCTCAGACAATTAGCCTGCTTAGCTTTCTGCTGAGATCCATGTGATCAGAACTCATTTCCTAAACTTACCTTCTGAAGTTTTCCTGCTCTCCCATCATCACTGGCAGCACCAAGAGGTTTTTCACAATCTACCCCACACTTTTAGAGACATCAACTCTTCAGAAATACATGATTCAGCTGTCTTTCACATCTTAGAGATGAATAGTGAGCTTCTTTTTAAACTCACATTTATCACAGGAACTTGGACAATTCCAAACATTTTCTCCATGGTTTTGTGATCATATGACTGACTCACATAGCATCAGATGAGAGTTCAAGATGCAAGAGCATAAACTGCCATGAGTAACTTTAAAGGGGCACAACATAAATTTCTCACACACTTTTTAGAATATTTCCCCAAGTGTCTCTACAGGGGAACAGGCAGACATCCTGACCTGAACAGCCTTAAGCAAACATTTTTCAAAAGAAATGCTGCCAGCCTGGGAGCAGTACTGAACTTCTGCATTCCCCTTAACCCAGAGTAACCTCCTTGAAAGTGGATGAGTGATTCCAGTAAAACTTTTCCCAACTTGCCCATACAAGTAAGAAGACTGCAAGATAGGTCCAGATCAATTCATTCTGCAGAACACCCTGAAAAAGCCCAGATGCATACAGAGGCTAGGAATTCCTCCATTGTGCTTTGAAATCATCCTTTTGCTCCCCAGAAATCTCAGATCTAATCAGTCAGATCATGAAGAATGAAAGAAGCCAAAGTTACAGTCAGCCTTCTTCTGCCTATTTAAAAAAGAAGTACAAAGCTGTGGGAGCAGTACAACCTTCCCGTGCCTGTGACCAGACCTGGGAAAGGATTCCATGTGCAGCTATGAGTGCAGTTCATTACCTTGCCCCAAGGCAGCTCCAAGGTGGCTATTAAGTAATTCCAGCAATGACAAGCAGCCCCTAAATGCTTTTCAGATGATTTTACGGGCGCAGTGCTGGCTAGGGAGCTAATGAACCACAGGCCACCCAGGCCTTGCTGGATAGTAACCACTGTCTGTCACTGCTGGCTCATCTCTTCCTGCTGGATGATTTAGATTTTAGCTGTGCATCAGGCCCCACACCCCTGCTCTGGGCATGGCACTTGATGCCTGCTCCCCAGCTGGCTGCAGCTCTCAGCATCACAGCACAACTGTCAGGCTTTCCCTACCCCAGCCACCCAGTTCAGCTCTGAAGCATTTAAATATCCCTTCAGTCTATTTCTGAAGGACATATTTCACAAAGGGCTCAACATTCTTCCCATCACAAGATTTTAGAACAGGAGGCTAGCCCCAGATCATTTCCAAACAAACATTCTCTTTCCCCTATTTTATTGCCAAGTCTGTTATGTTCTGATGAAATTTTTAGGAAGAGGAATGTGCAATGCATCCCAGAACACATCTGTTTGCTCAAAAGAAAGAGAGGGAGCTATTAACCAGAGTACTGAATTAAAACTAATAAACACATCATTGTACCCAACATTTATGGAAAGGCTTCCTTTTCCTTCTTTTTTTAAGGAAAAATTATACTCTCAGTGTATCAAAAGTCACTTTTTATAGCCAGGTTCTAAATTTCTGAAACCTAAGATGTATTATGGGAATTTATAATATTAACTATATTTAGTGGGCGTTTTATTGTCCATACAAGACATGGTATTAAAGAAAATATTTCTTTCCTAAGCTATATATATATGTGAGTGTGTGTGCACACATGTGCATGTATGCATGTGTCTGCTCTTGAAGAATTCACATGGTCAGCAAAAGAGCTTTGTGTTTCATTTTTAAATTAATATAAATGCTCAGAAGATCTTACACTAGATGCAAAAGAAGGAAGAAATGGACAAAGCATTTGTAACTGCAAGCAGCCAAAACAGTTTGCAATCTGCATCCTAGCAAGAATTGGTCATATACCTTATAATAAATTGTTGCTAGTTTTTGCCCACACACCAAGAAAATGTTTCAAAGGTCTGTGTCTCTTCAGACTTCTAACTTGGGAAATAGTTAGGAGTGGTTTCCACACAAAAAAAGTAAGCAGATATGTTCACATTTTAAATGAGAGGGGGAAAAGCACAAGAATAAAAGTAATGCTTCTGCTTGAGCACGTGTTTCCCTCTGTGGCACTCTGCATGGAACAAAATAACAGACTGGGTCTGCAGGCACTAGAGGGTTGGGAAATGCTAAAAGAGCAGTCTGCAGAAAGTAGAGATGACATCTGTCCAGCAATATCACATATGAGGTGCTGAAACGGGCATGTCCAGCCACATCCTCCAACACAGACACTGAAATGTTTACTCAAAATTCCTAATCAAAATACTGGGAAGTGAGCTCTGCTTTCATTTTTTTTCCTCTTTTACCAGTAACCTGGGAGGTTAGCTATGCAAAGGTAGCTCTCACAGCCATCTCAGACTTGTTCAACAGTAGCATGAAGGGAACATGGAAGAAAGTTGTTGCCACAAAAGTGGTCACCATGGATATATTTATTTACCACGCACTCAGACCCAGTTGCTGGGGAGCAAAGAAATGTTTGCCAATAATTGCTGCTTTCAACCAGTTGTCTTCCTACCACAGAAAGCCTTAAAAGTTGAAAACTGTAGACCTGGCATCACACTCAATCTCAAAAGAGAATAAAAAATCTTGATGGTCTTTTGCTTTTTTTTCTGAGCCTGAAATATAGTTGTTATCTCTTTAAAGGAGGAGAGTGGCAAACCATATCTCTCGTATACTTTCCTACTTTGTGTAAACCCTCATGTTGTCTTATCTTACCAGGGAATCTGTTGCACAACCACCACTCACAAAAGAAATCACAAGGTCATGAAACTCTTATGATTTGTCTGTGGTGAAATTTCAACCAGCAACAATGAAAGTCTCTTCAGTGCAACCACACTGACCTGATTTCTCACAGAGGTTTCAGCAAAGCTCTGCTGTGAAAGGACAGAAAAATGTACCTGATAGTGTCACCACCATATAGACTGACCGAAGTTGGTCTGGTGAGCCCTCCTCATATGCTCAGCCAGCCACAAAACCCAGGTTGAGACATGTAAGAAGAGAAGCTGGTTCTGGGCTGAGTGAGTTCTGTACATCAGGGAATGGGCTGTTTACCAGAGGATGGTCAGGGTGCACTAGGGAGACAGCTTTCATTATGGGTCTTCTTTTACTCATCTGCTCATCCTGGAAGTCCTGTCTCTGCTGCCATTGCCAGTTCAGGTGCAGGTCAGGCTGTGTGCACTTATTTCTTCTCCCTCTTATGACACTGTTTCTTACCTGTCCACACACAGGTGTGCACCCAAATTTCTGGCTGCAGCTCTTCTGCCATGGGCATTCAAACAGCTCAGCCTTGTAGTTGCCTTTGTCCTGGAAAACAAACAAAAAAACAACTGTCCTGCAGCTATCAGAAATGGAAGGCCAAAGTTAAATCTTTCATAACAAGACTCAATCCAATTTATTGCTGAATTTAGTGTGAAACTGAACATATATTATGGCTTAGAAGGAGCATCAACCATACCTCAGACAGGAGAGTCCTTGAATATAAAGGTAAATCTCCTGAGGACAAGGTAGGCAAGCAGAGCTGGGTTTATTATTCAAATTTTTTGAGCTTGCAATGATGGGCTAGAAATCTCATGAAAACATGATTTATTGGAAGATTTCTAATACTTCCTGCTTCTGCTGAGGCTGGAAGTACCACAAGAACTAAATTTCTGTGGTATTTTGGTATTTCCACTTGTGGCCCCAGCTGGAACTAAGAAGGGAAGAGGCAAATACATGTGGAAATGGTGGGGGTTTGGTCATCTGCCTTTTTTTAGAATCACAGGAAAGGTTTTTTCTAAGTCCACTTTGAGGCAACATATTTGGGTGCGTATTCTCATTCTAGCAGATGTTATATAAAATTATTACTTTTCAGTTACATAAAATTTGCAGTTTAGGTTGGAATTTTATGAAAAATGCCTCTCTGGCTTCCTGGTTTATGTGAACTCCACATAGTTCTGCAATATAAGAATTTCATGATGTCAGTCATGCATAATAATAATATAACAATCTAAAATAATAATGTAATAAATCCACTCACTAGTCATCATGGGCCAAACTCTGGCAACCCTTTGTAAAAATGTCCTGCAAACACATGTTCAAAAAGTCTCTTAGCTCAGTCCCACTGGCCTCAAGCCAAGGAGTTATCTAATGGCAAATCAACAGACAAGTGTCACCAGAAATATCTCATAGCTAAACAGCTCTGCCGTGAGCATAAGTTATTCCATTTCAGATGTGGAAAGATTTAATTGCGTTCTATGCAATTAACAAACCTCAATTATGAGTAATTTGTTACTCATGCTTACTTTTGGCTAAGCCTTGCTTTTTTCCTTCTCTCAGCTCTCCCTCTTGAAACACCTGCAAGTAGATGCATGGAGGTGGGACAGTGGTTCTGGCCAGAACTCTGATAAAATGTCTCCTTGGTACAGATTTTAATTGTTTCTATGAAAACAGCTGCTCTCCTTAAAGAATGTGCCCATGGGCAAAGCTGTTTTCACTTCTAACAAAGGTCTGAGGAGATGCACTGACCAAAATTACCTGCTAGAAACAGTGAATCAGTGTGTCTCCAACCCAGCCTGGTGCTGCTCCCCATCCTGCTAACCTGGTCAACCTGCATCTATGCTGGGCAGGTCTCAGTCACCTCTGGTGGAGAAATGGTCTGGTCTGCCTCTCATTTGCACATAATAAGAGCTGGGGCAGCAGTCCAAGGCAGGGTAGATGCTTTTGAATCACCTGGTGGAATACACCTCCATGCTATGCTAAATACCCTGCTTCCACTGGGAGTGTAACTTGTGCTTTCCCTCCAGCTCTCCTATTACACGGTGCATATCTTGAACCATCATTTAGCTCCTGAAATTTTAACCATATCAGCTTCCTAAATAGAGGCCTGTCTCATATTACTGCTCAACAAAAGTCTTTGGAATCAACAGAGGATGAATTTTATTCATCTGCCTCAATTTATATATGAAGATAATTGCAAAAAAAAAAAACTAGAAACAAAGCAATTTTGACTATGAAGAAAGAATTTTGAGACTGAAAGCCAGGGTTACTGAGAAAAGATCTTACAGATGCTGATTGTGCTCATGATGGGACAAAGAACAGCAGTTCCTCCCAACAATCCCAAACTCAGATTGTTCATTCTCTACTGTTAGCTGTCCTGGAGTAAAATTGTGCTCCACTGCACTGCTGTTCTGAAAAGTGGTGCCCTTTAAATGGAAGGGAATTTTACTCCAACTTCAGTAAAGCAGGGCTCAGAGACCTCAAGCAAATGGGAAAATATTAGTCCAGAGATGGAAGCAGTATAGCATGACCAGAGGTAATCCTTTTTAGCAGAGGCTTAGAGGCAGGCTAACACAGCAATATTATTTTCAGGCCCACACTTAAGATGACTGCAAATATTTGTGTTGATGAGCAATAACTCGGGTGCAAATAACTTTGCTCAACTCTCCTCTGCTCAGCATGGCTGGACAGCCAGCATTCCATTACAGTCTGCAGCCTCTCACCCTGCCTGAGGGTGCTTGTTGGAAGGAAGCAGTACCAGGTCTGATGGTACAAAATGTAATCAAGGAAATGCAAAACTGACATCTAAAATGTAGGAGAGAAAAGAGAAATCCATGGTTGGACTTCTCTGAGCTTCTCTGCAAAGCTCTGCTCTATTCTGCTGAACTATCCCTTGAGTCACATTTGATGAGGCTGCCTACAGATTTGTACACCTGCTCCAGCTGCTTTTATTCTCTCTGATCTCTTTCATTACCTCTTGACTACATGCTCCTTATGGCAGTTAAGATCTCCCTCTTTATGTCCAGCAGGTACACAGGACACTGTGGCTTCACTACTGAAGGCAACAGGTTCTGTAATAGGTCAAAATTTCATTTATTTCAAACTCTTCAGTCCGAGGCAAACATCATGGAAGTCTGAAGTTCTTTTTCCTCAAGGACATAACAGAGAGGGACAGGTTACCCGTACCTTAAAAGCCAAAACCTTATTATGTTTTACACAAAAATAAATTCAACCTTTAATGGGAAAACATCTGAATATTTTGTTCCTGACAGACCAGTTATTTCCAATCAAAAAAGAAGTCTGTCACAACAATTCACAGTTACCAAAAACTATCAGAAATATTTAATACTCTTATGAACATAACCAGAGAGTAATTAAGCTTTGGAAATGAAA